>NC_134454.1:86424434-86730934 GCF_030867145.1 Opisthocomus hoazin | reverse complement strand
ATCATTTGATCTGTCCTTGTCTGGGGCAGAGTTAATGAGGTCACCCAAGAAGACATGGACAGTTTTTGTTCATGGCGGGTCAGAAGAGAAGACCACAGGCAGAGTGAAGACCACAGAACAATTTCCTTCAAAGGCAGGAAAGGGACTCCATGAAGGTCTTACAGAGACTGTCTGTGCACATGAAGAAGTCAGTGCTCGACTTCTCTGTCTGGTGTGCTCTTGAGAGCATCTGCACAAGCACATGTGGAGTTAACACGCCCTGGATACTCTCCAAGGTTTTCAGATCCACTAGGACCTAAAACTCATATATTTGAGCTGGAAATGTGAGCTGTGTTATTTCTTTTCTCTGTGAAGGAAGTTTGTGTTAAGACTTCAGAGTTCATTGCACAGAGTTTTCACGTTGGTTGACTTATGAGGCACCGACCTGGCTGTGGCTTGAGGATGCGCTTGGGGCAGCAGATATTGATGCACATGCTTGACTTTGAGTCGTAGCTAAATGCTTCCTGTCCCAACGGGCTACGCGTGTCTCTAAGGGCTGGACTGGATCCAAACTGAAGCTGTGACCAATGTTTCTCAATAGCATAGTGGTGCTGGAAGCTCTGATAAGGAGCAGGATTTTGGATGCACAACACTGGTCCATGATGCCCTGAGGGCTTTTCGGCCTCGTGTTATAAAGCATCAGGTCTGGGGAGTGGGATTGGTCCCTTTCCTGTCTCCCCTGGGTTGTGCTTCAAAATGAGGTGTCACATTTTGGACACTTTCATCATCAGAAAAATTAAAAAGATTATTGGGGGGGGGGGGGAAATATTAATAGGTGTTACCTGCTCATCAAAACTCATCTTTTTTTACATTGAGAATTGGAAGTGTATAATCAGCACAGGAAAATGCAGCTCAATATATTTATGAAATAAGTATGAGTTGTTTACTTTTGAATAAAGGTGAATAACCCCTGTATTAAGGATGAGGTCTTGCTGCATGCTGAGTTATTCAATAAATAAGGTTTGTAGAGGGAGTAATATCTTTTAGTATCCACTTGATAACAATGGGAGCATAAACCCCTGTCATGCTATGTGGCACACTGAGTATCCAAAAATGTTGTCTTTTTTTTTCCCCTCTTCAGTTGGTCTAATAAGAATTTTACTCTCTCTGAAAACTTTGCCCATCTTGTATTACCATGTGCAAAACAAGCTAGCTATGTACACTTTACTTGTAATGTATTCGTTGCCTGTTGCCTTGTCTCTAAAGATGAGTAAGGGCAGTGCGAAATTAAGACATAGAAATAAAAAGAAACCCTGGTGACTTGTAAACCACAAGGAAGACAAGATGCACAAAGCTCCGAAGCAGGATGGAAATAGAGATTTGTAATTCATATAAAGGGTCATGTGTTTCACAAGAAAAAATTTTGGAGAGGCAGGAGACATCTCTGTATGTGGCTAGTATATAGATCTATACGTATCCAATGCAAAACTGATAGCACAGCACATTCATGAAGACAGGGGATAATTTTGACCAATTATGTCCAGATATTGCAATTATATCAACTATCAGTTCTGAAATAATGTAACTTGATTTGAACATATTATTTGTACAAAGCAAGACTGAACTACAGTGATAACAATATGATTTTAAATAATACTGTAAAATTATTTTACTCTTCATTCTGATCAGAAATGTTTTAGCCAAGAGGTTATTTTCAGTTATTTCCCTGATTTTGATAATAGGAGATCTGAGGAAAGCAGGAAGCAGATATTTCTTTTGTGAAATGTCTGCCTTTTTTTTCCGCGGGCTCCCACCCTCAGTCTGAACTAATGAAAAATAATGAGAAATCTTGGAGAATTAGATGAACAAGGATTTCTGTGCTGCTGTTACAAGGTGGGTTGCCCTGTGCTAGGTTCCATGCCTCTGCAACTAAACTGCTATTGTCTCTTGAGCAAGGTCATTTAAAGTTCGCTTCAAAATGTCATCATCACTTTGAAGTCACAGTAGGAACATGAGTTTAGCATATCCTACAAGCAAAGACTCCTGCATGTGGTAGATTGCCTCTCACAGGCTTTGCAGAGGGATGATCCAGGCTGAATCCTAATATATTAACTCTTTCAATGCATGCTTTGATTTCACATAAAAACCACAAAAAATCAGGCTAAATCTCATTGTCTCTGGGCTGGATGGGGAGACCATGTGCCCAAGTTCCTTATAGAAGAGTCGTGAGGCTGCAGTTGAGGATAATGCAATACTGAAAAATTTCTTTACTGAAAGAGTGGTCAGGCATTGGAACAGGCTGCCCAGGGCAGTGGTGGAGTCCCCATCCCTGGAGGGGTTCAAAAAGCGTGTGGATACGGCATTTTGGGAGATGGTTTAGTAGGCATGGTGTTGTTGGGTGGGTGGTTGGACTTGCTGATCTTAGACGTCTTTTCCAGCCTATGATTCAGCAGAGCAAACACAATTGTTTCCTTTTCCTGTGTCTTCTGGCTCTGTGGGGCGCAGCAATAATATCTCTTTCTTAACACACTTTTAGAAAGGTCTTCTGAGACTAATGAAGTGCTGATCCAGGGTCACACCAGCCTTGCATCCTTGGTGCTGCCTCTGATGATGTGCACCCCAAAGCCATGCACAGGCTCTTCAGCATTCCTCCTCAGCTAACATTGCGTTTTGGAGTGGTCAGGGCCAAAAGCAATGTGAAGTTCTTTCTTCATCAACACCCTCCATGCTCCAAGGGTGCTTGTAATCTGCATTTGCAGTTTGAATCCTCGGTTTAAGGAGCTGTGCACCACCTCTGAAGGTGCAGCTCATTAAGAAAGATAGTTGTTAATTACTCTTGACAGAGATGATTTATTCTCAAGCACTAAACTCACCCTTTGAATTCAACCCTTTCGTTGAATCATAAAATAGAATCATGGAATGCTTTGGGTTGGAAAGGACCTTTAGAGGTCATCTAGCCCACCCCCCCTGCAGTGAGCAGGGACATCTTCCACTAGACCACATTGCTCAGAGCCCCATCCAACCTGCCCGGGAATGTTTCCAGGGATGGGGCCTCCACTACCTCTCCGGGCAATCTGTTCCAGTGTTTCACCACGTTCATGGTAAAAAAATTTCTTCCTTATATCTAGTGTAAATCTACCTTCCCTTAGTTTAAAGCTAGTACTCCTTGTCCTATTGCAACAGGATGGGTGGAAGAAATTCATTCTCCGCTGTGTGCAGTCACTTTGTGCGAGAACAGGCCATGCATCTGAGACAGAGATAGCTCCTGGCGAACTCAGCAGGGCTCCTCTGCTATTACAGGGTTCCTTTAGGTTCTCGTTACGTCTTGTTAAGAGTAGCTGTCTCTAGGGTTCCTGCTACTGCAGTTGAGAGAGGTGTAGTGATTAGGGCTGGGTGAGTTTTCTTCTCTGCAGTGTTTGAGAGACTCCAGAGACAATGCTGTGTTGTATGAAAATGCAGTAAGGCGTCTCTGCCAGAAGGTCAGGAGAAGCTGATTGAGGAGAAGGTGGCATTAGCCTGGTGGGATGGGCTCATCCCAGGACAGACAAGAACTAAATTCAAATACTTGCCGTGAATCAAGTGTGTTGGGATGCTAGATCCCAGCTTAGTGCCCTAACCATAGGCCATCTGACCAGTTAAGATTGCTCTGACCAAGAACTCTAGCTGTCACTGAGGAATAGGCTGCCAGAAGTGGTGTAAAGGAGCTTCCGTTTTGGCAAGTCAGCGCTTCCCATCAAGAAGAGATTTTGTCAGACAATTTCTTGTGGGCTGGAATGACTGACTTCATCTGACGGCGAGGAACGGAGGCATATGGACGTTAAACCACCTTCCCGGGCACGTGCAAAGAGGCTGTGGCAGACTCAGGTTGAAACTGTGCCTTGCCTGCAGATCCATCCCCCCGCCTCTGCCTCTAGCAGCAATTCTTTTTGCTTTTCATACTAACCACAAATGTATTTCCTTGCCAGCAACAATTCAGAGGCAGTAGCAGTGCCTCTCCCTTACCCGTTCCGCTCCTCTGTCTTCTAAAATCTGGCTGCTCAGTGCTGAGCAGTACAGGATGGATCTTAAACATCGTCACCCTTGGGAGCACTGTGAAA
Organism: Opisthocomus hoazin; assembly: GCF_030867145.1. Classification (NCBI taxonomy): domain Eukaryota; kingdom Metazoa; phylum Chordata; class Aves; order Opisthocomiformes; family Opisthocomidae; genus Opisthocomus; species Opisthocomus hoazin. The sequence continues at coordinate 86,726,858 of NC_134454.1, read as the reverse complement.
ACAGAAGGGTAATTGCTAAAAGTTGTCTTATGAGAAGAATCCATCTCTGCCTACGACTTAGCTCCCCGCTTTTAACCCAGCGTGTTTTGCTGCTGAAGGCTGTGGCATTTCTTGGTTGTTGGATGCTGTGCTGCTGCCCTGCTCCACGGCAGGTCGTGCGTGAGGGTGGTAGGCAGGGACGTCTCGCAGGGAATTCACTGTGCCCTTCAGGAGGTGATAACTCTAGGTAATGAAGCGTGGTTGACTTTCTGTTTCCTTGCCTACACCTTGTGCTCCTGCCGCTACAAACTTAGCAGCTTGTGCATAAACACGCTATCTAATGCCCCAAATAATATCAGTGGTGAGATTTCTTTAGGCAATTCCATCCTGTGGTGTTTCAGGTGACCATGATATTATATTGCTAAATAAATGGCATTAACAGATGAATGTCACATGGCTGAGCAGTCAGCTGTGGCTGGCAGGTGGAAGGATTTGGCTGGGACGTGCCCATGCATTTTCCATGGTTGGAGGCAGGAGAGAGGTTGCACGAGAGCACCCAGGGAAATTGGGGCTGGATAAAAAGATCCCGGGCAAGCTGTTGGGCTAGTGCTGCGCCCTGGCTCCTTGGGATGAGATGGCAGTGGGGCTAGCCTAGATGGGGCATACTGGGGCGTAGGAAGGCTGCAGCCCTGTGCCCGTCATCCCCTGGGAGCAGTGCTGGGAGTGCCTGTGGCATCACAGCCCTTCACCAAAATAAACCCCCTGGGTGTTGGCGGAAAAGGCTTGACTCTAACCCACAGTGCAATATTAATCTTCCCTCTGAGCTGTTGAAATCTGTGGCTGAGTTGATTAGTAACAGACGAGCTGCTTGGCTGTCACACCTCTCCTAAATTAATGCAGTGGGGTCATATCAGTTAGTGCCACCCTGCTGCTTCCTACTGATGGCATCATGGCAACGTCTCCGAATGCCTTTTTGGGACAGTTTTGTGTGTGCCAGCATGTTGGATGAGAGGTGTCAGGGGCAGCTGGATTGTCATTAGCAGAGCAGACACTTTGCTGTAGGGAAAAGGAAGGTGCATACAGGACACTTGCACTTGTGTGTTGCAGTGGGGCAAGGGAAGGCAGCAGAAAATACTGCTGTTGCTACTGAATTTTTGTTAGCTCTTCTGCCCTTGGCATCTTGCAGTTCGTGCCTCTGAAGCTGCTAATTTTACTTCTAAGAAAGCTCACCTCCCCGTGCCTGTGCTGCAGAGAGCCTGCACTGCTAGATGGAGTCACAGCTTTTACCAGCAACACATTAGCATTTTGCATGTTCCCAGTGCTAGGAGAAGCATTCAGAACAAAAAAAAATATCCAGGCAACATCTTGATCTCTGTTTTGCAGATGAACTCAGAGCCATGTATTGAGATTAAAAAAAGCCTAGTGGGTATTTTCAAAAAGATGATGTTACTGTTTTAAATAATGCATGATTAAGGGCTTACAGAATAGGGAACAACATCCACCCATGCTTAAAATGAAGAGCGCTTGACTTCAGCCAGAGCTCTGCTTGGCTGCAATGACAGCCTTTTCCTGCATGCTTCTAGCAGCTGAATCCTTGCTGTCTTTTTGAGATGTAGCATCCCTTTTTATTTAAATTTGCACATCCACCATGTAATTCTGTAAGATGTGCTGATGTATGAAGCACAGAAGGACCTCTGAGCAGAATGAAGAGCTACTCTCTCTGCTGCAGCTGAGTGTTGAATTGCTTAGAGAGGGAGAGAGCACTAGCAAAAAATCAGCATGGCTCAGGGTTCATCCTGTTTGTTTCCTGAAGATGAAGGAACTAAAACTGTCATGCACACAGAGCTGAGTGGGGCAGTTACAGGGACTGGCTTCCATGCACACAGTATCAGAATTGCGAACATATGAAAAATATTATGGGGAAAACCTGGTGAGCCCACACTAGGCATGATCCTGTGCTCCATGAAGCAGGGATATGCTGTGATTTAAGCCAAGGACCACTGACGTTCTTGGAGTAGCTTTGTCTGTGGAAACACATCTGCAAGGAGCATGGAGAAGAGGCATGTGAGTACATGCCATGCACTCATGCACCACAGCCTTCCTTATATTTTAGGGCACAACATAAAACCCTTGCAGCAGAGTGCCCTGTGATTGCCACCAGCCCAAAGTAATAACCTAACTCATTGCCCAGCTCTGTGGGCTCAGGACCCAGCACCATCACAAGCATCTCTGCGCTCACACTGACAGCAGCGTCATGTGTGTAGAGAGCCTTTGGGTGCACTTGGTGTTCTGAGCAAGTTGGCAAATGATGTCATTACATACCTTAGTTTCGAGATATAGTGACACTGAAAAACTTTTCAAGACATTGGATCTGGCAAACAATTTTACCAGGGTTTTTCTGGCTGACCAGATGTATTTCTTGCAGAAGCTGAAGGTGCCCTTCCTGCCCTGGTTTTGGTTGCTGCTGCTGATTGCACTTCATAGATTTGTTGTCTACGTGTCCTCCTTGGTGCTCTACATATGTTTAGGCATCCTTCTGGTCTATACTTCAGAGGCATAAAGCCTGATCCTACAAGGATAATTTAACTTCAACTGCTGATGCTTGTCCTTTGGTGGATCCTGCTATTCCATTGGGTTCTTCTGGCCCCTGAAAGTGAAGTGGAAAATTAATCACTGACATCAGAATAAATATTGTAGAGGAGGTGTAAGGAGCAAAGCTTCTTGAAAAGTGTAGTCTGTGATTAAAGATCCCAAAGTACAACGGGTCAGTTATAGTTAAAGCAGCTTAGTGGCCAAATGGGAGTTGTAAATTGCACTTCCTCCATCCTTGGCTAATGCAAATTAAATCCTTTGGTGCTGGCATATCGCTAGCAGGTTTTAAGAGCTCTACAAACTGAAGCAAAAGAGTTAAGGAGAAACATTCAGGCATTTTCTCCCTTGCATGAGCCTGGCTCTGTCCTCCTCTTTCTTGTTGTTTGGTATTTATTTCACTTTTATCATTATTATTCTATTTGTAACGGCATGTATTGTGATGGGGTGCCAAGAATGTCAGCTCGAGTTTTAGCCTTCTCAGACCACGTTCATTAAACCATGACAGGTGATTTTCCCTTCTGTTCGGGCTCTGCCCTTGTACTCCTTACCCTGGGAGCTGAGCGCGTCTTTATAATTCAGGGAATGGTCTGACAGTCGCTTCTCATCCGCTTGCTCTCACATCCTCTGCCTCAGGGGAAGCATGTGCACCAAAGTGTCTGCTGTCTTTTAGAATAATTTTTAATATACACTGATTATGGTGGAGGAGGCAGGTGACCCAGGGTTTGTGGTGGTCTGTACCTCCTGAGGGAATTCATTTCTGCTGTTGGCTGAGAAGCCCAGAAAAGCTTCTCCCTTACCTTTGCACCTGCCAAAGGGAAAAAGTTGCTCACCATGGATTATGTTGCAAAAAGTTTTGTTTCTGCAAGGAAGGTATATGTTATATGGCCTGTGTTGTTGTCCCTTTTGCAGAAGCAGCAAGGGACCTTTATAGGACATCTAGTTCAGCTGCCCTGCAATGAGTAGGGACATCTTCAACCAGATCAGGTTGCTCAGAGCCCTGTCCAGCCTGGTCTGGAATGTTTCCAGGGTTTCACCACCCTCATTGTAAACAGTATCTTCCTTATATCCAGTCTGAATCTCCCCTTTTTTAGTTTAAAGCCATCACCCCACTTTTTTAGTTTAAAACCATGTACTATTGGTACAGGCCCTGCTAAAACGCCTGTCCCCATCTTTATTAGAAGTCTCCTTTAAGTACTGAAGGTCTTCCTGGAGCCTTCTCCTCTCCCGGCTGAACAGCCCCAGCTCTCTCAGCCTTTCCTCACAGCAGAGGGGTTCCAACCCTCGGATCATTGTTATGGCCTCCTCTGGTCCTGCTCCAACAGGTCTGATGACTCCTGTTTCTCCATTAAATGGAAAGGACTGGATTTTTTTTTTTTTTGACCTGGGCAGAACAACAGGATGGTCACCTTCAATTTTTTGTGCTTGTGTGGTGTGACTGACCTTTCCTCAAAATATTTGTTGTTACCAGCCAGGCTTAATATAAGCTAAGCTACAAAAATAACTTTTGGATAGCATTCGGACCAGAGGGGTCAGGTCTGAGCTTGGGCAGGAGTGTGGCTCTGTAACTCATTGGCATTCTGAAAAAACAAGGCTGGTATTTAGGTCTGAGTTCATTTAATGGCCATGTATTAACATCAAAATTTGCACCATCCTCTCACCTATTTCAGCTTTCAATGTCAAGGTCAGGAACTGAGTGATCTGTTCCTCTTGCCCTGGGCAGCGAGTACCTCGTGTCAGAGCTCTGTATATGGATTTTATTCCTCTTGTAGAGGGGAGGGTCAGTGTGCAGGATCCAGAAGCCGTGGCTCAGACATGCTTTCAAGACAGCATCAGCACCACCTGAATTAGTTTGTGCTATTGTGTTTTGTATTAAACCATTGAGTTATTAACGTACTGGGATTTCTGCCTCTCTCCTTGCAGTCAACAAATACGTGGTCCGAGTTTTTACTGGTGAAGTTAGCGGCAGTGGAACAGATGCGGATGTCTTCATTAATATCTTCGGTGAGAAAGGAGATACAGGTATTCAAATGCAAATAATTTCCTAAAATATTTCTTCCTGCTCTGCAGGCCTGCGATCTGAACAACAGACAGCGGCAATCTGGCAAATGCAGAATAATTTGGCTTGAGTGAAAGGCACAACAAATGGTGTTGTTAGCTCTGGGGTTTCTCACATCCACAGCTCCTGGAAGCTGCATCTGCAGAGCAGCAGGTGTAGCTGGGCTGTGAGCACGACTGAAGTTACCTACCACCAAGAAACCCAAACCCTAGGAAAATGCCACATCAATCACCAGTATAAACCAGTAGTGCAGTAAGTGCCAGTCTGCTGAGTGATCCAACACCAATGTGTATTTACAGTGCATGCAATGAGAGCTGTATGTCACATCTGTCTGTGTACCTGGGTGGATAATGCTGTCCTTCCGTGTGCCAAAGGCTGTGGCTGAGCCTGACTGGCCATTTAGAAAGATAATCTAACCGTGATTTATATTAGCTGGCTTTAAATTAATGGTGTTTTTTTTTTTTTTTTAAATGTAGATTGTGCTGCAACAGTGGTCTAGGAACTTAAATTTATTTTATTTTTGAGTATTTTTAACTGAATAATAATAAAAGATGAGCCCAGACCAAACTCTCTGGGTCATGCCATGGAGAAGAGTGGGTGGAAATTCCTGGAGACCCAGAGAACAAATATTTTCTCTCTTCTGTACTGCACCTATCCTGTCAAATCCAAGAAATAATGATATGATGTCTGCCAAGTGTCCTTGAACAGATTATGAAATCTGGTGGATAGGTCTCATCCTTGATTAATTCTCCAGACTTTTACAAGGGGATTCATCTAATCTCTCTGGAGACATCTGAAAGGGAGTCTAAATCTAAGCTGGTTGTTCAGGCACTCTGTCATATCCACACAGAGAAATAACATCTCAAAAAATGATTCATCTCTTTCTAAGGTAAGTGGGGTGAACTGCCCTCCAACACCTTTCCCTGCACTGGTGCCTTGGGCAGGTTCAATCCTGCTCACACAGGAGCAGCGTCAGTTGCAACCGGGGTCAGCGCTTTAATACTTTTCACAAAGGAAAGACCAGGAAAAGCGAATAGCCCTCGCTGGGTCCTCGTCTGAAAATAAATCCTTCCTGTGTGATGAAGCAAAGAATCCTGTGTCTTGAAATGTCAAAATCTGCAGCTTGTGACCAAAGCCTTTTTTTAAACAATTTGGAGATTTTTAAAGACATTAAAAATAAAAGGGAAATATGGTTGTATAAAAAAAAAAAAACTATGCAAAAGCCATCTGGATATATATATATCTGAAAATTTTGAGAGCTGTAAGTGACTGTGACATTAGAGTGAAAATCCTGCTCTTTTGTGTGCTCAAGAAAAGGTACCTTTTTATTAGAACTTAAAGTCATCAGCCTTTACTGTGAATCCTGATTGTAGAGACCTGGTACCTGGAGAATATTTAATTAGGTTGGTGGTGACATTCCTAAATATTTCTTCAGTTAAACACACATATGCCAGTAACCCTTTCCCCCTTGGTTTTTCTCTATTTTTCCTCAGGTGTGAGGAAACTGGACAATGACAAAGACAACTTCGAAAAGGGAGCAGAGGACAAGTTCACACTCGATGCTCCGAATTTGGGAAGGTTAAGGAAAATTAATATAGGTCATAATAACAAGGGTGGCTCTGCTGGCTGGTTCCTAGAAAAGGTTAGTTACTCCTGAGATGTTTAACATAAGCATATTATGGGACAAAATGTCCCACTTTTTACCCTCTCAGTGGTATGATGCCAAGAAATGCAAGGATGTTTGCTGACAATACAGATTCCTGGTTAATGAGAAAGGCACAAATGAAGTTTTCACATTTCCAGAAGTATCGTCTCCAGCACTTTTTTTTTCTGCAGAGGAAAGCAAGGCTGAAGAAGCACTGGCAGCAGCCTGGTGTATGCCAATGTGGTGCATCTAAATCAGCTGCAACAGATTCAAACTGGGTAGTTAGAAAACGAGAGACACTCTTGGTTTAGGTAAATTGTCGAACATCTCAGGCGACTATCTGGCAGTGAGAAAATCCAGTTGTTAAGACCTGAATTTGCCTGCTCTAATAACATTTCTCCTGTCTTAGTCACTGCGGCTTGTTTGGCAGATGCGAGGGAATTCTCCAAGCCGGAGCCTCCAAGCCCCTTCTCACTCTGTTGGCTTAACTCATTACCAAGACTATAAAGATAGGAGAGTCTAAGAAATGTCTGTTGAGTCTGTTTACGCTGCAAGTTCGCAAAGACTTGCAGCTGGGACAAATTTAAGTGATTTATCATTGGTACAGCAAAAAAGATATACCTGCCACGAAGATCCTTTTTTTCCACTCCCACTTTTGTCCTCATTTTAATCTCCTGCTCTAAGGCATGAAGGTATTGCAGCTTTTAGTGAAATGGTTGAAGGAATTTTAAAAGGAGAAATCTAAGAATCTTTCCTCTGATCTACTTTTCTTTCCTCTGCCAAAGTAGTTTAACACAGCTGGATTTAATCTACTGAAGATCTGACCACATATTTGTAAATCCTAGCTAATAGCGTGGTTTGATGTATTACAAATGCAAATATTAGCACATGTTTTTCCACCATCACCATACGCTGCGCTGGAAGTTATTCTGTCGGTTGCCCATGAAAAATGCATAAGATTTAAAACGGAGCCGTTATGCTCCCTGTAAAAGACACAGGGGGAAAAACCCACGGAAAAGGAACCTCATTTATTGTAGATGACGGCTGCATGACATGATTTTTGATATTGGTTAGGTTGCTTAAGTCCCAAAGCCTGAAGCAGTGACTGGTTGCAGCCAACGTGTTAATCCTGTGTTCTGCCACAAGAACCACCAAGATGTGGCTTTGCCTGAGAAGATCATGGAACAGATCCTCCTAGAAACTATGCTAAGGCTTGTGGAGGACAGGGAAGTGATTCGAGACAGCCAGTGTTGCTTCACCAAGGGCAAGTCCTGTTTGACCATCCTAGTGGCCTTCTCTGACGGAGTGACTATATAAGTGGACAAGGGGAGAGCTACAATGTTGTCTGTCTGGACTTCTGTAGGCCTTTGACCCAGCCCCCCAAAACACCCTTCCCTCCAAATCGGAGAGATATGGCTTTGACAGGTGGACTGTTTGGTGGATGAGGAATTGGTTGGATGGTTGCATCCAGAAGGTGGTAGTCAATGGCTCAAGGTTCAGATGGAGATAGGTAACAAGTGGTGTCCCTCAGGGGTCCGTACTGGGACCAGTGCTGTTTAATATCTTCATCAATGACATAGAGAGTGGAATTGAGTGCAACCTCAGCAAATCTGCAGATGACACCAAGCTGAGTGGTGCAGTCAACATGCTTGAGGGATGGGACATCATCCAGAACGACCCAGACAAGCTCGAGAATTAGGCCAGCGTGAACCTCAAGAGGTTCAACAGGGCCTGCACCTGGGTAAGGGCAATTCCTGGTGTCAACACAGGCTGGGGGATGAAGCGATTGAGAGCAGCCCTGCCGAGAAGAACTTGGGGGTACTGGTGGATGAAAAGCAGGACAAAACCTAGCAATGCACGCTTGCAGGCCAGAAGGCCAACCATACCCTGGGCTGCATTCCCCAGCAGTGTGGGCAGCAGGGTGAGGGAGGGAATTCTGCCCCTCTGCCCCTCTCAGGGAAGAACCCCTGGGAGTCCAGCGTCCAGCTCTGAAGCCCTCAGCACAGGACAGACCGGGAGCTGTTGGAGTGGGGCCAGAGGAGGCTCCAGCAATGATTCGAGGGCTGGAACACCTCTGCTGTGAGGAAAGGCTGGGAGAGCTGGGGCTGTTCAGCCTGGAGAAGAGAAGGCTAAGGGAAGACCTTGGAGCAGCCTTTCAGTACTTAAATGGGACTTCTAAGAAAGATGGGGACAGGCTTTTTAGCAGGGCCTGTACCAATAGGACAAGGGGTGATGGTTTTAAACTAAAACAGGGGAGATTCAGAATGGATATGAGAAAGAAATTGTTTACAATGAGGGTGGTGAAAGCCTGGCCCACGTTGCCCAGAGAGGTGGTCGATGACCCATCCCTGAGAACATTCCAGACCAGGCTGGACAGGGCTCCGAGCAACCTGATCTGGTTGAAGCTGTCCCTGCTCATTGCAGGGGTGTTGGACTAGATGTCCTATAAAGGTTGGTCCCTTCCAATCCAAATGATTCTATGATTCTATGTTTGTGATTAATTAAAATGCAACTTTTGCCTTGTAAGTTCAACTGGAAGCTTGAAGGAATGAGGCTAAACCATAGCCCAATTATCTTCTACCATTGGTAGATGTTTTTCTAATTTGTGTTTCTCTAATTTGCTCCGATATTGGGGGACACTAGCATTGCCACTTCTGGATGAACCTGCTAAGCATCATTAGAAGTTCCTCTCATATTTTCTAGGTTTTCAGTGTGGCTTACATTCAGAGCTCCTTTTCTATTTCTAAATATATGAATAAAGATATTAACAGCAACCCAAAGAGGATCAGCAGGTAGAGGGGAATCTGAGTGTTGATATTTCTCCTGACCTCACATATTTTAGTCTCTAATACTCCAGCACAGCACTGCTCTCTCACGCTGACAATCCCAGCCCTGGCAGACACTGCTGTCAATGTCTATGGAGGTACAATGAGAATTGGTAATTCTACAGGCAACCGCACAGTGTGGGATGAGTGACAGGTGGGAAGCTCTGATTCCCAAAGAATGGTTTCACAAATCCATCGGAAAGGACAGATTTCAGATTCTCCGTTTGCTGTGAAAGCAAAGGAAAGTGGCGGTAACTTTCTATCCCTAACAGTGAATTTTACTTCTCTGAGGTACAAACCATGCAGATGAGTAGAAATTTTGGTTTCTTCTCTGGCTGAAAATCATCAGTACTCTTCACTGCTTGTTTAAAATACCGCAGTAACTCTATGGCAATCTTCAGGAAGCCAGAAGATGTTGGTAAGAAAAGCCTCAGCAGGAGGTGCAAGAAACTTTGAGTGGGTAACACTAGCTTAAAGGGGAAGATTGTTCCCTGGCTTGTGTCAGTAGAATCTGTCTCTAGAGCAGGGCCAAGAGCCAAATCCTTCCAAATTAGAAACTCTGCTTACCATGGGGTTTCATGGCTGTCTGCAATGGTTCCATCCTGGAGTCTGCAATTGTTCCATCCTGAAGTCTGCAATTGTTCCATCCTGGAGTAATCGAGTGAGATAACACGGTATTGCTAGGTCAGGCAAGCTGATCAGATGGTCTTGATTTGTCCTGAAATTCCTTGGTACTATTTTATAACAAGGCTCTAAAACTGAGAGAGAAAGATTACAGCCTGTTCCCAAAGCAGAACAAAGAGCTGCCGTTCAGCTGATGGAGAAGAGTAGCCAGCAAACAGGCTCTGGAGAGAAGGAAGACAGGCCAGCCAGCTGGTCTCTCTAGCGGAGACATCTGGTCTCGTACACCGCGAGAGATGCAGATTGAGTTCACTAGATAAAAAAAGAAAAGAAAAAAGGCTGGGTTTTTACTTGCTGATTGTCTGAAATTCTATCAGTACTAATTAGGGAGCGGAGAGGGAACTGCTTGAGTATTGAATATATTAAATATCAGGTGAGAGTGTGTACATCAAGCTTCTGCTCTTCTGTCACCCCCTCGTGTAACACATTTACTTTTTCCACATTATTTTGCTAAGTGATCTTTCTTTTCTCTTAGGTGATCATTGAAGACATCGGCAATAAATGTGTGTACCAATTCCCAGTTGGACGCTGGTTTGCTTTAGATGAAGATGATGGAAAAATCCAGAGGGACATCCTTGTTGGGGGCACGGAAGCCACAGGTGAAGTCATGGTCTGAATCCATGGTGGGAAATGCAAAGATACAAAGGCCTACATAATGCTACTAGCCATGTTTTCTTGAGAAGATTGAATGCCTTATGCTCAAGGAGACCTGCAGTGGACCATCTGCTGGTGACAGGCTGTTTTGTGCGAGGGTCCCTGAACTAACATCGCATTTTGCGCCTCCTCATCTCACTGGTGAAGCTGTGCAGGACCTACGTGCTGATTTATCACCTAATGTGGCTGGATGAGGGGCTGACAGGCAAATGACAAAAGATAGAATCGTGAAATGGTTTGGGTTGGAAGGGACCTCAAAGATCATCTGGTTCGGGACATCTTCCACTAGACCAGGTTGCTCAGAGCTCCATCCAACCTGGCCTTGAACACTTCCAGAGAGGGAGCATCCACAGCTTTTCTGGGCAACCTGAGCCAGTGTTTCACCACCCTCATGATGAAGAATTTCTTCCTAATATTAATCTAAATCTGCCCTCTTTTAGTTTAAAGCCGTTTCCCCTTCTCCTATCACTACACACCCTTGTGAAAAGCCCCTCTCCATCCTTCCTGTCGGCCCCTTCAAGTACTGGAAGGCTGCTCTAAGGTCACCCTGGAGCCTTCTCTTCTCCAAGCTGAACAGCCCCAGCTCCCTCAGCCTGTCCTCGTAGGAGAGGTGCTCCAGCCCTCGGATCATCTTCATGGCCTCCTCTGGCCCTGCTCCAACACAGCCATGTCCTTCCTATGTTGGGGGCTCCAGAGCTGGACACAGGACTCCAGATGGGGTCTCACGAGAGCAGAGTAAAGGGGCAGAATCCCCTCCCTCAACCTACTGGCCACGCTTCTCTTGATGCAGCCCAGGACACGGTTGGTTTTCTGGGCTGCAAGCGCACATTGCCAGCTCATGTTGAGCTTCTCATCCAGCAGTACCCCCAAGTCTTTCTCCTCAGGGCTGCTCTTGAGCCACTCTCTGCCCAGCCTGTTCTTGTGTTTGGGATTGCCCCGACCCATGTGCAGGACCTTGCACTTGGCCTTGTTGAACTTCATGCGGTTCACACAGGCCCACCTCTCCAGCCTGTCAAGGTCCCTCTGAATGGTATCCCTTCCCTCCAGAGTGTCAGCCACACAACACAGCTTGGTGTTGTTGGGAAACTTGCGGAGGATGCATTCAGTCCCACTGTCCATGTCGCCAACAAAGATATTGAACAGCACCGGCCCCAGTACCGACCCCGGAGGCACACCACTCATCACTGGTCTCCACCTGGACATCGACCCATTGACTGCAACTCTTTGTATGCATCCATTGAGCCAGTTCCTTATCCAGCGAGTGGTCCATCTGTTCAATGTATGTCCTTCCAATTTAGAGACAAGGACATCACGCAGGACAGTGTTGAATGCCTTGCACAAGTCCAGGTAGAAGATGTTGGTTGCCCGCCCTTTGTCCACCAATGCTGTAACCCCATCATAGAAGGATACCACGTCGGTCAGGCGCGATTTGCCCTTGGTGAAGCCATGTTGTCTGTCCCCAGTCACCTCCCTGTGCCTTAGCCTGGTTTCGAGGAGGATCTGCTCCATCATCTTGCCAGGCACAGAGGTGAGGCTGACTGGCCTGTAGTTCCCCAGGTTTTCCTTTTTTACCTTTTTAAAAATGGGGGTGATGTTACCCCTTGTCCTGTTGATGGGGACCTCCCCAGACCGCCACGACCTCTCAAATATGATGGAGAGTGGTTTGGCAGCTTTGTCTTCCAGTTTACTCAGGACGCACAGCTGCGTCTCATCAGGCCCCATGGACCTGTGCACCTTCAGGTTCCTTAGGCAGTCTCGAACGTGTACCATACAACTTGTGCTTCAGCAAGTCACTCACCAGGTTTTGGAAAGTGGATTGCTATTTCCACTGGCACCATCGTGCCACACAGTAGTGCATGCTGTTCTTCAGCTTCTTGACTGGGGAACTACGCATCCTTTTACAGAATGAGAAAGGCAGTGCTGAGCCGTGAAACTGGCTTTTTTATTATCCAACACGGTTAGAGCAGAGACAACTAAAAGTTATGTCTCTATTAAAAGAAACCTGGATGTTAAGTCAATAAAACCAATTCCTACGAGGCAGAAGACCATCTGAATAGTGTTCTGCCTGTCTTTGTTCATTAGCAAGAGGGTAAACACTTTGACTACACACATAACAGCTGTTCTTCATTGCATGGCCTTCAACATCTGCAGTCCTTGTATTCCTCCTTGCATGTGCACAAGGAAAGTGGTCTGAGAGAAAAGACCTAACTGCAGGATACATGTTGGGAAAAATTAGGGGAAGATGGGAAAGAAATCTGAAAAAAATGAAATTTATTTACTAATAGCTTCCCTTATTTTTTACCATTCATGACTGTGCATTTTTTTTTCCTGCTCTTGTGAGTTTTCTTGAAGATACGTGCACAATAAAACATGCTTGAACACAATTTTTAACATAAAATTCAAAGAGAGGATTGTTTAGAAGTGAGTCAGTTCTGATGTTTTTACTTTGTCTGAAGTCCCTGTCGAAATATCTGGGTGATTTAATCAAAGGAAGAACTTAGCTTGGGCCCCAGCTGCTTTATACATGCTCCCTAAAACACTGCTATAGTTACAGAAACATCTCTTAATTTGATGCCATGCCACAGGTCTAAAATATATCTGTCAATGAGCCTCCTGAGGAGTAAGGCTTGCAGGAAGGTGCGTCATCTTTCTTAGACCAACAGTTAGAGCTAGAAAAAACTCTAATGTGTATAGACTTCTTCTCAGATACATCTTTCTTCCTTCCGGCTAGGCCAATAGCTCTCCGAAACATTGTTTTGCTGAGATCTTTCAGCTTTCACAGTGTCAGTGAAGGTCCTGCTCGCTTCAGCAGCATTATAGGCTGCTGACTCTAAATTTCCAGAGTTCTGTGAATCTACAGATCTTGCCATCACTGTTTAAAGTCATACTTCATCCTCTCAGCATCCTCTGACATGTTTGGTGCTTTGTACCTCCCAAAATCAGGTGACTTAGTTGCCAATTCAATTTTCTTTGCCTTTCTTCACCTAATCGTCACCACACGGTGACAAAAAACCCACACTTATTTACACTGGGCCATGCGACAAGGAGTTTGTCACCGCAAACCTGTTTCTCTTGAGCAGTCTGAAGACAGCTGTGTGTTTCTCAGAGGTATGTGTGAAGTAAAACAAATGAAGCATTGCACTGTGTGTAAGCTGAAAGTTAAAAAGACCAGTGGGAAACCATTAGAGTTCAATGTAAATCCAATCAAAATTATTATTCTCAACCTTTTTTCCTCCTTTCTTTTTTTCCTCACCAAATTCCCGATTTCTTCAGGTATTGTGTACAATGTTGCTGTAGTGACAGGAGACATCAGAGGAGCTGGCACAAACTCCAAGATCCACGTAATCCTCCACGGCTCCAAAGGTTTAAAGAACAGCGGGAAGATTTTCTTGGAAGGAGGTGAATTTGAGCGTGCCAGGACAGATCTCTTTAATGTGGAGATAGCTGCTCTTCTTAGCCCTCTCAGCAGAGTCACCATTGGGCATGATAATTGCGGCGTCAGTTCTGGCTGGTTTTGTGAGAAGGTGAGACTAAGCTGTTTGTAGCAAACTCCTAGACTGTTTTCCTATTCATAACCTGAGCCCAACAACCAAGTACTGTTTAAAAAAAAAAATCCGCATTTATCTGGATGACAATATCCCCAGTTTAACAAGTCAATATTATACATAATGCATGGTACTAGCTGATTGCCTCAAAGGTACATTAGATGCAGAAGTCAATCACTCATTAATTGGGTTGATTGCCCCTTTGCAGTCACAAAGATAGAGATTATTGTTTGCTCAGTGCTGAAAGAACCTTGAGATGTTTGCCCAACGGGCCAGACAGAAACGCAGTCTTGGATTGTGTTAAGCATTTTGAAGCTATTGTCTACACTTAAACTTTCCTGAGGTTTCTAAATGCTGTTTTGGAGCTCAGAAAAAACAGCAGCTGTCCACAGCTGTTACTGGGAGGTAGTGGAGCAATATGTGATATGAGGTTGTGTACCAGATCAGCAGGAGCTAACGGGAAGGTGGAGACAGAGGCAACTGCCTAGCCTGAAGCTGAGAGGAAATGCAGTATTCCTGGAGAGCAAAATCAGCTTGGGATATGTTTGAAGGTTTTTTGTATCTTGTGCTTCTTGCAAAACCCTACTGTGCATTGGTGTGGTACAGGGCACGTGCTGCTTACTGACTCCTGCAGCCACGTTGCCTATTCCCACTCACTTACGCTGGTGCTGTTTTGCCACTTCTTGGTTGACCCATTTTGATTTACTTCCGGAAAAGTGGGAATAACAGCATAGATAGGTGTTAGTTATACTCCAAGTTGGGTATTGTGCAATGAGTCCACTTCATGTTGATCCAGAAAACCTGATTTTGGGAGCAGGACCAAGATCTCCAGCTCTGTCTTTGCTTCAGTTACTTGAGGTTTCGGTATCAAGGTCCTGTAGGCTGATAGGAACAGTTTGAACAGAATATTCAAACTCACCTTCCCAGTCTCTTTTCCTAGGTGGTGGTTTACTGCCCATTCACCGGTATTGAGCAAACCTTCCAATGTGGGAAATGGCTGGATGAAGATGAAGGAGATGGTCTCATAGAGAGGGAGCTCTACGAAATGGTCTCTTTACGCCAAAGAAGACTGAAAAGTAGGTACAAGTGCCCAGGAGCCTCTTGTGACCCCCCTACGCGTAGGCACCCTGAGCGTCACTCACACAACATAACATGGGTAGGGCCATGGTCAGGTAGAACCTCAGGTGAATTGAGTCCTTCATGAGTTTCAGCTGTGAACATCCTGGTTTGGGGAGCTATACATGAAACTGTGAAAATATTTTGAAGAATTGCACTTCTTTTCTTAAGGGAGGAAACTGGACCGTCAGCCTTCCTGGGGTTGCTAGGTTGTCTCGGCCTCCATCTGTCCTTTGCAGACAAGCCAGGCTACGTTTCTTATCACTACGGAAACACTTCCCTGTTTCAGATGGAAACACAACCTAACTGTAATAAAAAGACAAACCTGGAGGAAAGCAGGTAGAAAAAACCCAAACTCTTCCCACCAACTGAGCTAAAAAGTTTTTTAACCCTTGGCCTTAAAGAAAAAGCAGCTCTTTGTCCTGTCCAGACGTGCCTCCTGAGGCACACGAGCGCTGCATCCGAGGCCTCTTTCGAGCCAGGCCATGGCACACGTCTGGCACCCAGCCTCCCGCCCTGGTTTTGCACCAAGAAAAACGGACGGCTGCCATCTCGCCTGCGCCAGTGCGTGTGTGTAAATAGAGTGCTTTAATTAGGATAATAGACGCGGTTTATCCCGAATGCTTCGGGTGGGCTGCTGCTTAAACAGCACTTCATTTAAATAAGCTTTATCTAAATGTTAGTCAGTGTTATAACCACATTGCGACTCTGACTCGGTCCATTTAACTGAAGCATCTGCAACCTTTAACCCTCTATTATCAGCTCTGATTGTTATTGACAGACTAATCCCCCTGCTGCCGCAGTGCAGGAGATAGACAGAGAGCATTAGCCTTGAGAAATCTGTGACCTTTAGCTGCCAGATTATGGAAGCGTAAGACTTGGAGTTAGAAAAGACCTATTATGTCATCTCGCCTATCTCCCGGTGCATGCAGGACTGTCCCTTTCTGTAGAGCTGATCAAAGCTTGGTTCAACCTCACTTCGGGTATCCATGGTGAAATGGCTCCCTGCGCAGCATTTGCAAGCTGTTCCTCCTGCGGATTGCAGCTCGATGTGTAGCTCATATTTATTCTCAGTCTTTTTTTATTCCCCCCCTCCCTTATCTTGCATGTTATCCTGGAAACTCTTGTGTCAGGTCTAGCCCTCCCTGGTGTTTGTGCCCTGGGGAATATTTGCTCTGGCTCTAAGAATTTCTGAACTGCCTGGATCCCTCGATGTGAAGGGATAGGGAATATGGGAATGTGCCCAGTGAGCCCTGGGAGGATGATGATGGGTATTTGGGGAAATGCCTGGTCTCCTCCGACAGCTTCAGACCTAGCTCACCCACGTCTCTCCCTGTGTGGTTTCTCCCTGACAGCCCTCTATCAGCATTTAATCCTGGTACAAGTTCCCTTTTCCCCCTCCCTGCGCGCATCACTCCTCCTTCCCTTCAGCAAGAGGTCAGGGAGGTCAAACCAGACAGATGAGACAAGTCTCTGGTGTCTGAATTGCCCTTGCTTTTTTCCCCAGGGAGAGCAGGCTGCTAAATCATGTGCCACACGCAGACTTGCCCTAGCTTCATTTTTGCTCAGACAAAACTTGCTTCTGCTTTTCAGAAGGGAGTGGCTGTCAACAATATGCATATTATGAAAATAAGGGCAAAACTTTTTCTAAAAGAGAGCTCCCTCATCCCCCTCATGTTTTGAGTATCTACCACTTCTTTTTTACTCTTGAATGCTGAGTAGATCAGTAAAAATCTAATTTATATGCATGTCATTGTATTTTTGTATTCCATTCTGGGCTCTGAAGGTCAAGCTGTGCTCATGTGTGCTCGGGCACACTGAAAGGGTTAGCAATTCTTTCATTATGATTTGTTAGTAATTCAGCTGATGTCTGAGTCAAGAAAGAAGCCTGTTCCCCTCCTGTAGGTGCTGCAAGGCCTGCAGAAGTGAAACACACTATTATCAATTAAGAATGCAGATGAGGGTCTCTTTAGAGGAAGTAAGGTCACCTTTACGTGTGCAACCAACCTCTGATATGAAAACCAATGTAAAGTTGCTGCAGGTGGACTGTTCTTACAGTTCAAATGTTGGGTGAAGACTTCAGAGAGAAAAATTCTGTAGCTTTGCCATTGTCTTTGGGCATAGCACTTGGAGTAACACAAGTGCTAACTAAAGTCAGGTGGGATTCAGGCATTTAAATAATTTAAAAAATTCTGAAGAATATCGTTACATAGCTCTGAACATGTTTGCCCTGCATGATGCAGCCTGGTTAGAGATACCTCAGCGAGCTCCAAGCCAGCCTGTCCTGTAAAAGGAATATCTGGGGTAATTGGTCCAATCTCAGGAAGGCTCATTAACTCAGGATGAAGTCCTATGTGGCTGTATCCATACTCCCCCTCATTCCAGACACAGATCGTCTGGAGCAAATTGCACTATACACTAGTAACTGCAGACTTTTTCTCATTGACAAAAAGAAAGCAGACAGTATTCCCGTGCCTTTAAAATGGCTTTTGGAGCTCAAGCTGTAGGTGTTGGAGAAGTATGCTGGAACTGCAGAGATGGAGCACACCCCTGGATTACCATGTTAGTGATGTATGACATAGAAGCGTATGGTTCACCTGGAAAGTGGTGATTTATGTTTTTTCTCATTTTATTTTAAATGAAAACACAGAATTATGTTTCTAGGCAACCTTCTTCCTGTATGTCATGTAGCAGCTGATTATATCTGTGCGAAAAAGGATAAAATGTCCTGGTCTGCTTTAATACCATCCTGCCCTCTCTACCACCCAGGGGAAAGAATGAGAATTATGTTTTTTTACGAGGACACCTTTAAAAATTACTTTTGAAACGAAATATCTTGAACCTTTCTTTGTAGAAAGCCCCTGGTCTCTGTGGATCTGGACAAGTGACATTAAAAATGCAGGGACAGATGCCACTATCTTCTTCCAGATTTATGGAGACAAAGGGAAGTCAGATGAGATGAAGCTGGACAACAATTCAGACAACTTTGAAGCTGGACAGACTGACAAGTTCATGGTATGAATCTTGTGCAAGTGGTAAATTAGGCTTGGCATCGTTTTCCAGGGCATAATCTTCAGCCCTGTATGGAAAGTAAGCTGCAAGAGATCTTCACCTCAATAGGTCCTTCTGAAGTGGAGGTGAAGTCATTTAGTTTGGTGGTGATACAAATCCCCACCTGCAGATATGGCTTGTCTTCTCCAAACAGAGCTTAGGCTGGTGTTGCTGGGTGCTCAGGTAGTGATAACTTCAAGTCATGGTGTTACTGAGTGCCACATACCCTCCGTGTTCCCTGAAGCAGGTAGTCTCCCCCTCAGGCACAGCCCCACTCAAGTTATGGACTGCTCCACCCATTTAATTCATGTCTCTCTAAAGCTAATGGTTTATCCATTTTTCCCCCAGTGCCTAAGTGGTCATTAGCTATTCACAGGAGAACTGGCAGTGGTGCTTCCTCTCGTCCATGATCTGGTCTTCAACCTCCTTGGACGTGAGCCTCCATGAATGTTTGGGGCTGAGCTCAACAGCATGTGGAGTCTGAAAGCTGGGGAGGGTCTTCTTGTGTTGAGGAACAGATGTGTTTAAAAGTTAACTGGAGAGTGGCCAGAGAAATTTGAGAAGCAAAGGATTTTAATGCATGGTTGTAGCCAGAACATTTACCCACGTCGCACCAGCAGCCATAGATGCCTTCTGGAGAAAGCTTGGCTGTGCTTTGCAAACCCTGTTTGAGAACGAGATGAAACTTGAGAATTGGCCTTAATTCTTACTGGGAGTAGTGATCTCAAGGAGCTCTCATGATCAAAAGTGTATGGAACTTATACGTTCTCCTCCTCTGAAAAGAGAGGCATCAAGCTATCTTTGTGGAGTAGAGTTTACCACATTTAAAAAACATAATTTTTTTTTACTTTAATTTTTGACTCCTCTCCAGTTTGGCTCTTAAAAGGTGGTCAGAGCTGTCCTTTGTGTGCACGCTTTGGTGACTTACAGAAGTGGATAATGCACCTTTTTTTCCCCTCTATAGATAGAGCTCCCTGATCTGGGCACATTTTACAAGCTTCGGATATGGCATGAGAAAAGAAATCCCTTTTCTGGCTGGCATCTGAGCAAGGTGAGGGGGTGGCAAGTGAAGGTAGACCTGAAAAGCCAGAGCGGTCACAGAGGCTTGCAGTCTCAGTCCGGGGTCACTGCGTTCCCCAGCTGGTAGCTGAGATTGATGCGAGTGGTCAGAGGTGCCTCCCTTTACAGATGGTGCCGGCCGAGGGGTGGAAGGGGAAATCCTACAAGAAAAAGGGAGGTGAAGAAAGCACAGTGTAGTGTTTGCAAAAGTATGTGGGGAAAAGAAGGATTCATGCCGTGGTTTTTGGAGGAAATTCCTTCTCCTGCTTTGTCAAGGAGGTGCGAAAGCATACACAGCCAAATGCTGCTCCAGTGGTGAGAAGCATCAAGTACTGCCATGTTCTCCACATGGTGGGAGAAGGTGTGTGCCTGTGATCTTCATCAAAAAGAAAGTACTGGTCAGACTTTGGGCAACAGCAATTATCTCTATTAGTTTCACAGATGATGAGCAAGAATGTTTAGACCTTCCATAGCAACACATTTTCCTGAGGTATCTTCATTTCCTGCACAGAAACTGTGTTCAGGGAGGACAAGAAGGATCTGACAGTGTGTCTAGGACTCACTTTGGGCCAAACTGTCTAAGCAAACCTGGTGAAGATGCACGAAATCAGTCTGCCCGTGCACAGCCAGTCTGATGTTTTCTACATGCATCAGGCTAGCAGCACATGAATCCCGTCATCACTTGTGCATCCAGTTTAGCATCTAGGGACTTTGACAAAGCCTTCACGGTCCTTTGTTCCAGTCCTCACACACTTCATGCCAGGCTTGCTTCTTGTTGGGGAAGGCTTCCATTTTCTGCTTCGAGAACACAAGAACAGCCACACTAGCTGGACCAAAAGTCCACCTAGCCGAACATCCTCTCTGCTGTGTCATTCCAGTGCGTGATTAGAGAACAGTGACAAAAGGACAAGAATTTATGATACTTCCCCCTACTATTCTTCTAGCTTTCAGTTAGTTCCAGTTGGAGACTTCTTTCCTGAACAGATCTACTAAATACGATGCATTTATTTTTTCAAAGATTCAAGTCTCCCCTTGAACATTTAAACTTTTAGCAAACATAATAGCTTTTGGCAAGGACTTCACAGGTTGGCTGTGTCCTTTTGTTTGCTTTGAACTTTGCTCCACAAGCATCATTCAGTCATTTGAAGAGTGAATAGTTGACCCTTTCTGCCTTCTCCATGCCACCCGTGACTTTCTAGACCTTCATCATACCCCCCTTCAACCATTTCTCCAGCCATCTGCAGAGCCCCACTTTATTTGTTCATTACTCCTTTGGAAGCCACTGCGGATTTTTCATCATGCTTGCTGCCATTTTCTGGGTGTTTTCTAAGTGTGCCATGCACTAGTTTTGAGCTGTGGGGACCAACAGTGCAAGTGCCACCCACGATTTGCTCTGTGGGTTTATACAGTGGCATATGACGAGCAATTACTAAGAGCCTTGGTATCCATCAAAACTTTCACAACACTGTGGAGCCACTGGAGGAACAAAAAGCCGTCAGCTATGACAGACTTTGTTCCATGCTTCACTGCGGTGGCGAGTCGGAATGATGATCTCGTTACTAGAGCGCATTATTGCTCTGCTGGTACCTACTCTTGCTTCCCAGGCAAAAAACCTGTCAGAAGTGTATTGCTTTTTTGTCTTTAAGCCTCTGAACTCATGCAGTGTTTTGGTTTAATGAAGGTAACTCTGCTGAAAACGCTAACAAAAGAAAAATACTCATTCAACTGCGGCCGCTGGCTAGATATAAATGAAGACGACAACGAGATTGTGCGGGAGCTCCCTGCGGAGGGATCTCTCGTGACTGAAGTCATGCCAGGTGAGACCCACGGACTCCATGCAGGGGCTCACTTAGGACCTGAACAGAAAGAAACACTCTTTGTGTAAGGGATGCACAGGCAGACCGACGCAATTCAATTAGATTCTCTTTCTGGCACTTTCTCTCTGCAGTATTTTCTGTGTGCATCATTAGCTGCATGAAGCCTCAGAAATCCCAGGCTACTATTCTGAGCGGATTTCTCTGTGGTGGGAGATGGGGAGGATCTAGCCACAGCACAATTTTTTTCCAGATCTGCATTTTTTTTTTAATTTTATTTTTTCCATTCTCTTTTAAGATGTGAAAAGCCAGGTTTGAAGCAATGTTCATGAAAAGCATACCTACCTGAAGTGCAAATCTAAAATTTAACAGTAATTTTTGGATTTTAAGGTTTTATTTAATTACACACACATTTATCTGACAATATGTATAAATGTATAGGAAGTTGCACAGAGCAGTTGTGCATGAGCATAGGCATCTTTCAGTACATGTGAGTAATTGGAAAATTTTTTGGGGTTAACTGTGCTCAAACTAAAAGGTTAACATAAGGAAAGCCTCGGAACTTTGTGTTGGCTTCCTGAAGTGGTCACATCTGTCTTGACCTTGTGTCACAAGAGTTAAATGTACTCGGAGGGAGAATTTTGGAGAGCAGAATATCCCAAGGTGGCTGCTGAGATTTCTTTTATTTCCACCAAAGCACCCACTGGGGCTCCACACCTTGTAGACTGTGAGTTACCTGTTTTGTGAAATTTCTGATGAACTTGGTGATCTGCATGCAGCTAAGCAGTTCCTCAGAAGAGGAAGAGTAATTGTAATTGCAGATGTTATTAAAATGTAAATAAACCTAGGTTTGAAATGTATTTTTAATCAACTGTGGAGAGGGCTGCTTGAGTTCAAATGCAGGCGCTTTCCTGTGAGGAGCAGTTGTGCTGAGCAGAGGCGAGATGCAGCACCCGCATGCTAGGCTTGCAGGTGGGATTGGGAGAGAGGGTGGGAGCACTTCTTCTTGTCCCTTCCCCACGCTGGAGGAAAAGGTCTCTCTCTTGAAGGTTGGTCTGTGTGGGCTGGTTCTTTGTGAAATTTCTGCTGAAAGTCCTTCACCCAGTGGGGTGGGAAGGCAGAGATGAGGGCAGTGTGGGGGAGAGGAAGGTGGGAGCTCAAAATCTATCCAGCAAAATCATAAATAAAGATCTCAAAGGTGACAAAGGGGCAAGACACAATCCAGACTCCTGCACTGAGAGGATCTCAAGGCCATGGGGCCAGCTGGGCTTGTCTCGCCCTGTAAAGCCAATACGAGCCCATTCCTCAGGTCCCTGAGTTCTTGGCCCTTTTTGAATTTTTTTGTCTGCCGGCCATGGCCCTGGATGCTGGAAATGATGTTTTCCCCCTAAACGCATTGTTACAAGGCCTGCCATCACCTGGACCCTCTCAGGAAGGCAGACGGGGAGGCAGGAGGCCTGGGGCCCCAAGGAGGCTATGCACGCCAATTCTTGAGGTTTAACTCAAAGTAGATGGTGGGTTTATGTGCTTATTTTGAGGGGTTTTATAGGTTTTCTTAACATTGCAGGCCTTCCTTCTTTTTTTTTTCTTTCCTGTTCCTGGTCATACCATGGAAATATAAGAGTCAATACATCAGCAGAAGCACCAACTGGAAGTATGAACACTTAAAATTAATTGCAAATCTGTGGAAAATGCAATAAAATTAAATGGCAATTAATAATGTTGCTAAAATTATTTTTTTGATTTATGTCTCCACAGTGATAAAATACAGGGTGACAGTTTGCACTGGGACAGTAAGTGGGAGCGGCACAGATGCCAACGTCTTTGTCTGCCTCATTGGTGACCAGGGAGACACGGGAGAGCGCGTTCTCTACAACTGCATCAACACTGTCAATAAATTTGAAAAAGGCAACGTAAGTTCACACAGCAGGTCCTTAAGATGAGTTTTAAAGTGTGTCACAGTCTGTAGGCATTTTTTTTTTGAGATATGCATTTGCAAACTTGGCTGATTTCCGTGCCGGTTTCGGAGTGGGAAGAAATAAATTGTGTCCACAGAGCTTCATAACAGGTTGCAGATGGAGAGAGGTTGAGGTCAGGGACTGTGTGCCCTTGCTTCACATTTGTATCTCATAAAAGAGTCTCCTGGTTTGGTCCCCAGCTAACTACTGACTGTTGAAATTGCATCTTCAGACTGGCGAAGGCTTCTAGGAGATCTGTCCATTTTTCAAAAACATAGAATCATGGAAGTGTTTGGGTTGGAAGGGACCTTTAAAGGTCATCTAGTCCAGCCCCCTTACAATGAGCAGGGACATCTTCAACCGCATCAGGTTGCTCAGAGTCCCGTCCAACCTGACCTTGAATATTTTCAGGAGGAAAACAAGAGGGAGCCTTTTGTCCTCCATCTAATACAGCAGAAATTTGATTCCTGGGGCAAATGAAGAAAAAACATTTTTTTTAATGTGAAAATCAGAACTGAAAGCCTAACATGTTTATATTTCCTGCAGTCTTGCCTCAGCCGTGCTGCACTCAATTTTTGTGTTTCACTTTCAATCTATTTTTCAACATGTCTTTGCACACCTGTGTGCTGAATGGAGGGGGGTGGAAATGGCCCGAGCTGAAGACTGAGCTTGTTCTGTGGAAAATAAGGGATAATGAGGAGGTCAAACCGTAGTTGAAGCCTTTGCAGCATTAACAAGCAAATAGTGTGCCGATCTGATCTATGGGGTCAACCTACTTAATATGTGTTCAATTATGAGGCACTTCTGGATCTCTAGGGTCCAGCTTAAACTGGCAAAATGTAATCTGTATCTCCTCGGGGAGATTTTGAGAATCTGAACACAGATCTCTGCAGATTTCCCCTCTTTTGTGACAGTATTTGATCATAGAGTTGGAACGGAAAGAAAACGTGGCCACATTTTCAAAATTGACCATTGAATTTAGGCTTCTGAAATATGAATTAACACTTTGGATTTGCCTTTAAGTGTCCAGAAGTTCCAGTTCTTCATGAAAATCACTGAGTTTTTAGACTTTAAAAGAACATTCATCAGGTTTTTTTTGTGCCTGTAAGACATGTCCGTGGAAATATGTGGCATTTACATACTGAGAAAGTTCATTCTGCTTCTAAATAATATAACAATTTGCAGACATGGACATTACAAACTTCATATTTTTCCTATGCACTTATATTATAGGGTTTTTATTTTGAAGAGGTAGGTCCAAGCTGTAAAGGACAGCATTTTGTCATTCGGTGAAGTCTTGTTTTATCAAAATGGTAGCTAAATCAGTCATGCTTTTGTGGTGGTTTGAAGAATGTTTCAATGGAGTTCCTGAAAAAAGATGTTTGGTTTACAGAAGACATACGTATTTTAAACACAGATGACGACTATTTTATTTTTACTCCCAAAAATGAGATATAGGGTAACTTCCATGAAGGGGGACATAATAAATGGGAAAAGTAATTCGGGAAATCAGTTAATGTGATTAATAGTCTCCATATGATATAAACCAAACTGGAATCTGTTAATGAAAAACTGCTTTTCTGGCATGAGGAGATGAAAGCTGGTGAATGAATTGGAAGCCGTTTAAGGATTGATCCTGACAAACTTAGAGCTCATATATTCAATAGACTGAATGAGTGTATCTACACTGATTAACTCAGATACCTTGTTAAAAAGAAATGTAGCTAAGTCAGTGCAGCCTCCAATCTACAGCCACTTAAACCAACAGTACTTTGATTAGCAATTTAACTTGGGAAGTTTGCTTGCAGATGCAAACTAACAGCCTGTATAGAAGGTAAGATTTAAAGATGCCTCTAAATTAGGTATTTGGCCTTCTGCAGTTGCATTTAGATAGTTACTCATTAATTTATATCAACCGTTAATAAGTAAGCTGAACATCAGGCCTAATGAATTAGATTTCATTGACTTAGGCTGACTCGGTGAGGTTTTGACACCTTAAACCCCCAATTCAGCAGTTTCAAGTGTGTAAGTAACACTTGTTCACGTATGTGAGCCCATCATTAACAATTAAGACCATGGTAACACATTTAGTTGTCTTTATTTTAAAGGTCAGTTTGGAATCCTGAATTATAGAAAAATTCAGATTATTTTAATAAATTTAAATATTTAAATAAATGTTGCCTTTCCACCACACTTTCTGGGAGCTAGCTGAATATATGCTACCAACATGTGTGCTTCACGGGCTTTTGGGAGATGAAGAACGAACGAATTGCAATGTTTGGTTGGCTTTCTCTTGCCTAGCAAGGCGTCTCAGCCAGATGGTAACCACAGCAGTCTTCTCTGTTTATTGGGCTGTGTGCTTCAGATGCGCTGCGTGTTTACACAGGTGTTGACCATCCATGTATATGTGTCTGTATATGCACCTTAGATATTTGTCTGGCGTCATTCCCAGAGGAGTAACTTGCTCTTTTAGTACATCTCTCTTCCTTCAGCCTTTGGGAACTGCTGCTCCCAGTACGATCTTGGGTAACAGAGCTCTGGTCCTGAGGGGCCATCACTTGGGCTAATCCGTAGGTTGGTGATTCTAGTCCTTTTCCAGGGAAAAAAAAAAAAAGAGACGACATAAAATTAATGTCTTTTGTGGGGTATTAAGGGTATTTAGCTGTGGGGTTACGTTCACGCCAGCCTCTGAAGACAACCCATGGAGCAGCAGGAAATACCCCTGTGCAGCCATGCCCAATGCTTGCATGTCAGGAAACAGCGGGGGTTAAATTGTGTTCAGCAGTCCATGTTGTCTGAATTTAATGCGGGGTAAGGTCTTTGAAATGTATCTCTAAATACCTCTGTGGATTTGGTCTGAAGTCACCTGTCCTGGGTTTCCCAGAAAGCTGGTGTCTGAGCAGAGGTTGAACTTAGATTTCCTGCCACTCTGTATGATCTTGCTAATAATCAAATTACTTTTCTTTTTTTGCAGTTGTGGAGGGCATGCAATGACGTCAGAGATTTAAAATGCTGGCAGATCATATATTTGTAAATCTAATGTTATACATCTAGAACAAATATTCAAGCTTTCATTCTTTGGTAAATTAACTTGCACTTTCTCCTCCATCTTGTGAAGAATTACCTTGCAGGATACTGATGATGTTGGTTTGTTTGTGGTAATAAATTTGGTTTGTTTGTTTGTTTTTAAGCAGAAATATTGCCTTACCTTTTTTCTTCTCCTTCTCAAAGGCTGATGAATTCTTCGTTGAAGCAGTAACGCTGAAGCAGGTGAGGAGGGTGAGGATAGGGCATGATGGCAAAGGAGGAAGCAGTGGCTGGTACCTTGCCAAAGTGATAGTGAGGGAAGAAGGACAGCCAGAAAGTGAGGCTGTGGAATTCCCCTGCTACAGGTATTGGAAACAATGCATGCAAATTATGCCTCCATCTATGCTTTTGCCAAATTTGAAGAGCCTAGCTGTTGTTCCGAGACTGAAACTTTCTGAGCACAGCTTAATCCTTTTTATTTATTCATCCATTTCCTTTTGCTAAGCCTGAAAGCAAAGAGTGTGGATTGGGAGGTTTGAGATATGGTTAACTCACCTTGCCAAAAGAACAGCAATCTGAATTGTGAAATTCTCAGCAATTAGCTCAGTAATACAGAGAATTTCCAAAAGGTAAATGCAACCTTCCAGTACCACATCGAGTGTCACAGCATTTGCCTGCCACAGAAACACACTCTGCAACCTGCTGAGATCTGCTGGTTTTATTGCATGTGTGGAATGGGGTTCTGGTCCCTCACATGCACATCCCATCTTTCCAGGAGCAATGGGATGCTAGTTTCGTGTTGGGAGAATGCAAAATTCTTACGCTGCCATCTTGAGAGCTCCTTGCATGAAGGGAAATGCACACCATACAGACAGAGCTGGTGGTAGAGCAGAGGGCTCTCACTTGCCCCTGTGGGTGGGTTACAAGTGTATTCTTCTCTTTCCTAGACAATCAAATGGCTAAAAGAAATGTGCTGTACTGAGGCTACCCATGGTGAACCAGATGCACCATCTGTCCTGGCACTAACTAGGGTCTGCCTCAACGTTGCACCACAAACCAGAGAGCACTGGGTGAAAACAGAAGAGACTAACTGCAGTGTAGTTCAGTGGCCTGTAAAGTTTCACTTGCCCCCTCAGGATGTTCGCCCTGTAAGATGGAAGTCCAGTGAGCTCCACCTAACAACATCAAGTACCAGTTCTAAAAAGTCATCTCCCAGGGGACAAGTTGAATCGTAAAATGCAAACATAATTATTTTTAAATTGCAAACAAAGGTAAAACTGCTGGTTACTTGTCTCTCATCACAGTAAATCAGGAAGAACTCAGCTATAATGAGGGAAGTCAGCCAAATACAAAACAGGAGCCAGCCCCAGCCTCTCTGTGTTGCTAAAGCCAAGTCACATCAGAGAGCAAACTCACCGGGGAGACAGCACGGAGCAGCAGATGCGATGTCATCTTGGTTGTGAAAAGCAAGCCAGTCTCTCCCTTTTCAAAGAACAAACCACCATGTTGTCATTGCTGCCTTTTGATACATATTTAACAACCGTATGTTTTATTGAGTTAGGCAGGCAAGTGAGGCAGGTTTTCACTTGGACATTTGAAGTGTCCATGCGAAGAGAGCTGTTTTGCTCAGACTCCTCAGAGATATTTCTATGTCTAACTGCACTCTGCAGCTGGCTCATTTTAAAGATTTCTTTTTTAATAGTCTCCTTAGCTGACTATGTAACTGGGTTTCTTCCCCCAGCTTGGAGTCATGATCCCGTTCCCCTGAGGCTTACACCTGTGGGTCAAAAGCATGAAAGTCCACAGGGCATTCCCCTCAGGCCAGGGAATGAAAAAGCAGGGAGAAAGAAAACCCAAGATCTTACCCCCAAAATATTAACGGGGTGCCTTCAGGCTTCATAGTGATGGAATTCCACTCTTCTTACCTTTCTCAATGTCTCTTTTTCCAAGTGATACCAGTGTTATTCGTATGGCTTTATTTGCTGTCCTTGTGCCAGCATTATCTCTTCCTCTCAGATTGAGAAGGTAACATGACTGATCGCCTCCAAACACAGGGACAGCTGCTCCCTCAGTTTCTTTGGTGCCTGTGTCTCTTGAGAGACTGGGGCATCATCGCAGTATACGGGTGTCGTCATGGAGTCTGGAGATAATCTGAGGGCGAAGGTGCTCACCCACTGCATCCTCCATGTGAGGGATAAACATCTCCATGACCTGCAGCATTTGGATGTTCCCCTCCAGTCCTGTAGGCCAAGGACAGATTATGTCCTCGCTGCTTTGGCAGGTGCTCAGAGAGGCCTGCTTCACCTGCTTCTTCATAGCCAAGAAGTTGAAGAAGACATGGCCAAGAAGAGCAGCCTTCTTTTAGTGAGCCAATGCAAGCGAGGTTAGTTATAGACTCCATCCGGGGGACACCAGGGAAGGTTCTGTTTCTGCTTGGCCAGTCTGTGGCCAGTCAGTAGACATGCTGATGTTCTCGTCGCCTTCATGTCCAAGACCTGATTAACTTCCACTCTTCCACAGCGCAGTTGTATGTCTGGAGAATACAGCTTCTGGTGCTGTGTCCTTAGTGAAAGCTACTCCGTTGACTTTCTGCCTCTTAGATGTTACTCTGAGACAGCTACAGGACAAAATGCCTTCCAGCAGAAACACATCTCACCTGTGCAGAAAGGTTTACAGGCTTCTTAAGTCTGTAAAAACTAGGCTGTACCAGCCTGTGGAGGGCAGGTATTATAGCAAAGAGCTGCCTAACCATCTTGCAGTATAACAGTCTCTGCAGGGTATCCTCATAGATCTTCATTGCATATAACTCGTTGAAGTCTCTGGTTTTGTTATTTACATATTCATATACATGGCTATGCTTTGTCTTTTAATTTGAAAGCTTTTTTACGACTCTGTCAGAAAATCTATTACCTAATAGCACAAGAACTCTAAGAGAAGAACCGTCTTTGTTGTACGAGGGAGCTAGCAGAGATAAAGGGAAGCTAAGTGGATTAATTGTGAGTTTCTGTCAGATTCAGGAAGAGTATTGAGAAATAATGACTCCCAGGCCTGTGCTTTCAACTCTTAAAACAGTTGGCTGTAAAGGGAATGGCTTGCAGCTCTTAGAGTCAGTGATTTTAAAAGTGGTCGTTTGGTCTATGCTTGCAAGAAGTAAATGCAAGTAACTTCTCCAAGCGTTATTTACAGAATTACTCGTACATCTCTTGGATACATTGCAACATTATTCCTCCCTTATGACCACACAACACTATAACATCTGTGCATTTAGGGACTGAACACCAAATCATTCAGTAGCACAACTGAACAATTTATACTTATAATACCTGATGTGGTTTAGGTATTGTGATTATGAATAGCACTAGAAGGTTCAAAATGAGGGAGTCGACCTTTTGCCCAAGAACTGGAGCCAAACCTTTTCAAAGCTCAGAACTGAGTTCTGAAGATTTCATTTTCTCCTCAAGGCTCTGTGGAAGACTAGGAATGGACTAGCTGACATTTGCTAAAATAGCCTATTTTTCATAATATTTATATCCCAGACAGAAATGAATTTTCAATCAGGTAAAGTCAGGGGTTCGTGATAGGATAGAATTTTTTATGCTATAAATCATTACAGCTCCACTGAAATCTTCAATTATATTTCATTACATTTTTTTCTAAACATGTGGACTGTACCATCCTAATTTTGCTCCTGCACAAGCATAAGGGAACATTGTTAGTTCTCTGAAGAACAACAGACTGACTATGAGCGGGGTGATGTGCTAGGAGGCTCCAGTGAAACATTTATTCAATCAATTGCCAAAAGTGTTCATCATACAAAGGATCCAGAGAAATCTCTTTTTGTCTCCTAAAAATAGACTGAAATGTCTGTTTCACACATATTTGTACATATGGGTTATATTTAAAGACACACACAAATACATGTGTACCTCTGAATCTAATGGATGTGCTAGTCATTCTAATTGCACACAGGCTATCATCTGCTGGATTTCAAATCTTACATAAGAAATCACACCACATTTTTTTCCAGTGCTTCCCTGACTCTCTGATCCTATAGAAATTCTCTCTGAAGTGGCTTTCCTGTCATATTTGTGTTCGCTTTGGGTTATTGGACATCTAATATCTCTTCAGAACCAGGAACCTGATACAGGACATGACTACACCTTTGCAAAACTCACGCTGGCATGTGAATTACATGCACTGAATTTGTATAGAAGTTCTGATAAAGCAGAAGACTTGGTCAGGTCTTTTGTACTAGGAATATGATGGCACTATACTGAAAAATTATATTTTCTTCAGCCTGATGTGTTTATAATGTGTCAATCCATTTGTGTCCATCATAAGACTATAAACCCCTGGTTGCAATCTGCGGCTCAGTGATACGCTGTTGGAATTACATTGAAGTAAAACTAGGATATCGCAGCACATGTGCTGAAGGGAAGGAACACGGTGGCATTGCTGATCCAAATATTTCCTCTGTCACCAAAGACATCTTCTTCAGAAAACAGTGCTTCTCCCACTTTTGGCTGTTCTCTTGCATGAAACAAAGTAAGGAGCCTTAAGCCACTTCTGCTGCTGAACCTACCTCTTCCTCCTCCAGTCCAAGACATACTCCTCTTGCCATCAGTAGCTGCCAACATTGGTAGAGGGAATTTCTTTATCTAGGGGTGTGTCTTCCTTTTTTGTTTCATGCAGTTAGCCTTTGACATACTGCACAGAGAGATCTGTTTCTTGTGGGATGTATTTTTATCCTGCCACCTTGGCACAGAAACAGCTCACTCACATTCACCCCACATTTACCCAAAACATCAGCATGTACCCTGGCAGCAGAAACAGCAGCCTGCACGACACAAAAACCAGCAGCAGGAGAGCAGAAGCATGCCTACCTTGTGAGCTTCTGCCTTCCTGAAGGCTATGCTGAAGTCAGTGGTCCTGGGGTGGTGGAGTTCAGGCTTGAATTTTGTGGGTCTTCCCAGTTAACATTCATGTATGCAGAAGCATCTTGACTTTTGGGATGATGTGATCCCCTAGCCATTGGATACCTGTCCAAGGACCTGAATCCTGAGCCAGCATCAAGAACTACATGATACAAAGGTATTAAGGACCAGTTCTAACAGGTAAAAAAAAACCCCTAACCCCAAAACATCAATAAAGGCTTCCTTTCTTAAGACAACATGATGTCTTAGCATGCTCCTCCTGTCCTCCTTGCACTCTATCCTTGCTCATTTCTTGACATCAATTTCATAGTCTTCCCCACAGATTCTTCTGCTCCTCCATCCCCAGTACACCTCTCAGCCTCCACCGGAACACAATCCCACATCTCATGCCCTCACATGGTGTTCATATGATCGGCACTTGTTCACATCTTCATCACCTTCATGCTTACCCCCTTAGCTTTTAGCCCTTTACAAGAAACCTGCAAATGGCCACCTACTTTACAGAGTGAAAGGGAAGAATACGGGGTAGACTGAATACCCAACAATCTGCCAAAGCCTAGAGGGGAGCTGGGAGTGGAGGTGTGTGTCTGTGTGGTGTGGCTGTACGTACCGCTTTTGCATGGGGGCTTTGCTGCTAGCGCTTCTGGGACCAGCTGGCTCTAGCTCATGTTTGGATTTCTTTCCCAATGCTGGTTTTCTGGCTGGTTTCTTTGTGCTTATTGTTTTCTTGTGCATGGGAAGGTAGAGGAGGAGACTAAAAAGATAGCTTTCCTTCAGATGGATGAAAGAGAGACCTATCATCCTTGGTCTTCCAAAATATCTGCTTACTTCTTGGTCACCATGATGAGTCCAACTGGTCATGACTGGAAGTTATGCTGGCTTATTACTAGTGAGACTTCATAGGTTTGATCCAGCTCTCAGTGGACATTTGTTCATGTCCTCAAATCCCTGTTACGAGGGTCATTTAATGATTTCCATGTGTGCTGGTTCATCAGAAGAATCAAAGGTGGAAACTTAAGTGGGAAGTGAGCTTCCTTCCTTTTTGGTGTGAGGGTCAACAAAGGAGAAGGCGCGTGGGACAGCAACATTGCAGGAGGCTTGCAATACATCTGCACTGCATGTGCTTGTGCAGAAGCAGATCTTCTGTGGTCTGGTGTCGTTCACTCAGCTGTGTGGCTGCCTTTAAAAAGAAACAGTTTCTGGGGATTTGTTTTACTCTTTCTAGTTCTGGGAATTATTATAGCAATTTAAATACTCTGCGTGACCTGCCAGAGCTTGCTCACTTTTCCTTCACTCACCCCTGTTAATTTTACAACTTACAGTATTTTTAACTGTAAAAGGTGCTGCTGCAGATAGCTATGTACCTGGGAACAACGGGCTTTCAGGGAACCGTGCCTGATGTCACACTGGGATGTCTGGGGACAAAAATACCCCCAGGGCACCGATGTGGGAAACCTGACCCTGAGCTGATGTTTACAGGAACACCCTGAGTGCTGCAGCAGTCTGGCTTTGAAGCGGAAAGTCAGAAACCTCAGCCAGGGCCCGTGCTGTTGTCATACTATGGTTGCTGCATGGCGTGTGATGGTGTTGGGACTGTAATTCCTTCATCCCTGAGGCTGAAGGAGCAGCTCTGAATGTTGTCAGATTAGCAATTTGTTCCCCTCCATTTTCCTTTCAGATTTTTTTTCCTTTGAGATGATGCTACATTCTGCTTTGTGGCTGGCTCTTTTTCTCAATTAGTCTGGCTGGATCATTAGATTAATGTTGAGAACCAAAGGAAATCCTCCCTTTTGCTGGTGCCAGCTGCCTCTGCATACCCAGCCCTTGAAAATGGGAACTACATAATTCATCCACTTCCTTGTGGAGAAAAAAAGGGTTATACACTTACCTGTATGGAAGGGAAAAGTGGTGATAAACTAGAGTAACTAAACACTAAAAAAATGGGGGGGTTTAGTAGCTTAGATGTTATAAAGGCTGTAATCAAGTGCCTAGTAATAAAGGCTGCAAATGTTTCTGGCCAGTGAAGGTCAATGCTTTGAAGAGACTGAGACTGCCCATCTGCAGGAATAACTTGTGACTATGCAGTTGCTGCTTTCCAGGCAGAAGGACATCAAAGCAGATGTTTATCTACTGTGAGAAGGGCTCTCATGATCTCTCTTCTTGGAAAAAACAGGTTTAAAATTTGACGGCCATGGGGTCTGGTCAAGCTCCTGCAAACTTAATGGAGATACAGAGCCCTGTAAAAATATCCTCTTGACTATGATCTGGATTTTTACTATGTGTGGAGCAAGCGTGGATTCTTTAAAGGTCTAGTAGGTCTTAATTACTCAAAGATAACTGACTTCTCTTTGTATACCAGATGGCTTGACAAAAATGAGGATGACGGTCAGATTGTCCGAGAATTAGTGCCTGCTGGGGAGTCGCCAATGCTAAAAAGTGAGTTTAGCTTGAAGAAAAGAAGGTTTGGGTTTGAACTGTGTATGCATGTATTTACTTGCTTTATTCAACTTACTAATTCATGTCAGTTCACAATAAATCTACTGGGCTTTTTTGCCATTCTTATGCAAGATGCTGCAGTAGGTCACTTGGGGGGGGAAATGCCTCTGACCCCTAAATCCTAGTTTATGAATGAGATTAATTTGCATAAGAAAGAATATTTCCAACTTTATATATGTAGAAAGAAATTCTGATTTTTAATGTCATGATTTGTCTAAGAATTGCTTTCCTGTGTAGCTTTCTTTGAAGGATCTCGAATTGCCACTGCTTTAGTAGAGCAAATTCTGTCAAATAACATTGTGTTCCCAGAAGAAAATTACCAAAAAGATTACACTGTCCTTTTGTGGAGAACCAGGGCTCCAATACCACAATTTTCTTTAGAAAACAGTGCTTACAGAGCTCAGGTTGAGATTCTTTTTGTTTAGTTTTAGAAAAAGTGTCAAAGATATTGCATTATATTGTAAGTACAAAAAAAAGAGTGAAATCACCTACTTGCCTAAACTCTTTTTTGTGACTTGGTAATCATTTAGGAGTGAGAGGGAGGAATACAGGATATTTTCAATTTGTTAGTCCAACTATTGCATCTCATGTTTTGGTGAATAACTCCTGGGTATGACAGGTTATCCAGTGTGGTCCTAAGACGCCTAATGCACAAATGGAGGAGTAAAGTCCTTTCTCTGCCTGTAGCTGGATCTCCTCTCCCTGATATCAGTTTGAAGCCAATTGCCCAGCTGAGCCTGGGAAATGCCACTCATGTGTCTGTGTTCTGTACATTGATCTCACTTTAGATGTCAGTTACCATGTCAGTGTGAAGACGGGAGATATTCCTGGTGCCAGCTCAGACTCCAAAGTTTTCATCAAACTCTACGGTGAAAAAGCAGATTCCAGCAAAGAGACTCTCTTAGTCTCTGATAATGATCTAGGCAATTATTTTGAACGTGGTCGAGTGGATGAGTTTACTCTAGATATGATGGATATTGGGAAGGTAAGAATTAGTTATACGTGGCTCTGTACTTTGTACACGTGTCTGAATTCAGAATCAATATAACACAGAATTGAATATCATGTAAGAATCTCTGACTTTTATACTGGATATTAAGAAATACATTTTGTGCAGACTGCTAAATCAGCAGTCTAGCGTACATGCTGGCACGTGAAGAGTGTTTTAAATTTATAGTTAAATATATATCACTTATTTACATGAACATAGTGGAAGAACAGAGTGCTAGGGGAAGGAGATTTTTGTATGTAAAGTAAATTCTTTCTGCCCTCTTGTTTTTTGTTTGTTTTTTTAAAGATCAACCGAATACTGATAGGACACGATAATGTGGGTCTCAGGTCTGGCTGGTTCCTGGCCAGTGTCCAGATCACGGTTCCAGTCCAGGGAAGGCAGTACATGTTCCCCTGCAACCGATGGCTTGACAAAGACGAGGCTGATGGCAGGGTAGAGGTGGAGGTCTACCCAAGTGAGATCGTGCCTATTGAGAAATGTGAGATAAAACACATTGAGAAATGTGTGCTTTTTTATAACTAGGACTAAATTTGTATTACTAACATTTTTAAGGACCAGGTTAAATACCAAAACCCAAAAGTCTGTGTCCCAAAGAGCCTATGTTGGTGAGGAAATTAAATTATTCTGCTCTTGTTTTGTTTTTTAAAACAGTTGAAAAAACATTACAGAGTTTTCCATCTCCGTTTCCTGAGATGATATGAAAAATTTATGCACTGGGTGGTATAACACAGTGCAAGGTGCCGTGCTTCCTCATTACAGTATCAGTGGGTTCTGCTTTTTTCACGTTAACCTGCGCTGCTGCTCCACTGCTGCATAAGCACATGTTCCGTCCTGCCTATATCACCTCCTTACCTGTAGGTGAGAGGCTGTTTGACAAATAGGGACCAAAGCCATACAGTGTATTTGGCTTTATGAATGCATTTGTTTTCTTTTAAGACTCTGGTTAAAATTTGCCTTGGGATCCTGAGAAAGGATTTATCTTGTGCTCTGTGTAACTCCCTGCCTCGTATTATATTAAGGAGATCATTTACCACCCTGTAGTTAATACTGGAAAGAAATATCCTTTTAAGGCTCTATTTTGCACCCTTCTGACACTGGCTTAATACTTGTAAAAGGGAAAACTCTTAGGTTATTCCTCAGTGAAGAGTTGTGTTATTTCACATTTGTTTTGGATAAGAGCAAATGGTCAGCTACGTGGTCATTCGTTAAGACAAGGTAATTTTATTTTGAACCTGAGCTCTCGCGAATGTTGTTATCTGAGCTTCTCTGCTGATCTAATTGCTTTGTTTTCGGAGTAGTGATAAACTACGAGGTGTCTGTAGTTACCGGAGAAATGAGGGCCGCAGGCACCAATGCCAAAGTCTTCATGCAGATTTATGGAGAGACTGGCAAAACCGAATTGATCATCTTAGAAAACAGATCAAACAACTTTGAACGGGGAGCCACAGATATCTTCAAGGTATGATGAAGGCAGTCGCTGCCGCTTCTATGAGGGGAAAGAAATGACCAGCCAAAGTTGAGACATTGACAGAATAATTGGCCCGATCATACAAAACAAAAGTGCCAGGTCTGTTGGTATCTGTTTTCCCTCTAACCATTTTTTTGGGAGGTCTTGTATTTCTTTTGGGAGGTTTTGTGTTTCATGGAGTGAGTTACATCTTCTGAGGGACCAGTAGCAAAGGTGTGATGGAAGAATACGATGCAACAGCAAATTACTTCCAAAAGAAGGTACCCATTTTAGACTTCAGAAGACCTTAAATTTATATTTTAGACCTAGCCACGTATTCTTGTGCCTTTTTTTTAATGTAGTTAGGGAAAAAGCAACTCCACACAGAATATAAGGAAACCTGAGTTACTTGCTTGGGTGTTCTGTCTAGAGAAATCAAGATTTGGGGGAGACGAATGGTCTTAGTTCTTTCCCTGCTGTGGGGTCAGAGTGGGCACAGGACATGCTGTCAGGGCATGTCAGAACCACATCCTTCTGTACCAAGGTAACCTCAGAAGACCACCAACATTTGGACAGCAAAGCACAGAGTCCAGATGCAAGCAGGATTTCAGGCACTTCTGTCATATGTGCTCACAGCACAACGCTCAGCATGGTGGTGCCTATGTCTTCTTGTGAATTTGTGGTCCCAAAGAGGTGGGATCCGTCTCATCACAAAATCAAGTACCTACTCGGAGCAAGTCATGGAAGCTCCCCTGAATCATCAAGACTGGGGTATCCTTCCTGTTGTCACTGGCCAAATGGAATTGCCTTTATCCAGACCTTTACCACAGTTTTGTAGTGTATATTTTTGAGATCATTTCACCTCCTCCTGCCTTAGTTTCTTTCTTTATAGAATGGACTTAATGATTTTTATCCATTTTTATGGAGTTCTTTGGGGTTTAAGATGACTAACACCTTATGAATGGAAGCTTTTATAAGACTCTCTATAATTTTAAGATTAGGTTTCTCTGATTTTAAAGGAAATAAGCTTTCCAAAATTTATGAGTAAAAGCTATTAGCCAATATCAGATTTATAATAAAGCCATATGTACAGTGTTCTGTTTACATAGCCGTGTTTATATTTTCTCTTGGATGTTTATTGCTGGACTTTAAATCTCTGTCTATTTTCTGTGATTTTTTTATAAGCACACAAGGCAGAAGTTCTGAAGCATTAACAGACAGATCCTCTATCTCTTTCATGATATGAATATTTACAGAAAGATACAGGCAAGAATAAGCTTGTGTGAGCTACATGCTAATAGGAAATGCATCAGTTACAGACAGGGAATGTAGGATGATAAGAGCAAATCTGAGGGTAAAGTGGTGTAAGGAAAGACACATTCTTAATGCCAGGACAGCTAGAACAAATTTAGATTTCTGATAAGCATCTTGTGTGCAACTGCTTTCGTTTTAATCTACTATGGAAAAAAACCGCTTTTACGGTGAAACCTTCTATGCCAGTGTGCCAGATTTCAGCCCAAAGCAAATGTTTGTAAGTTTTATAACATAAATGCTGCCTAACAGCATAAGCAATGGTCAGAAACAAGTTACTGGTTGTTGAAGGACTGCGTGGAATAAAACCTCCTATCCAGCTTCATTAGGTAGTAATGCAAACAAATAATCTAAATCAATGAGGTTTTGATCTGCTGTATTGACTAGAGAGATGGAAATCTTATTACTGATAAAGCTTTCTGCCACTGATGTGTTGTGATCACTAATAATTGCATCCTCTCTGCACACTGGCGAAGCGAGTAGATACTCTCCTAATTTTCCAGATGAGAAGTAAGGAGAAGGGCAGTCCAAGCCCAAGGTCTGCGTCAGAGATGAAGTTGTCTGAATCCAAGTTTACTGCCTTTTTGCTATACCATTATTGCTTCTTTCCTGGTTCATGTCTCCTGCAAAATATTAAATTTATCTTATTATTCATTTAAAAAAGAACTCAGACACTGAGAATCTGAT
Source organism: Opisthocomus hoazin (assembly GCF_030867145.1). Lineage (NCBI taxonomy): Eukaryota > Metazoa > Chordata > Aves > Opisthocomiformes > Opisthocomidae > Opisthocomus > Opisthocomus hoazin. The sequence continues at coordinate 86,688,969 of NC_134454.1, read as the reverse complement.
AAACTAGTATGATATTTTGGCATATTCACCTTTAATGACAACATAGAGACAATACTGGTGAGGGGAGCAATGGAAAAGTAGGGAGAACAGCAGATATGAATTCAGCTCCTATCCTTGCCATGATTTTTCTGAAGGTCTTCAACTCAATCTGTTCAGATGAGACTTGGTGATGGGAACTATGAAAGCATAAAACAGGAAAGAAAAAGTAAAGGTAAACTTGCATTAAAAATTTGATCTTATTTGCTTACATGCTTTTGGGTGGTATAAGCAATGCTTCTCATATTTAAAAATGCATTTTATGAAGTTAAGATGTCTTACGAACTCCTGGGTGCTGACTTTCCCTTGGTGGCAGAGAGAGGCTGCAGATGTTGGCAAGATTTATAAGATTCGGATAGGCCATGATGGGAAAGGCATTGGGGACGGCTGGTTCCTGGAAAGCGTCACGCTGAAGCGGCTTGCCCCAAAGATGAAAGAGTCTGATAAAAAGAAGAAAAAGAAAAAGAAAAAGTCTGATGAGGAGGAAGAAGAGGAGACCAAGGTGGAAGAGGTAATGGATGTCTACACATTTGTGGCACACCGCTGGTTGGCTAAAGACGAAGGAGATAAGGAGCTTGTGGTGGAGCTGGTGCCTGATGGAGAATCTGCTCTGGAGGGTAAATATCAGAGGGAAAGTGTGGTGGGGTGTGGATACAGCTGTTGTATGAAGTATGATTACCACACAGTGGTGCCTTGCAGGACCATTTATGGACTTGCAAGTCCCACAAGTTACTGCTGTGGACAGGAGTTTAGCAAGCTTCAACTACTTCTCTGGTTAATGACAAGGGCTGGAGAAAGATGGAGCCCCTCATGTTTTAAGACACATACAAATATTTTTACAAACTCCAGACAAAACCTTTCTTAAAGCTAGCTGTGCTGGCTTTTTTGGGCTATGTGCCTCCATGGTGAGCCACGGATCTGAAGAAATATGGCTATTTCTGGCCTCCTCCTGACCTACCTTTGCAATTTTACTTGCAGAGAATACGTATGAAGTCCATGTTCTCACTGGGAGTGTGTGGGGGTCTGGGACAGATGCTAATGTCTTCTTGAGCATCTACGGCATAGGAAGAGGAGACACGGGTGAGCGCCAGCTGAAGAGGTCGAATAACCTCAACAAGTTTGAAAAGGGCCAGGTAATGCATGAACTCAGCTCACTTAAGCAAGCAGAAGTGTGGTGGAGCTCTCGCAGTTATCACACTGGCCATTCCTTACAGTCTCTTCTCTGCAATGCTCGGCTTCTGCTTTCAGCTTAAAACTCAGATGTGTTTTATTTCTTAAATATATCATTTAAAGCAAAATGCCTCAAAACTTTCTCCAGGGGAAATACATTTGAATAATAAGCTGAACGCCAACTCTACATCGAAGCTACCTTTTGCATCTGCTTCCTGTAAGTAGTCTGGTAATAAGGTTTCCTGCCAGGAGTACGTGAAAACCACAAACTTTAAATTAATATTGGAGAGCATTTGTGAGGCAGCTCAAGTATTTCAGTATTTAGATTTCAAATACAATTCTAAATGGTCTACTCAACTAGTCAGGGAGTAAAAGATATCACATGGTGTGCTATAATTACATTATAATCCAATCCAATTAAACATCTCTTACAGATTGAATATTTGCCATAAAAATATTTATGAACAATTAACAAAAAATATTTATGAACAATTAACAAGCTACTATTACAGCCAGGAATTATTCAAGGCATAATTTTGAATAACAAAAAAATTATGGAAAAAGTAAGCAGCTGTGGAAAACTTGCAATCACAAAAAAGAGCCTAAGGCTCTTAAATAAGCTGTTAGCTGTGATTTATGAGCTGGGCACTGGTGAAACTGTGACCTGCACATGGTTCTGCATTCAGTGGGAAGAGCTCCAAGCTGCAAAAGTAACACTTTCTGCTCTTGAGAGTAGAAACCAAAAGTCTACCAAGTTAATCACGTTAAGATATTTACAGTATTACGATAACAAGGACCATCCTGTCACACTAATACAGCTAATAAATTAACCTTTTCGTTGTAGTAACTGACAAAAGGAAGATATTCTGTTGTTTGAAATAAAGCACACAGATGTGCACAGGAGAGATTCCGTGAAGTCAATACAGTGTCCAAAAATGCTAAGCCTCAAAGGGAGGAAATTTAGGAGAGATGAGTTCAACCTGGAGGAAGCTGAAATGGGGATGAGGTAAAAAAAGGAGCAAGCGGTTGTGCAGCTCCATGATTGTTACTGCCTTGTTAGAGCCAAGCACGAGTGTTAAAGAGAGCCCTCACAGCTCTGTAGTTATTTTTGTACGTCCACCTCAAGAATACAAGCGACACTTACAAACACTTTTTTGTTTTAATAGGAAGAAAGATTACCCTTGGCCATTTACTGCCTCTCTTTCCCTATTTCTGGGAAAGAGAGTCATTTACTTCTTGCCTCCTGTGCAGGTGGATGTGTTCACCGTCAAAGCCATTGACCTGGGTGAACTGAAGAAGCTGCGGATCCGCCACGATAACTCTGGTGCTAGCCCAAGCTGGTTCCTGGAGAGGGTAGAGATTGTTGACCTCAAGGAGAGCACCACGTGAGCAGCCTGTTGCACCCTCTTCATATGGTCAGAAAAGGTGGCACGTTCTCAGGAGCCTGCAGAATCATGGGAAGGCAGAGGAGATGCAGAAGGGCATTGTTGTAGCTCCTCAGCCACTCACAGGGAGCAGGCACCCTTTGGGAGCCTGGTGATGATCGTGCTGTTACACTGAGCGTCGGGCCATTCTAGGGTACCTCTGTATGGGGTTTTGATGTTCCAGCATCTCTGCAGCTTGGGAACAAGCAGTGTTTGGAAGGAAGCATCACCTTTCCTCTGTTTATCCTTGCAGAACCTGCACTCACATCTCCTTCCAAAGCTCCACTCTGGAAGTCCCTGACCTCATGTTTTGTTTGTCTTTTTTCACCTAATGCAAAGATCTGGGCAAAAAGCAAGTCCTGATCTAAGCATGCTATCATCATTTTCACAGATGGCTGGATGACCAAAGCCTACACTGTTAGAAACATGAAATACAGGCTCGCCTTTGAGCTGGAACATGCTAGAAGTCACATGCTTCAAAGTTGCACAGTGCTCTGGTGGGTGGGGCTGGTCATGAAGACCTCAAGATGGGTCCACTTTTGGTAAACATAAAATGCCTGAGAGACCGCAGGTTCCCTCGACTTATTTAACATCTTCTGGGAGTGAATACTGAAAGGAATCATTTATATGGGGCTGACAGCTCAGAAAAAGCACTTTTCAGTAAGTGCTCACTAACTTATTTACAGATTTAGATCCCACAAACAATACCAAAGCTCAAGGATGAAAACAGATGTATTATTCAGCTTTGAGTAATCTTGTTTTCTTTAAGTAGCCTCTGACATGTGCTTATTTGTATTACTAAAGCCTTTGAAGTCCTGTGTAAGTGCTGGGTGCTGCTGTCATTCTTGTAGGTATTATTTTCCATGCCAGCGGTGGTTAGCAGTTGAGGAAGATGACGGTCAGATTGTCAGGGAGCTGGTCCCAGTGGATGAAGCATTTGTAAAGAAAGATTCGGAAAATGATGGCCAGTCTCTTGCAACGCTGGGCCTGGAACAGAAAGGTTTATGTTAGCCTTGTATTTCTTTCAGTGTGGGGTTGACAAGGAACTAAGTTATTAGCAGTGCTAAGGGCATTAGTGGTTAGTGTTCACTGGGCTGTGACTAATTCTGCACCAACCATGACGTTTTCAGGTGTGAATGAGGCGTGAAGTGTGTGTCAGCCAGTGAGGAGTGGACACTCCTCATTTTTAGGGGATTTAAAAAAAGTGAGAGAGCAAGGAAAATGGATAACATGTTCAGTCACCATCTCTCAACTGCAATGCAACATCTCAACTGATGTCTAAGGCATCAGTCCTAGCAATTTCACATCAAGGACTGGAATGGTTAAATATTTCAACCTGAAAATGAGCAAAGAGCAAACATCACCAGAGAAAGGGAAGTGACCTAAATTTGTCTCACTTCCCATCTTGCTGCTTGTGTCTTTTGTCCTCCAAAATAACTTTGTCTCGCTTGTACATAATTTTGCACGGTAACCACAGAGGAATGTCATACTCCTGGGTCTGATGCTGACAGGTGCTGCATACCCCGCCCTTCCACTGGCTTCACTGCCAGTGAGAGGTCTTAAACTCTTCCCTAACTCCCCTCTCAGGTGTTTTTGAATACATGAATAATTTCCACAGGTTGTATAGCAAATAAATTTCCACAAATCATTCACCTTTTTGGTTCAGGATGACCTGCTGGATGAGCAGCATCTTGGAAACACATGTCTAACTATGGAAGAAAGGTGCTATTCTGGAAATTTTGAGTGTGGCTTTGCAGCAGAGTGAAGACTATATTAGACTTATTCAAATTTTTTTATGAGTTTACTGTGCTTGCTAGATGATGGTGCACTGCGAACATCCTTAATGATCTTAGTGTGAAGGGTGTGTTTGTGAATACAAACTGTGTATGTCAAAGTGCACATAACTTCTGGTATGTGTTATATACACATGTATTATATGGTGCTAACAGAATAAAGGGGGGAATGACTTTCTTTTAAAAGAAGTTGTATAGGCAGAGGCAGCTTTGAGGAGTCTTAGAGATTACCAAGAAGCAAATCGGATGGCTTGAGCACATTACTTATCTCTAGATATGCAGGCAATGTATTGAATGACTGGAGCAACAGAAGATTCTGCAACCAGATAGCCCAGCTCACCCCAGGAGGTACCACAGCATATGACAGGAATTGGAGATTGCAACACAGCTGTGATCAGTCAAAATAAAACCCAAAGCAAACACACATATGCAATGAAAAGTAGAGTTAATTCCTCCTCAGACTTCACACGCTAAAATTAAGATATTTTATCTGACAGCTAAATCAACAACATACACAGTGAAAGTGAAAACTGGGGACAAGAAGAATGCTGGGACAGATGCCAATGTCTTCATCACTCTCTACGGAACTAAAGATGATACAGGTACGGCATCCCATGATGGAAAAGGATAGCACCTCACTGCTGGATATCTGAAAAGACAGGTCACAGTTTCTTTCTGTTTCCTTAATACGTATTCTTCACTGCTTTTTAGTACAACTTCATGTTCTTGCTGTCTCCACGTACATTGTGATAGCTGGGAGCATATCACCAGCTGCTGTAAACCACTGTTGAACTTTGCAATGCTGATTTGCACCAGCTGCTGATCTAAAGGCTTTAATTTCATTTACAGAAAGAGCACAGTTGACTGGGACTACATTACTGAGTAGTGAATGCAGTGAATGATTTGCTTTCCTCAGCAATGAATCAGCATGCTCCCGAAATCCAGCTCTCCTCTGCCTCTTTGAGTGGCCCATAAGTATTTAATCAGCTGATGAGCAAATCCTCTTGGAAGCAGCCAAGCTGTGTGTACAGTGGCTCGGATGCCTATGAGAGTGACAGGGAACTAATGGGTACAACCGATTTCTGTAGCTGTGAACACAGCACAACAGCATCACCCCTGTGGCACTGCCAGAGGATCACTCAGGAAGAAATAGTGTATATTTTGGATATTGATACAGATTTGGGTTCAGAGGGAGGGAGGGACAAAGCTCAGATCTTGAGATGAAAACCCATTTTTCACATTTTAGCCACTTACCCTGTTCCACTGTTGACATTCCCAGAGGATTTGTTTCACACGGTGAACAATGTCCTTTTGCATCATCGCAACAGGGACAGTCAGCCTAAAGGCCTCAAAGATTAACAAGAACAAATTTGAGCGTGGGAAGGTAGATGAGTTTACAGTGGAGTCTGTGGACATTGGAGACCTGAAAAAAATCAAGATAGGCCACGACAATAAAGGTAAAATAATCTGCTTCGTGATGTAGTATTTCTAGTGCGTTAGAAATATAAAATACAGAATATAAAATAACCCGCCTCCAAGACCCCAGAAGTAGTTTACCTTTCAGTGACAGATCCTTGCTGTCACGCTGGCTGTTGCTGCTGCTGTCTTTGCTGCTAATACCATTCCTATGGCTGTGGCAATAAGCACAGTGGCAACATGCAGGTACCTTTACAACCTCTCTCTCTGTAAGACAATCTTTAGTTTTGCAGCCACATCTTTAGAGAGATTTCTCATATATCACAAAACCTTGTAGTGTTTCTTGTTCCACATGGGACCTATAGTCTCGTTTCATATCTTTTATAAATATTTTTGTTGTTTTCATCATAAATTCTTAGCTGCTTCTTAGACGTAGATGTGTCTCTACTTAAAACGAGGGAAGCAGTAGAAAGACACATGGATTCCTTCCCTATGGGACACTAAGTGACATGTTTGTTGATAACCCCTCTGTCTTATTACAAAGGCAAATTAATCCAAGCGATGGACTAATTGTCACTTCCACGTACACGTCTTTAACCTGATGCATATAGAAATGTAAAGCGCGTTAGCTCAAACCTCAAATATTGCTTGCAATATTCTTTATGGTATCTATTCTATTTTTCTATTGCCAAAAGAGAGGAAGATTTATTTCTCAGAGGTCTGGAATGCAATGATTCATTTGCTGCTGTCAGTAAAGCCTTTGTGGGTTATTCACTGTTATCTCTCTAACCACAGGTAATTCAACTGGCTGGTTTCTGGAATGGGTGGAGATTGATGCCCCATCACTGGGACAGTGCCTGAAGTTCCCTTGTGGCCGTTGGCTGGATAAATCGGAGGATGATGGAGCCATTGAAAGAATTATCTTCCCTGCAAAACTGCAGACAAGAGAGTATATCCCATGTGAGCAGAATGCCATTTCCCCAGTATACACCCGTCATTACAGAAGATAAAATCTCACTAGATCATGAAATTTTGTAGGCTTGGCCTCTCCCTTGAACTGGCTTTGAAAAATTTATAAATACATCACATGCCAACTATTCCAGTTACCACACGACAGTTCCTCTGGGTGCTCTAGACTAACATTTCCTGTATTTCCCAAATCAGAGAGTCATTAGAAGCCATGTGGCTGTGTATGACTGCCTTTTTGCTCCCTCTTGCTCTATCATCTCCAAGTCCTCAGCCTGTTCCAAGCTGTCTTCCTTGCCTCCAGTTTCCCTTTGATCTTGCTTCATTGTAATATTGCTGTTTCTGTTGTCAAAACAGACACTTCGGTCTTGCTTCCAAGCTTTGGTTCCCCCAGTGCCTTTGACATTGCACACCCCTTTCCTGCTGAAAGACCCTCTTCCAGAGTTTCTTCAGTGTGGTGCTTTTCTGATGGCGTTGCAGCAGTCTGCCTCTTTCAGTGTTCTCCAGTTTTTCCTTACTCTTCACTTCCCTCCAACTTTCCCCCTCTAATCCCTTAATTTTTGGGGTAAACCCAGTGTCTTTTTGGGAGCTCCTTCTGAGCCCTAAGCTTACAGTTTTCAAGTCTGCTATGGCACCTCAAGCTCTTCTATTCAAGCAACATCTTTTCTTGTCTCCAGACTACTGAGAATCAGATAACATGGCTTTCTTGAAATAAAAGACTGGGAACATTATTTTGCCTATTTTATAGTCCTCTCTTCCCCTTTTTGCATATGCATCCTTGACTGTGTGCAGGCAACTCACAGCCCTGGGACTGTATTTGACTTGTCCTTCCCTCGTCTGCTTCATTTCAGGTTGCTGACAAAGATCTCCTGGCCCACCTTCAGGGGACTATTAAAATTGCCTTTTCCTTTCATTAGGTTGGATGCCACAATGATGAGGGTTGAGGTCTGGAATCTGAGAGTTGATTTCCACCCCATGCCCTGCCAGGTGCTTCCTAGGTCACTCTGAACAAGTGATCAGTTATTCAAACCAAAGCTGTCTCCTGTCTCATTGCATCTCTTATTGTACCCATTGATGGATAAAAAAGCCTTACATTCTGCAGCTCCTTAGTTAGACATCAAAAGTTAGAGCTGCTCAGTCTCTCTTTTCCTGCCTCAGTTTTGTTCTTTGCAAATAGTTGTGAGAATAACTGCACAGAAGACCCTCAGCTGCTTTGGCTTCTTTTTTTTACTGTCAACACTGTGGTTCACGTTGAAGGCCTCCTTCACACTAGCTGACTGACTCTCCAACTTCCAGACGCTCATATCCTCCAGTCTGTAAGCTAAAATCAGCTTTCTTCTCTGAGGATCTACCACCGTCGTCGCTTTGTGCCTCTTTCATGCTGTGGCCAAGTTATTTTTTATTTCTCGCATCTTACTTTCTTTACCTAGACTGTCTGGAGTGGAAGAATGGATACTCTTTGCTCCCTTCCTCACTCATGTCAGTCAACTGGAAGACGACATAGTCTTTGTGTCTGGAAAAATAAATTGGTAGATAGATGAAGTGAATGCATTCATAGGAGTGAATATAACCCACAGACCTTGCACGTGCTTCTCGTCAGGTTTTTCCATATTCTCCCAGTCAATACATATTATGATGCGGATTCTGACTATATAATTTATTAATGCCCCTCTGTATTACAATGATGTAAGTGTTTCTGGCACACTGTGCCTTTGAGAACACAATTCGTGTAGACCTGATTTTCGTCAGCAGTCCACCTCCAGCCTTTGAAAACAGTCAGGCCTCTCTGGCGAAGAGGTCGCACCAGGGTCTGTGTCAGCTTAGCCTGTTTCACCATTTAAACCATTCCCACGGTGCTGTTTGCTGCATTCTGCTTTCCTAACTATTAACCTGGGGGGTTCAGTTTGCCAGAGATAACTAAAACGGTCTGATTTGTTTCACGATGACTCGTGCCAGAATTGTTTCACGCCAAACAAACGATGAAAACGTGTCATCGGCAGTCCAATTAAAATCATCCCTGTGGGCATGCAACTTTAAAAGTGCCATGTGAATGAAATGGGTGTCTGACAGCTGAAAGTTGTGCCGCTGGTGACCTTGTTACGGTGGTGCTTTGCTGATTCAGTTCTAAGCTGACGTTAATATTCAAGCAACAAGAGCAAGCGCCACAGAATTCAGCAGAGAAAATAATTTTAAATTCATAATGCATAGCATGTGATTTTTGGTTCTTCAGGATTTTTTTTTTCCCTCTTACATTCTGGAGAAACTATTCCAGTTTACTTGTAGCACAGCAGAGTAGATTTCATTGGACTGGGCAGAAAGAATATTAAGTACCTCCAGACTGACTCTGTAGAAGAAAATTTCTTCATATCTTTTCTCCTGAGAGCCGTATTTAGAGAACCTGAGTTTTTAATGAATGATTAGTCTCTGGTAGGCATATTCAGAGTTACTCCAGCACTAACAGATATGGTGCCAGAAACCTTCTCTGTACCCTAACAGAGATGCTGAATCTGAAATACAGCACAAAGTGCGGTAGTGTAAATAGCAAAGACGACTCAAGTGTCTGCAGCGTAGGAGGATGCAGATGACAAGCAGCTGAGAAGACTGTAGTGAGGGATGGGAAATGGTGGAAGCTGGATGGGTGGTGTATGGGAGAGGGGTGGTCAGGAACGGGTCCTGGTGATAGCGCTGGAGGTTGAAGGCCACGGATTGGCCTGTTGGAGCAGGTCCAGAGGAGGGCATGGCACTGATCTGAGGGCTGGAACCCCTCTGCTGTGAGGACAGGCTGAGAGAGTTGGGGATGTTCAGCCTGGAGAAGAGCAGACTGCGGGAGAGACCGTATTGCAGCATTTCGGTGCTTAAAGGAGGCTTGTAAGAAAGATGAGGACAGAATTTTTAACAGGGCCTGTAGTGATAGGACAAGAGATAATGGTTTTAAACTAAAAGAGGGGAGATTCAGACTAGATCTAAGGAAGAAATGTTTTACAGTGAGGGTGGTGAAATGCTGGCAGAGGTTGCCCAGAGAGGTGTTCGATGCCCCATCCCTGGAAACAGCCCAGGCCAGGTTGGACGGGGCTCTGAGCAACCTGATCTGGGTGAAGATGTCCCTGCTCACTGCAGGGGTTGGACTAGATGGCCTGCAAAGGTCCTTTCCAACCCAAAAGATTCTGTGATTCTATGACTACGTCTGCTTGCAGCAGGAGAAATTGCAGCAGCTAATCAGTGGTGCCCGAGCCTTACCCAGAGTTTTTCATCCGTAGGTTTCAGAAAGGAGTTAAAGAACACAGGGACAGGGTTCAGTTTTCCAAATGGCACTTCTGAATTTACATGTCCCCATGACAGTAGAGTGTCTGAATTCCTGTTATCATCACCCAATGTTTGGTCATTCACGGAGGGTGGATTTGGAGAATGATTCAGCTAACCCTGAGGAAGATGCCTGCATTTGCTTGTCTGACTCTTTCTTTAAGCTGCATGACTTCAGTGATTACACCTGCAGATGTACACACCTATTTGATGTGCAGACATCTGAATATAGGTTTCTTACACTGTGAGCTAAACACCATCTCACCTTGGAAACTGGGGCTATTCAGCAAATCTGTAGCGAAACCAGAAACAGAGCCCCAGTCTTATTCCTGAGCAAGTCTGAGTCACGCTCCAGCAGTACTCAGGACAGAGAAACTGTGAAGATAGAAAAGAACAAAAGGGAGTTGTCAGATTTTGGGGTCGTGGGACATCCCAGAGAAACCAAGCTAACAGAACAAGGAAGTATTTAGGGTCTTGATCCTTACTGTTCTACATTCGTTGTTGATCTGGTAGTAATTTAACCTGTTTGCATCGGTGTTACAGAGAAAGTGGTACTAAAGGAAAACCAGATCATAGTGGACAGCAGAGGGTTTTCTTTCTTTTCCTTGTGATTGATTTTTGTCACTTGTTTAATAATGAAAACAATAGGAGATTTTTTATAGATATGGCTATCTTGAATATTTAAATACTGCTTCTGGTTGGCTTAACTTCGGCCATCTGCCTAGTTCCTCAAAAACCTGTGAATTCATGTTCTGCTTTAAGACTTGAGCTGTTGAAGTAAATCCTATTTCAATAACTTCAGATGGCAGGTATAGATCTATTGAGTCCTTTCTGATCATGTTATTAACCCAAAAATCTCAGTAAATGAATGTGCATTAAAGTCAATTGGCCTTGTAGAGTTAAAGGAAATTCCTCTGGATTCTCACAGTATTGACCAGCTTGATGATGAAATGACCACAAGGGTGTGATTCCTGTCCTATCCTTTTTGACTCCTGAGCTTTCTAATCCAGATTTTGTTTCTTAGGAGCATTGGTATGCTGCTTACTAACTTTTGTTTGTTTGTTTTAATCTTCTGCCATTTCTTAAATCAGTTGTTCCTTATGAGATCACAGTCTACACCAGCGATATCTTTGGAGCTGGCACGGATGCAGATGTCTTCATTGTTCTCTATGGAAGCGATGGGATCTGCACTCAGCAGAAATCCCTGTGCCTCAACAAAAGAGAGCAAAGGATGTATTTTGAAAGGAATTCGGTGAATCAGTTCATTGTGGAGGTAAGATCAAAGATGCTTGCTCTTGTCTTAGGTTGCCCTAAGGGGATTAAGAAAAGAAAACAGAGTGAAGTGGGAACTTTACCTCTTCTTGAGAAAGCTATTCAGCTCTTTTACTTGAAGAGTGCGGGTTCAAAACTTTGTTCTGCAACAGACTTAATGTGTACTGGATCAAATCTTTTCTTACTGACCTCCAATTAGTCGCAACTCAAAGGTATCAACATGCAATGTCCCTGTGGCCTAATGCCATGTTGAGCCTTGTAAGGGCTGGTGTAATTTTATCATGGATCTGAGATGTACCAATACATGGGTATGGAGGCTTGCCCTTTCAGGTAAAGATGAGAGCCACTTTGGAAGGTCTGTACATCTTCCATTTGCTAGACCATACTTGGTAAAGAGAGGGTACCATTCTCCATGCATGCCAGATCTGACATGTTTATCTCTCTATATCACTCTTACTTGTTTGCATATTTGCTTTCCCTTGCAATTTGCAATACTTTGAAAGGTAACAGGAACCAAATGCTTGCAGTACCTCAGAAATTAATTCCTTTTGTCTAAAGTCTCTTTGTACCATTTCACATTCCTGTTTCAGCAGATCCTGTTGAAGGTTCTGGTTCATGGTGTTCACTACGTAGGCAGCACTTCATTTGGGGTGGATGGTCTGTGCGTTTATTCTAACTCTGTGGCAACCTAAGCATCATGCTCTCTTTCTCTGTATCCTTGACATAGACAACATTACTTTGCTGCAGGCACCGTGATTTGTGAATACCCAAGGCTAACTTGTTGAAAGATATTATCAAGTATTGCCTGAAGTGTTTGCACAAATATATGCAAATAGGAAACCAGTGTACATCAATGAGTGAGCTAATTTACATCTATGGTATTCAGCAATTCCTATTCGTAATACATTCTTATTGCTGAGAATTTGTGAGAAGCAAAAATATAGGCAGTCCTGCCCTGACCTATCCTTTTGGTACTGCTTCATGCCCTTAGCTTCCCTCCCTGGCTGCAACACCAGCAATGACTGCACAGAGGACCTTACAGCCTCTCTGTGTTTTGAGTTTGGTTTCTTTTTGTAATTCAAGCCAAATCTTAAACTTAACTCTTGAACAAGTTAAAATGCTTCCAGGCAATGTTCTTGTATGGCATGAATCATAAAATAAATCTCCAGTATGATTCCTTAAAGACAAAGAATAAGACTTATTCTGGTGAAGTTTCCATACCGTTTTTCATAATAGAGGTTGCATTAATCAATAGGTGTAAATCTTAAACTGAATGTGATTTTTCTTTCTTTATTCTGTGAGATTTATTTAAGGTTTGGTAGAATCTGAAACATCAGTACTTTTCTTAGATGAAGTGAGTGGAAATTCAGATTGTTCTCCAGATTTATAACATTATATTAACCTGTTCCCAAGCTTCATTATCTCTTCGCTAGTTCCTCTTGCTGCAGGAGACAGGGATGAAGCATAAGATTTTCTTCTTTCACCTACTTGTGTAGAGCCATAATCTGGAGTTCAACAGCCCTTAATAACAATTTGGGATCTCAGGAAACACAAACTGCAAATAGCCCATTTGTTTCAGTGCTTTTAACAGCCTCTACCATTTTGTATTTTGCAAAAGAGACAAATTAGAGACTGGTCTCAGCTGTGCTCCCAGCTACTGATTTGCTAGAGATGCCTACAGCAGGGTAAAGACCACTTCTGCTTTGGCACAGAACCTTACTGGTCACAGAATCACAGAATCACAGAATAGTAGGGGTTGGAAGGGACCTCTGTGGGTCATCTAGTCCACCCCCCCTGCCGAAGCAGGGTCACCTACAGTAGGCATCACTTTATTGCTATATATTGATTAAAAGCCTCCTTGAAAGGTGGGTATTTGGAAACGACAAAAGAGTAGAAAATAATTTTTCCCTAGTGTATACTTGTGTGCATGCATAAGTTTTAGAAATTAGTTTGGATCATTTAATTGTTTTGCAATTATGCTTATGCTGTCTAAAGTCAGGGCAGGGCTGGTGAAGTCAAACCCAGTTTATCTGAGTGAACTCCTTGAGTAGTTCAGTCAGTCTAAACGAGCCGAGGAGCCTTCTAACATTACTGATGTCCTTGCTTCAGTATGGGGCAATTCTGTCAGCAGGGAAGAGAAGGAAATAGTCTCCAGTGGTGCAAACTGAGAGACTCGAAGTTCTTATGGACAGAAAGACAGCTCAGTGTGCTTCTCCTATGTACAATGGAGATTTGCAGCCACTGTTGTTTTTTTAATGGCCAACTATACAGAAGCTTGCATTGAAATAACCAAAAGCTACTACTTAGGAGGAAATACCATTTTTCCTGTTCAAGCCTGTGGAAGGGAAGTGACTTAAAAGTAATGAACTAGTAACAAATTACTGAAGTAAGAAGGTGAGGCACAAAAAACCAGTAGCCACTTCATAAGATAGTAACCCTTTTGATGTGCTCAGAATGGATCTGGGATTCTGTTAATATTGTACTTTTACCTCAGAGCTATTCTTCCAGTGTTATGAGAATGCACATAAGTGTTTTAAAAGAAAAGGGATATAAAAAGAACAATTTAATATGCAGCAGCATTGTAATTTCTAAAAAATTATCTTCATTCCCAGTCATACAGAGAAGCCTGAGATACAGGATTGCTGCTCTGCAAATAAACCTATCTCATACAGTGGGTAATTTGTGTAGAGCAAGATTCTCTCCATTTTTGGAACAGAAGTTCAGGGAAACCCGTTAGCTAAAATGCAAGTTAGGGCATAATTGATGCCAACACTAATATTTGCTCCCCTGGGACTTCATACAGACTGGAAAAATAGGAAACAAGGTAAAGAAGTGATGTCTCAGAAGTCACCTGTTTTTCATACCATAATATTTTTTTTTTTTCTGTAGCTGGAGGATGTTGGTGACATCATTGAAAAAATTCGAATAGGACACAAGGGTGGTGGACTGAACTCTGGATGGCACTTGGACCGTGTAGCGATTCGGAGACTGTTGCCAAAGGGAAAGGTAGGCTGCGAATCCCAGCACTCTGTAATATGTTTCCATTAGCAGCCACTTCCATTTCCCAAAACGCATCTTCTGTATACAAAGCATGATTAACAGTGAAAAACGACTCCCTAAAGAACAATGCACGCTAATGAACTTGCTAGAGCTTGGGGATCCGGGGACAGTAAACATGTATTGCCATGTTTTATTCTTCACACGTTGCTTATAAGACTCTGCAATCATTGCTTTTTAAAAAAATGCTGTTCTCATTGTACCTTTTGACTAGAATACAGTTATTTCCTCCTCTCGGTGGATGGGAGCAATGCAGTGATGTTGCTCCTCAACCTTTTGGAGGGCTTCACTACTCTTTATCTTTTGTTTGAGCAAGTGATCTGCCTGCTGGGTTTGGAGGCAACGTCATCATGACTTGCTTGACAGACTGAGAGAGGAGATCCCTGAGTTTTTACCCATTGCTGTTTAAATAGAGCTAAAGAATGACAGGGCTGAGCAGATGTCCCTGTGCTGCGCTGCACTGTTGTCACTGGACTTGCCAGAGTGCCCAAGGCTAACTTAGATAGTGATGTTTTGGGTGACATGAGAGGCCAGAACTTTGTATTTTCATGTGTAGTTTTGTTTTGAACAGTCACAAGGAAGGAAGTGGGAAGTAGGTGTACAATTTTAAAATAAAAAGTATTGTTGCTAAACAAGGACAAGAAGTAATTTTGTCAGTCTCTTAATTCTGGAAAAATAAATGCGGGGACCTAGTACAGTAAAGACAAGCAAAATGTCTGTCAGTGGAAGTCCCTGAATCACTCATATAAAAAACATCACTCTAGGTCCTAGGAGTTTTTGGTTGCTCACGTTAACAGGGTTAAGGCAGTGCAGCCACATTGGTCATCTTGATCCTGTCAACGTAAGAAACTGTTCCTCAGCCCTGCTTTCAGATGCTGTCTGTAGGAACAGGAACGAATCTGGCTGCAGGGAAGTTCAGAAGAAAATCACCTCTTCAGGACCAGTTCAGAACTGGAGCAGTAGCTGTGTTTGCGAACGCCTGATCTCACTCTTCTGTCTCGTCCTTTCTCCCCTTATTCCGACAGGATGTCAGCTTTCGTCTCCACCTCAGTGCTCAGGTCTGCCCCCTCCTGAAGTGAGTTCTAGTGTCAAGTGTTGTTGTAAACATGGCTTGCTCACTCACGGTGAACCTACTCATCTTGCTTCCTCCTTCAAAATTTCCAGGATATGTTTTACTCTTTTTCCCTCATGATCAACTCAAAGGTCTGCCTTAAACCTTCATCATCATGCTCAAGCCTGTATCCCCCTGTACAGTCTTCTTCACAAGCCAATAACTTTTGATTGTTTCTCATTATCACCTTTTTGCCAGTCTGTTATTACCAGACCCTCTACCTGTGTGTTGACTAACACTTGCCTTGCACAGCTTCATTAGGTTAATGAGCAAGATGACATTGTTTTTAGAGATATTCTTGTGGGTCATAGGCTGGGGAAGATGAAGAAGATGACGTGCAAAGGTGCGGAACCCAAGGGAAAAGAGATTCTTGGGCTGCCTCTTTCTAGACCTACAGTTAACTGAGCACTTTGGGAAGCTCTCGAGAGCTCCATGTTGGGTGCTCTTCCATTAGCCCAGAAACGGTCTTGGGGCTGCACGGCTCTGGGGTCATTACAGCAGCTTTGAAGGACAGACAGTGAGAAACCTGGGAAGGTGGAGGAAGGGAGGAAAACCACGAACAACTTAAAAATGGAGAGATTTACAATTCTGCTGATCTTTTGATTATGGCATGGGAAAAAAAAAAAGCAGAGCACTGCATGATGCCGCTGATCAGCCGCAGGATATTGTGACCTGCCACAGGATAGCAACACGCTGCCAATGCTTCTAAAAGCTGTGCTACCTGATTAGACTGCTAAGATATCTCTAGATGTATCTGTAATGCTGCAAAAGAAAAATTAGGTCAGTAACTTTTCAGATTAAATTTAAAGCACTTGGGTAGGAAACTAGGATGGTTGCACGCCAATAAAGCTCTGTCTTGTCATGCCAATTATATCTGATAATTATATTTCATTTGTTACAACTTGGAGAAGGCCAAAGAACAGACTTTTAGCACACCATCGTACCTGCTTCTAGCTTAGGGCCAGACTCAGACTCTGATGAAAAAAATACTGTTTGGAGCTGCAAGGGGATTTTACTGTGGGTAACACAAAACAGTGCACTTTACGTCACTTAAATATTAATGCAATCACTAACAAGGAAACTCCAATAAAAACTGTGGCAATGACATGGTGATTAACAATAATGACACAATTAACTCGTGCAGTGACTGCACATTATGCCCCACTGTGCAGGCACTCAAGTCTCTAGATATCCTTCTACCAAATAAACAGTGTTCATATCAATTGCAAGTACAGTCAACATTATGAATGTTTAGGAGCAGTTAAAAGCTTCAGCGAGAGGCATGACTGAAGTGGGTTCTCTGCCGGGAGGAGAGAGTTTCAGTGCTGAAGCATCGTTCTGGAAAGCCCTCTCTTCCCAGACTGTAGTGGGGGAGATAAGCACTGTTCATCGGCTCAGCGTACAGTGAGATAATACAGATTATGCAGTCAAACAGCCAGTGCAGAAATGAGGATGCAGCAGTAGTGGTGTGGCCAGCCATTAGCTGCAATATTTCCTTGTACAGCACAAATGCCACCTGAAAGCAAAATATTTGAAATCAGCTACAGCGCTGCCAGTCCTGTTTGACACCATTTTGTACAAGTCATGCTCCAAACCGCCTCATGGAGTTAATATTGGAAGTCTGGGGTTAAAGAGCAGAGCAGGGACACCAGAGAGGAGGAGAAATGGTGTTTTATTGTCAGCAGAAGATATGGCCTGTGTGGGTTCAAAGTATAATTCTGCTGCAGATGCAAGACACTCGATCACACAAGCCTCTTGGAGTGGTGCAGCTCCTGCAGATCAACTTGTCCTGGATCTGCGTGTGGTGGTGTGACGACCTGTTCGTTCCATGTTAGTGACTGGAGCGGGCCTCTGATCTTAGGTGCACAACCTATTCCTTCCTGGTGACCGTGTCAGTGAGAGCAGGATCTGGCACCTCAAGGCAATACAATGCAGTGGAATGGAGTGAGAACAACATTCAATATTGCTACAGTGAGACCTATTCATTTCTTTTTCTGTCTAGTAACAGTTCAATATTTAAATAATAAAAATAGTGAAGAAAGTACCCTGTATTAGTCTGATAAATGATTACATGAGAGTAATTAAAGTGGACGGTATTCATACATGTACATAGAAGTGATGGTACAGAGAGTACTGGGAACAGCAGGAAGTCCCTGTGCTACTTAGGAGAGAAATGATGAAGTTGTTGGTAAGGAAAGGGCCATTTTTTAATTCCTTTCATTACTGTGAGATTAAAACTAATTTTTTATTTTCCTGTTCAGACTTGTGAACTCTGCAACTTGCACCATGGCTGGTGTCCCTTTCTTTATGGGGACACAGCCTGGGGTGCCCAGCACACAGAAAGCTGCCTGCATCTTGCCATCTTGGAGGCCTTACAGGAGTCTGTTTTTAATGAGTCTGTTCTTAATGACTGGTCTGGGACTGATTTTGTTTACCAAGTGGAAAACACATGTTCTATTGTTTTTGTTTGTTTGGTGATAGAAATCATACTTGTTTCCACCAAAATTAAGTCAAAACAAAGGATCAAAAATGAAGTCATTATTTTTCCTACTCTTAATGCACACATGGGAATTGCCTGGAAACCAGCTCGAGTCACAGAATTACAGGGCAAAATCTTGAAGTATTGACTTAGAAAAAACCCCTACTGACTACAAAGAGAATGCTGCCTGAATAATGATTGAAGACGGATTGCAAAGTCTCAGTAAAGCATGAATTCAGTGGGAATGGTGTAGTCCTGATTAGGAATTGGTAAGATCAAAAACTGTGAAGGGCAGAGATCTACTGGATCATACAACCAGACTCACGCAGCCATTGGGAATACTGTTCTCTGCTACGTGTTCAGTGCATCTTCTTAGAGCCCTCCGATGTCCTTTTTCCGGAGGAAATATATTTCTATATGCTATTTCAGATCTGCATCTACATACACATGCACACATACATGAGTTGAAAATCCTTGCCTGTATGTCAGAGTATTTTCAATGGGGAAATGCTAACATGTGTTCACATTGTTTTGAAGAGATTATCTCTGTCATGTTTGCTTCAGGG
Organism: Opisthocomus hoazin; assembly: GCF_030867145.1. Classification (NCBI taxonomy): domain Eukaryota; kingdom Metazoa; phylum Chordata; class Aves; order Opisthocomiformes; family Opisthocomidae; genus Opisthocomus; species Opisthocomus hoazin. Next base: position 86,670,379 of record NC_134454.1, on the reverse strand, counting down.
CTCAGAAACTGTCACATTTCCATGTGAAAGATGGCTTGCAAAGTCTGAAGACGACGGCGAGATTGTTAGAGAACTAGTACCATCTGATATTTTTACTGAAAAACTCCTGAAGGATGGGACACTCAAGCAGATAGAGGAAGAAGTTGAAGACCCATTAGAAGGTAATATAATCCTTGTAGGAGGCAGTGATCTATTCGTTTTATTTTTTGGGTCAAAACCTTTGGATGTGTGATTCAGACAAATGCCATGCTGGTACAACTGTTCACATTTCTTTCCCTTCCTATTCTCTGGCCTCGCTCACACCTGAAACACTTCTGTGCAACAATAGCGTTATTTTCCTGTGGGGCATTTATAAACCTGTCACAGACCCCCTTTCACACAGACATAGTTTACACGTCTCCTCAGATGCCTAACAAAATTCTTCCATCTTCTCTTTCAGGCTCTGCAAAATCTTTATTGTTTGCCCAAATTCACCTGTCCTGTGCACTGTGCCCCTTCCTTTCCTACCCTACCAGCCTGATTTATGCTCCTCTTCCCTCCCAGAGTTGTTTTTCCTGCTGTGTTTTTAGGTACATAAGGACACCCTCTAAAAATCTGGCTCTAGGCAGCCACCCTCACCTCATTAAAGTGCCTCTGCAGAGGAGAATAAATTCTTCTTCAGCTCTAAGCCCATCGTATGAAGTGTTTGTATTCAGTGTTTGACCCTTCTGGGAGCTGAAGCAACTGAACAAGTACTGAAGTTTCATCCTAAACTTGTTCTCTGTCTGCCCAGCTGTTCCTAACTTTGTTTCCTCTAGGACCTCCTTTTCCCACCTCAAGCTCCTTCTGCTCTTGAGAGAAGTCATGAACCTTCCTACATCCTGAGCAGAGCAAACTGCATTCAGCTACTGTTTCCATTCTTGGTTCTTGCATCTGGCAACAAGATGATTCAACAGAGAAAATCACTCCTCTCCCTGTTTCTTTTCTCAGTCTGATTTGCATTCACGGTACACCATTGTCAGGGTGGAATTTGTATGGATTGCAAGCATCTTCCATCACCAAGAGAAGAGGTGCCTTGCTGCAAGGAAGGCGTATTCGCCTTTGCACTGTGCCCTTAGAAGAGACATGTTTGCTTTTTCCTCCTGTTAGGAAGAACATGGTAGCTTGTGGGAGGTTTTTTTTCCCCACAGAGGCAAAGACAGTTCTAATATCAATCAGTAAGTGTCATGACTGCTAGATGCCTACATGATATTTTGTTTAACTTACTAACTTCTATTGCTTTACCTTGTGTTAGTTACCATGTGTTAACTAACCTAGGTGGCTTATTTTTTGCCTTCTAAAGGCAAAGCATTTAAACAAGTTTTACAATCTGTGGAATAGGATTTCTGAATAACTGAAGGTTTCTTTTGGCTGGGAGCTAGGGATAAGTTTGGGAACTTCTGCTTGAGATATAAAATATCTGGGATGGAAATTATATCTTCTGCAGCTCTATGAGTCCTCATATGTCTTGGGCAGCCTAAATGACAGCAATGGAAAATCAGCTTGTGATATTCCGAGGATCATATTTTGTATAGTACGCTTCATTTCAGTGCTGCAGGTCTCTAGAACTGGCAAGCAAAAACCAAAGAGGGATGCATTGACTAATTAGACTATATGCATTGCTTCCTTCATTACTAACGTAGCAGTTGTTCCTCATATACAAAGCTGTCACTCTGTAAGGCATAACGTGAGGAGGCAAAGCAGAAAACATGGCATTGTAGCTTGCCTAATGAATGGCCTCAGGTGATGATCCTGATCTATTTCTTAGAGAAATGAACGGAAATCTTTCATGGACGATGAAGCAGAGTAGGCCCTGTTCTACTGGGAAAGCTAGGTACAGAAGAAAAAAACAACATAGATATTTTCTCTGATGCTGTTAATGTACAAAAAAGAATCCTAACTAAGATTTTGTGCCTCTTCCTCATTTGTATTGCCCTGGGATTTGCAAGAAGGCATTCTCCAGGGCTTGTATGCCACCAGTGTTATCAGAGACCCGTACAGTCCTTAATTGTTTTCCTGGCGAGGATGCTTTTGGCAACTGTTTTTGCTGTGTAATTGGGAAAGGAGTAGAAAAATAAAAACAGGAGTATTTAACAAGCTAGGTAAAGCAAATTACTAAAGATTTGATGAGGTTTTATTGGATCATCATTGAGTGAGCTAAAGAGCAAGGATACTTAAACAGCACAGCTCCAACACTTCCTTAATTAAATACTCTCTCAGCAGAAGGACTCAGAAAACTGTTCTCTTTCTGTTTGGGGAATTTATAGAGATACATGCCGTTAACTCTGTTAGTAATTGCACTTCTGAATCCCTGGAGCTTTTTTATGGAAGACAGACTATTAAGAATTCACTACACTGAATCACTTGTTCTCAGATGTAGGTCCCTTGAGCCTTGGTATGAAAAGGTGCTGAGTTCCCTCACCTGTATCGACTTTGCAACCAGTAATAACCATAATGATTCTTTGCATTTTTAACTGTGAACTATGTGATCAAAGCACTACACAGGCATTGATTAGCTGGAGAAAAGGAAAGTCAGCAAATTTCAGGCCAGTGATTCTCCAATCTTTTGATCATTAGCAGACGCCTGGAAGGATAAAGCATACAGGATTTTAAACCTCCAAGAACTGAGTGATGAGCAGAAAGTTTGGGGACCATTTTCTTAGGTAAATTCAGCATCTAAGAGAGACCTTGATAATTCAGCTGGCCAGAAAACACGTCTCCGTTTCTTTCTGCAGTTCACACGTACAAGATCAGTGTATTCACTGGAGATATCTATGGTGCTGGCACAGATGCTAACGTTTTCCTGAATATCTATGGAGATCTGGGGGACACAGGAGAGAGAAAACTCAGCAAATCTGAAACGAACTTCAACAAGTTTGAAAGAGGACAGGTACAAATGCAACGGGTTAATAACATTTTCCACAGTGTAGTCTTTAACCTAACAAGTCCATGACTGTCTTTATAGGCTGAGTTTTCCTATGAGGGATGAATTGATTGATTCCATTTACCATGTTCATTACCTCTTAAAATGCTTTGTACAGATTGTCAGCTGGGTATTATAACTGACAGGCACTGCAGCAAATGGGTAGATGTTTCTGTGAAGTCTCCAACAGACAAATTGTGAGCTTGGTCCACAGAAACTCTCTTGAATTTTTAGCTGCGGATTTTGGAGCACACAAAACATGAAGTGTCTCATTCCCACAGCCTCTGTGCAATTGATTTGCATGTGCATAGTATGTATCGTAATTCACTGCAAAGCATGAAAAATCAATGGGACCTAAACTGTGGCTGTATTTGACAGAAGCGGTACTCTGTGGTCCGCCCATGAGTTTCATTCGCAGCCTCATGAGGAGATACTAAGATATAATGGTGGCAAAGATTGTCTTATCTGGATTGTCTGTATGAATCTAACTGGATTGGAAAGGGAAGTCTTACTTAGACTTAAAAATCAGGATGTAAAATTCGAGGAATTCAGTATTGTAATTCGTTGTAAAAGCAACATTTACTGCAGTCCCCTTCATAGCAGAAGCACGCTTCAAAATGCTTCCCTGCAGGACAGTTTTAGTGTACAGATATGCCTCTATAGAGTGCTGCAAAGCTTTTCACCAAGCACCATCATGTGAGACGGAATTTAAACACATATTTTCCTCTGTAGTCTCTATTTGCTTTTGTCAGGTAGATGATCTGTGAGAGCTCATTAACAGAAATAACTGCTGTTGAACATCCTGCAGGAGGATACGTTTACTATACAGGCTGTGGACCTTGGGATTTTGTACAAGATCAAGATTCGTCACGACAATAGCATGTTCAGTCCTGATTGGTTCCTGGAAAAAGTAGAGATCCTGGATGAGACCACAGAGGAATCGTTCATTTTCCTGTGTGAGCGCTGGCTTTCTAAAAAGAAAGAGGACAAAAAGATAGAGCGTACACTTTATGAACAGGTATGGTTATGGCTCAAAGATGTGATCCCAACCCGCTGCTACTGATGAAAATAAAGTGATTGAATATCTGGTTGAAGTCCGAGACAGCTCATTAGGGATTTAGGTTTTTCTGGCTTGTCCAAAATGAACCTGTGATTTTCAGACAAGTGCTGAAAGTATGGTCACTGTCTGTCTGGTATCACTAGCTCTGTAATTTGCAATTTCAACAGAGAAATCAAGGTGTCTAAATGAAACTCTTCAGCTGAGAGTCAAACTACCTTGCTGATGCACAGTACAGTGTATTTCCCTGCTGGTCTACTTGCTCTGGCCACAAAGTATATTAGATATAAGTCTCAGTATTCGAAGTCCTCAGTCTGAAATATTGGGTCCTTTGACTTCATCCTCATTGAACTGAATGGGTTTATCTTTTCAGCAACTTCTTCCACCAGTGCCAAACATAAAAAAACTGGTTTCTTTACTACCACTCAAAGCACTGAACGATTTTTAGTGAAATGCCCTCTCTACTTGCACATTCTCTGTGGTTTTATCAGGGTAATATAGCTAGTTGGAATTCAAGGTACGTGCTCTAATTAAAATTAGCAAAGAAGGTTAATAGACCTCTTCTGCTTCTATCCAGCGAGGCATAATAAAGCAGCTGATTATAAGTCCATTGTATTTAAGGAGTCCACTTTGCAAAATACAGTGACATTTTAATTGACAGTTACCACTAAGATTATCATCAATGAAATTGGGCCAGACTCATCCTGAATATAATAGAGTGGATGTAAGAAGAGTTACACCATGGATGGGTATTGCCATATGCCCCCTCGTAAGAGCATAGCAGACAATGTTATGAATTCTTGCGGTCATGCTTACCCTGCTACTCATATTAATTCATAATGACAAAAAGCTAATCACTTTTTTTTCTTTTAATTATGTGACTGTGTGGTAAGGTACTCCTCAAGTAGAATAGATGTTTCATACCATTCAGCTTTGCAGTACTCTCCCTCTTACACTCTTTAACTGGCACCAGGTCAATCAGTCTGGCACCACAGTGTGTGCCCTGATAAGCAAATCTGGCACTGTCCCATCCATCTAAATTTTCTGTGGCTATTGCTCACACAGGCAGCAGAGAAAAGTGACAACATACCGTTAAAATCCGTTAGATCCGTTATATTTTCGTTTATTCTAACATGCATCCAAAATGGCCTGTCATGGTTACCAGTGAAGTAAATGAATGGCCTGCAGTAAATTACAAGTCACACTTATGTGAGCTATGCTGAGCAGAAAGCTACCTGGGGAACTACAGGGATTTCTTCTCATGTTGTTCTTGGAGGCACGTGGGAGCTGACAACACTTGAGCACTCAACCTCATTACCCTCCCATGCATGCCTTCCAACTAGAGCTATGACGGTGAACGAAACAGCCTGGATGGCTTGTCTCTCAGCCTGTCGAGTCAGGATAGCAACACAAACCTGAAGGAGACGAAAAAATCCAGCTTGGTCAAGGCGGCAGAAGAAGGATCACGTGAGTGAGCACTGTGTTTGCATGCATGCATGCATGTGTTCTTGGCTTTCAGTTCTTAAGAGGTTGCGTCCATCCTGATGAAGAGAAAGGAGAGGCAGAAAAGCAGATTGCTTTTCTTCACCTTGTGCTGTTACCACTTTGGGAAAGGCTGGATCAGTCCTTGTCTTTCTGTGTTTGTTGCTTTTCCTGTAGCTCTCCGACCCTCACAGTGGAATAAGCCATGAAGTTCACAGCAACTTCAGTGTTTCCAACCCTCTTCTTTCTCTCCTGTGGAAATTTGTGATGCTGTAGCTTGTCAGATTAAATTCTCTGTTGCTAGCAGACATAAGTTCTCCAAACAGTGTGGTGCTTTGGACAATGTGACAATATCTTTAGGTAGGTGGTTGTTCAAGGGTATGCTGTTATCTGCTGCGGTGAGGTAAAATGCACAGGGCACCTCTACACGCATCTACAATCCTAAATCATGTCCCTTAGATAACTAAAGTTAGATGAGTGCATCCACACCACCAAATGTGGAAAAGGAGCTAGTCAACAACATCCATAAGGCCTCCTCAGAATGAAACCCACTGACCTGAAGAACCATACTCCCTCTTCCTCCTCCTCTGCCAGCAACTGCATTGCAAACACCACTTCAGAGGTGGGGAGAAGTGACAATACCCTCTGAACAGCAGGGTCTGATGGAGTTAAGGGAAGAATTTATGCAAGTTTTATATAATTTTGTCTGAAGTGTCCTTCAAAGGATCCAAAGCTCTTTGGAGTGAGAGGGACTGTAGTCACACATGCTATCACCAAAAGAGCCTCTTTTGGATTACCAGAGGCTCTTTTCCACATGATTCCTTAAAGTAGCTTTTGTTGCTGATATCAGCCTTTTTTTTCCTCCTATATCTCTTTGATGTACTCAAGATGATGTTTCATGTAGCATATTAGATCTGAATTACCAAAGAAGGCTTTGAATTTCCAGAGACCTTATTTGCCATGCTGAAGCCATGTCCTCTTTTCAGGATCAGGCTGGCAGTGCGTCATCACTGAGGATGTTTGTTTAATATGAATTTAAATATGATTTATTTTGGAACACTTCAGTTTTTTCCTTACAACATGTAGCTGCATCACAGCAGCTATGGGGTTGGGAGAGGATTGGGATATGGGGACCTGAGCAAGAGCAAAGATAAGTCTCTCAGCTCTCAGAAATCAAGCTTCAACTGGGAGCGCTCAGGTGAATTTGTTGTTTTCCATAAGGTGGATTGTCTTAAAATTTGACAGAAGAAGAGGGTCTGCAAATGCTGTCACTGAAAGACAAGGAGTCCATGAACTCTGGACCGAGGTTCTTGCTCAAATAACTGATCGAAACAGTTGATGGCTCTAGCTTAGTGTTTCATCTTTAGGCTCTGGTTCCTGAGACAAAGCAAAGCCGAATATAAAAGAAAAATCTGTTTCTGGATTGCAGGTTATAAGAAGTGAAATATGCTGGATGTTGTCTGCAAAAGCCAACTTTCGTGCAGGGAGGCTAGTCTTGCTCAGCTCTGTCTGATATGAAGTGGGAGAGTTGTGCAGGTTTTGTTTCTGTCCTGGCTGTGAATGAAGCCTGCTAAACAGTGTCCATCAGCTGAAGCCAACCTTTGTGGAAACCTTCCCAGGTCCATTAATATTGCCTTATAACTTCATTACCACACAGGCTTTTTTTCTCTGTATTTATGTACCATTTGGTTAACCACCTCTGTGTTCCAGGACAATGACTTATCATCCGAATTGCAGCTATGGTTCGTTGTCATCCTAGCTGGGATCTTTTAACTTTAGATTAAGATTTTGGATGTATGGTTAAGATACTGTGTTGTAACAAGTAGTTGGGCAGCTTCTGAGTCATGTTGCTGCCTATATGTGTGCTCTTAGCCCACAGCAAGTGCAAAATAATTAAATTTATCTTAAACTTCCATAGTAAACCAAAAGTAAAATGATGTAATTGGGCTTAGGGTTTCAAGGTATCTTTCACTAACATGGTCCTGGGGAACTCACACAAATGGTTACTGCACCTCAGCTGATGTCCGGTAGCTTGCTGTGATGTGATACCTGGGTTGCATGCCCCACGCCTTCAAGTTGTGAAGCAGACATAACACTGAACGTTGCTTAACCTGGTCTGCAAACCATGTGCCTCAGGGCAATCCTTCTTTTGTAAGCCCATATTGTGCTCAAATGAAAAATAAGTGATTCCCATGTTCCTTGTGATATTACTTCTGTGGTGAGACGATGGATAACATCTGCCATGTTGGCTTTCTGTGTAGTTTCACAAATAATGGGTAAAACATCAGCATCTCCCGTGAGAACCCATCTCCAGCAGAGCTGGGATAGTTCCCATCATCCACTTTGTGCCAGGGTGGTCTTTCTTCTCCGAGTCCTGGAACTTGTCATCACCACTCTCTCTGTTGCAGTGACATGACCTCGTTAAGGAAACTTCGTCTTGAAGGAATGTCAGATAAGACAGACTATGTGAGCCAGACAGCCACCTCCTGAGCTGGATAAACAGGCAGATGTTAATTAGTTTATTAGGGGAAGTGGTACAGGGAGGTGCCTGGGGAAGGGAGCGCAGATCTGTCTCTCCCGTGTTGAGATGGCCAATACCTCCGAGGGGCAGGAGGAGATGTGAAGATGGAGCACAGAGGAAAATCCTGTTGACTAGGAACCTGCTTGGGTCTGAACCGGGAACCCTGCTCCATGCTGGAAGGGAGTGCTGGAGGTGGTGCGGTCTACAGCCTTAACGTAGGGATGTAAACTCAAAACCCTTTGAGGGGGGCAGCCTGAACTCTGCGCAGGGACTCAAGGAAACGGGGCAAAGAGGGATGGGCTGGAGGACCTGTGGTGTCCTGCTGTGGCCACGTACCTCAGGTTTTGCATTCTCCCGTGTTTGAAGAAGTAGAACTATGGAGTCCCAGAGAAATAGGGAGACAATGAAGAGGGGAGATAGATAAAAAAATTAAAGGATCACTTTTCTAGTTTTTAGAGGAAAGAACAGCAGTGTTGTCTGGTAGCAAACTACTCTGTGTCTCTTTATGCATTATTTAAAGTGGGAAATGATAAAAATTTCTCATAGTTCTCATTCCTTATATAGGTGTTTCAAGTACTTTGGCTTGAGGATGCAGCATCAGTTGGAAATGCTGGTAGTACTGTGAACTTAACTTGTCACAGAAGAACAGGGTAAAAACTGCATAAAGGAAAATTTTGTCCCTATTCATAATATACTTTAAAAGAGGAGCCTGGAGCTGTTCTAAACATAACCTCCCAACATATTCTTATAAAATCTGTCTTGCCTACAGCTAAGCCCTTTCTCCTGCTAATACCAGCAGCTCCAAAGGTTATTTTGTGAAGAAAGCACTGATGTGCACACTGAAATGTAAATGATGCCAGAAAGGGGAGAACAAGTCTTGCCTAATCATCAGTTCATTTTGTGTTGGTACACAAAATCCTCAAACTGGGGCTGAATGTATCTCTATGGATTCTGCTCTGTCCAGACGCAAGAACAGATTTGGTCAGCACGATTTCATGCCTTCCCTGATATTGCATGCATATTCTGAGCTTGATGTGAGTTTCTAGTCCAACCCCCACCCCAAAAACGTTGTTAGTCTTCATAAAGCAAAATTAGATGTCAATCCCGGATGATTTGAAAGCCAACCAAGCTTTTTGTCAAGGTTTATAAACTTTTTTTATCTAAATCAAAAAAGCAATGATGAAGCCAGGCTGATTTTCAAGTCTATGACAAGGCAAGTTTCAGAGTTCCATGTCTTGTCAGAACAGTTTGAGCAGCCCTGCACAAATGTTCTGAGAAATCAAACGAGTATTCAGCATCTAATTCTGCACTGCCTGCTCGGCTTACCCAAATGAGCTTTTGGAAAACACTTGAAAAGCAGTCTGGCACTTCCTCCCTTTTAACAGCTAAACTGATATTTCTGAAAACCACAGAAAAACCTTCTAGGTCCCAAGACTCGGCCTGAAGGTTTTTCTCCTAATCAATATTACGATGCAATGTGTAAAACTATTGAGTGACCTACCTTTAATATAAGGACTGTTCATAGTTTTCCTCTATTTGCAAAGGGGTGCTGAAACCCTGAGCTGCCCCATAGATCACAGCAATCGAATGAAGCACAAAGGAGAACATTTGCAGCTGTACTGGGACGTTCAGTCAGTGATGGTTTACCTTAGAGTCAGCACAGATTTATTTGCCTTTATTGAACGGTGAGAGTAAGATGGTGTTGGTCTAATAGCCCTTTTAAGATTTAGGTGTTCAGTCTCATCTTCAGGAAGGTCTCTTGGTGTCAACAAGGATTCAAATCCTCTGCTGTTCTGCAATCTATTAGGGAGGAACCTGGACTTATAGCCTCCTTGCAGTCAGTAGGGTTCTCAGGGGAAATTAACCCTTGCAGAATTCAGCCCCAAGTCTGTATGGGAAAGTAGTCTCCCACGCACTTTTGTAGCCCAAGGCAGCATGTGGTTCCCTTCTCTGAATGAGTTCAATGGGGTGTGAACCCATTTGGCATGCACAACTGCTCTCTCTGATGGGATGAGTCCCTGGTTTTCTGAAGTCTCATGGAAATGCGTATGTGTGGGCTTTCTGATGATTAAACCTCTGTTTTTTGCAGTGATCCCATACCACATTACTGTCACGACGGGCATAGAATTTGACTCCAGCACCGATAGCCGAGTGTACATCATCATCATGGGTCCTCAGAAAGTGCAGACGGAGAGGCTGTGGCTGGATCTCCCAGAAGGAAAAGACGAGTTCGCAGATGGCTCTGTAGAGAAATTCTCTGTTTGGGGATTAGAAGTTGGAGAGATCAAAAAAGTGGAGGTACTTTGTGAATGCAGTGCAAGCACTGGAGGCATATGAAATACATTGCCAGAGAGAGCACGTGTTCCTGTTATTCTCGGCAGTGACAGAAAAGCACTTGGGTCTAAACAGAATGTAAACAAGGATGTGTTAATGAGCTTTCACATGTGTCTGAATGTGAAAATAAGTACACTTTACATTTCACAAAACCAAGATCCTTGGAAGGCAGAAGGTAATTTTGAACTATAAGGAAGTTGTAACTTGTCCTGGTTTTGTCCCATCTCTGGCACTTTTTTTTTCTTAGTCAAGCTCTGTTATTTATTAACAGATGCAGTGAAGGTTCCCAGGATGCAATCCGCCATCGGTCTTTTTCCTAGCTGATTTTTACAGTGCTTCCAGTTGGGTTTCATAAATTGTGCCTGCAGTAAGAAACACATCTTGTATAATTTTCTAGCTAAACATGAAAATTGTTTTCACAGCTTGGAGGACCTAGGCTTAGAGAAGAAAATTAATCATCATTCATAAGTAACGTACACAAATAGATTTCAGCACAGGAATCATTTTTTCTGCTATGGCTCAGGGAGACAGAATTTGCATAGACTTTCCATCACTGAGCTAAAACTTCATATGAATCTTCCAGCGCATTTGTGTACATCATTCTTATTTCATATGGCAGTTCCATCTCCTGAAAGCCTGCTTCTGCCCCTAAGAGCTGAGAACTTGCAGCATCTGAGGACTTCAGGAGCCTATTTAATTTTGTTTTTACCCACTGCCATGTGTTGCAGTAAACCTACTTGTTGGTGCACCTTTGTATATTCAGAGGGAGACGAGTGAAATAAATATGAAGGGAGAAATCCTAACTAATTGAAAACATCTTTGAAGTTGTGTGTCCTTTTGCAACAGCTGATTACTAAAGCACTCCCATTACCTTTCATTCAAGCGATGGATTCTGACACCTTGAGTAGTATCCATGTTAGATTTGAGTTTATTATCAAGCCATTTTCTTTATGCACTTTTAGTGCCTGGATATTATTAGTATTAGTGGCACTTTCTATCTACCCATCTGTAGGTCAAACTTTGAAAGTGAAGCAAGTACATAATTCCTTCTCTTCCGGACTGTGTGGACATGGAAACAGCCGTGGGCTGGGACAGAGAGGGAGGAAAAAACTCAGTGTCAGAGAGACGGAAGGACCTGGGGGAAGAAAGAAATGGAAATGGACACTGGAAAAGAGATGGCAAGTAGGGTAAGGAAGGGGCAGAGAATAGGATAAAGTAGGAGCAGATACTTGGAAATGGACAGAAGCAAGGAAAATAAATAATTTGAAAATAATTACAAATGGGAGAGAAGAGAAGAGAAAAGGTTGCAAATGAAAGGCAGACAGTTAGAAAAAGAAATAACATATAACTTTCAAACTGGGTGCTGTTCTTCTGTCTGCTTTCAGCCCTATCCTCAGTGATCTCACCGGTCTGCTGCCTCAACTCTTGCTTGCTCTTTGCTTTTAGTTTGAAATCCCCCAGCTGGTGGCTGGAGGAACCATCTGCTACTGGCCTTCTGCCTTCCTTCATGCAGTGCCCTCTGCTTGGAAGGTCTCTCCTTGTTCGTCCATGTTCCAGCGATGACATCGATGTGCCAGTCTGCCAGGGTTGCCATGGAGTCAGTCCATATTTTCCTTGTAGAAAATTGCAGTGTTCAGGGACATTGCAGAAAATTGCTGGCTATTTACTTGGGAAAAGTGAGGAACAGTTCGTTCTCAGATTTGGCATTTGGTTGCCTCTGGAAGAAAGCAAGAAGTTCTGAATATGTGTTACCAAGTGAAAATAGCATAGCATGGGTATTAATTTTCCAGAAGCCCTCTGTATAACCTGGGCAGTAGACTTCAGCATTTAGTAGAATGGTAAGATTTTCAGTGTGATGCCACTTTTAGTTTGGTATTATTCTCCTGCTGCAAATATACAGTAGTGAAAGCAGAAACAGTGGAACATGAAGTAATTTGAAACGGGCCCATTTATACCTGTCTCGTAAGACTACAGATACAATATTTATTACTGATGTACTTTAATAGACATGCTGACATGGAAATTAATAATTCAAGTTATTTGGTACAGGCATTTTATACTGTGTTCTTAAAACAAGTTTTAATATTTCTTCTCCTAATGAATGAAAGCATCTCTGTTCCTAGACTGCTGTTGCTGCAGAGAGACACAGGTATAGCCAGAAGAGTCCTGCATTGGTCTGCATTTCTAAACCACTTCTGGTTCAGAGCCTTTCTCCATCACAAGCACATAGTGTGATAGAGTGTAGAGTGTTGCAAGGTCAGTCCCTCGCTGATTAGGGACCCGATCCTGGAAGACCATCAGATCTCTCCCCCCCCCCCCCACCCCCCCCCCCCCATAGCATTCAGTTTCAGTGTGATAGTGAGCTGCCCAGTGCAATTTATGCATCTTGGTCTTGGTGGTGGGAAGAACTCATCACTCAAGGACAGTGGGAATGAGTTACAAAGATTTTCAAACAGCTCGAGGATCTAGGTGACTTTGACATTCTGTCGTTCTAACTCAATTCAAACATCTCAGTCCAAACAACTTGTGGTATTGGTATGCACATCCAGGTTGTGCTGCTGGTGTGGCCATGGCTTTGGATCATTCACTCTACTGGCATGGTCTGTCTAATCACACAGAATCACAGCATGATAGGGGTTGGAAGGGACCTCTGTGGGTCATTTAATGCAACCCCCCTGCCAAAGCAGGGTCACCTAGAACAGGCTGCACAGGACCTTGTCCAGGCGGGGCTTGAATATCTCCAGAGAAGGAGACTCCACCACCTCCCTGGGCAGCCTGTTCCAGGGCTCTGTCACCCTCAGAGGGAAGAAGTTCTTCCTCGTGTTCAGCTGGAACTTCCTCTGCTTCAGTCTGTGCCTGTTGCCCCTTGTCCTGTCGCTGGGCACCACTGGAAAGAGTCTGGCCCCGTCCTCCTGACACCCACCCTTCAGATATTTATAGGCGTTTCTAAGGTCCCCTCACAGCCTTCTCTTCTCCAGGCTGAACAAGCCCAACTCCCTCACCCTTTCCTGGTAGGAGAGATGCTCCAGTCCCCTCATCATCATTTGCTTGGAATTGAAAGAGAAACCCTGGTGCTTTTCTCTAAAAAACCAGTCATAGGGAAGTCTCAGCACTGGACGAGTTTATCCCAGAATTAACAACATCGTTCTGGAGGGCCTTGGAAATCTTCTTGTATGCAGGTTCTCCAAGGCAACTGGATGTGCAGGACACCTTCTTCTGGCCAGTCACTGATACCAAAGGAGTTCAAGGTTGCTGTGAAAATCTGGTACCTAGCAACGTCTTGGAATGGTGCTTTGGGAGGGGGCTGTAACAAACAAAAAGAGCAGCCGACTTCAGTGGGCCCATCGGGGTTTTCCCTTTAGCTGCTTTGTTCCTGTATCACTGCAGAGCCATTGCCCTGAACTTTCCCCGACATCTCATCTGCACCCTCCTGCAACAGGTCTCAAGAGACTGGGTTCAGACTCTCAGAGGGGCTTCACATTTGGAGAAGGGTGGCCAGGCTGGCAGAGAGGGGATAGAAAGGCAAGTGTTATATTCCCATTCACCTCACACCCCAGGAATCTGAGAATTAATGCATCCATTGTAGACTTGAATTTCCCTAGTGGTTAACTCTAATTTTCTGCAGCTGCACAGACATTAGTCTAGCAATAATACTCCTAATAACAGTGATGGCTGAGACAGTCAGATAAAAAAGATCACTTGGGTTTTGGAAAAAAAAAAAGATACCACAGATATATCACCCTACATGAACCTGTTATTAAAAATTATTTTCTGGGCAACCCTAAATATCCTAATAGTTTAAAAACAAAAACAGTGAGAGTTAAGGGCCTCATTTCCCTAGCGACAACACAACCAATACTTGCTCTGAAAATAATGAACTGTAGGTAGCTCCTTTATTCAGCCTTTTATGTACAGAGAGCTCATTGGCATGACTGGCTGACTGAGTTTCATACATCAGCTGGGATACATAATTTTGCTTAGAAGTCTGCCCTGGGATGAATTACCCATGTTCTTTAAGGGAGGCACAAGCAGTTTCTTGAAGAATTTTGCACCACTGGTGTCCTTCTGCTGTTGATACACCTGTAGGAGCATTGCTTGTTGCTCTTTGTGGCCCTTGCCAGACTTAGCTCCAGGTGGGCTTTGGCTTTCCTAACCTCACCCCTGCACACATGGGCAGTGCCTCTGTGTTTGTCCTGGTTCTATGTCCCTGCTGACACATCTAGTATTCTTCCTTTTTCCTTTTAAGTTTTGTCAGGACCCACTTGTTCACCCATGTAAGCTTCCTGCCAGTCTTGCATGACTTCCTGCTCTCCAGGATGGACCACACTTCAGCTTGGAGGAGGTGGTCCTTGAAATTCAACCAGCTACAGATGTAAGATCCATCTGTTGGCTCTATACACAGACAGAACTTCTGCAGTTTAAGGTGTTGGGAAGCAGAGAAACAGCCTGATACATACAGTTGACTTAGATCTGGTTTTGTGAGGGAAGGAGCGCGTGCCTAGCTGCACCTTTTGTCTTGGTTGTGAAGCTTTGGATAGTCACTTCTAAGTGTTGCAATAGCAGTGGAAGGCATTGGAAAGAAGAAGAAATGGGTCTGCAGATGTCAGCAAACTAGCAGATAGAGGTCAATGGAGCAGAAGTAGAGTAGTAACAGTCTGGACTTGTTTTCATGTAGGTCAGTCCAGTCTACCTTGCTTACTTTTGGGACTGGCAGTGTCCTGCCTACCCCACTGCTCGGCAGCTGATGACCTGAGCTTCCTTGCCCACACCAGCTGCCATGTACACTGATGCCTTGCCTGTTGGGCAAAAATGGCAGACTCTGTTTCACTGTGAAAGTAGTTTGTGTGACGACGTACGTATCATCATTCTGAGTCTTCTTCCCTGGTTAAAGCACCCAGACTTGGTCTCTCCTCTGAAGAAATCCCCTTTAACCAGCAGGTGTTTTCTCACGGACTCTCCCAGGTGGGTCACGATGGTGCTACCCCTGAGAGCTGCTGGCTGCTGGAAGAGCTCACTGTCATCGTGCCCACAAAAGGCGTCATGTATAACTTTGTCTGTAAGTGCTGGCTGGCCAGAGACAAAGGTGATGGACTCACCTCACGAATCCTCAACATCCTGGATGCAGACTGTGTTAACATTGGCCTCAAGGTAGGCTCTAGCCTCATCTTGTGTCTTTAACTGTTGCATGGACCTGTGCTGATATAGGTTATGTGTCAGCAGTTCTCGTGCTTTGACTTCTGCATGTGGTTTGAGCCTTTTATTTGCAGTGGGTTTCTTTGTCATTTCTTCAGCAAAATCTTTAGGAATGTTTTACTTTCTTTACCACTTAGTCCACGGTCTAATAATGGCTGGATGCAGCCATGGCATAGGCAGAGGACAGGGTAGGACAGGGTAGGTAGGAGACAGCTCAGCAGCATGGCCTCATTTTGTCACCACACCTGGGGAACCTGCAAGGTGAACATCTTGGTGTAATCTAACTCCATTGTGCCTTCTTTGAGGGGATATCTCCAACTCATCAAATGAGAGCAGGGGAGACATTTCAATCTCTGCATAGTGTGGCTACACATCAGCTTTTCTAATATGGGATATGGAAACTGATTTCATTTAGGAACTAATAATAATTGGAAGGTGTTGAAACATGGACACATTTGTAAGCTTGATCTTTGAAATGAATAACTGATTAAAGTTGATTAAGCAATGAAAAAGCCTGTATAGTCTTTTCGTACGTATATATGAAATCTGAAGTAATGTGTCCTATGTTGTATTTCAACTAAGTACAAATTGGAAAGATGAGCTGTGTTGATTTTGGATGTAAGATTCACAATAGGCATCACAGCCTGTATAAATGGGATAATAATACTGTGTTTAATACCTGTATGGCAATTTAAAATCTCTATAGATATGTTTCTGTTTACAGTGAGGTTACACTTTCGTACAACATTAATTTTTCTTTATGTTGCTCTTGATTCCCAAACTACAGATATTCTCCTGAAATCTTTTTTGTTCCCCAGACACACAAAAGCATGATAACATTTTTAGCATCTGTGAAGGATTCAATAATCCAACACAGGTTTTGGTGGTAGAATTGACCGAAGAGGGAAAGTAAATTGCCTCAGACTGAATACTAAGGTTAAAACGTAGTCTCTTAAAAACTTCCCATCAGTTGTTTAACCTCCTGGATAAGGCTTCCAAACTCCTATCAATGAGCTGATGGCTTGCCCTTAGATTGAACTGGATGTTAATGAAAACTTACTTTCAGTCTTCCTTTAAAATATTATTTTCATAAGCATGCCAAAATTAGACACATCTAACTATGTTTTTTTCTATGATGCTGGGCCAGAAACTTGCTGAAAGGTTTGAAAGAAATCAGGGAAGTTGCTTGAGACATGAAATCAGAAGTGCGCATTTGGCTTTCTGATCAGTCTCCTAGTTGAGGGAATTAGGGACTGTTCCCTTGTAAATAGGTGTAGTTAGAAATGGAGTTTAATTATTTTTTTAGACTTCAAAGAAGACTAATACCTTTAATGGCTTTGGGAAAGTTAATGCTCTTTTGTTTTGCTTTTGCTTGATTCTTTCACATCGATACATACCCATTTCAATTTAATTTTCTTCTTGGCTTGATATTCCCTCTTTGTGTTTTAAACTGTGATTGCCTTCCCATACATAGAGAAACTAGTTAATGATGTCCACTACAGTCATTAAAAACCTTTAATGTGTTTGTAAAAGAATTCTTCTTCTCCCACCTACAGCAGATATGATGCTCTGCTGAAGTGCAGATGTAAAATGTGTACGGATGGATATGTGATCAACAGGTTACTTGGGACTGAACAAACATGAAAAATAGGTTTTTCCATGACAGTATTTCTTTGCACTGTTTATTTATGTGGCAATCACAATTCAGGCCCATAAAACTTGCCTAGCAGTGCACTATTTGAAATATGTTTTGTTGGGACTGTTTCTTGATATTCTTCTGCCTCTTAAATCCAGAGGTCTTGTTACCATAGGTACGATCTTGAAAGCATCTAAGTGGTGTAAATGTCTTAGTGCCACTGACAGCCACAGAGACTTGCACACTTTTGAAATATTTTATTCTGAATCTTATTATTCACATGTCAAGAGAAGAGAACAAAGTTAGGCTAATAAGGTGAAAATTATGCAAAACATCCTTTCACAAATTGGCATACCTTTAAAGTATGAGATCTGGGAACATTCTGTGTTTGATGCAGCAGTGTGCATTCCACTGAGAGACAGGATAGCTGCATTTTTTTCTGCTGTACAGAGCATTTGGATATATAGCCTTTACAACTGTTAGTGACTCTGGAATAAATGTTGCCCAGATGGACAGCGAATGCTTGGCAGAAACATTTTGCTGTCAAGGGAAAGAAAAAATTGCATCTTTGGGAGCTGTTTTTTAAAAATGGCAAAAGTTTGGTGCAGTACACAGGTCTGGAGTGCTGGGAGGTGGCTGGAGGCAGACGGCAGTAGCAGAGGGTTGGAGATCTACACACTGACGTGAGGGTTGTGACTCCTGTGGAGAAGCATTTTAGCAGGTCTTCATCACTCCCCAAGCATGTGCTTTTCACTATGAGTGTGCCTCTGTGTGAGTCTGTTATCTAGGCTGAGAAAAATCTGAAGAAAAAGTCATAAATGATGCAAACAGGAAGGTCCTGTAGCAAGTTGCCATCTCTAACTTTGCCTCTGAGCAGCATGGTGTGGAGACAACCCAAGAATCTGTGTTGTAACCATTTCTGTCAGAGAAGTAGATCTCCTGCAGAGCCTGTCTAGTATTGTGCCCAGGCTTTTGTGTGGGCTAAAATCAGCTGTTTGAATGAGATCTTCTGATTGTTTCAAATCCTCACCAGATCCTCTACGAAGTGACGGTTGTGACTGGAGACATCGAAAGCGGTGGTACTGATGCCAGTATTTTCATGACTGTCTTTGGATCCAATGGGAACACTGAGGAGATGCAGCTGGAAAAAAATGGAGACAGGTGCAGTAACTATGTCATTTTTGTTGGTTACAAGTGGAGTGATAACAGATTCTGGTGTCAAGTCAGGAAGCACTCAGGGCTCTGATCATGCTCCTACCGAAACACAAATATAAACTCCCATTGACTTTATAGATTCAGAAATGGGCCCCTTGTAAGTGTTATTATAATGTTTTTAGCAGAGTGGAGGAAAGGAGAGCACTGTGCAGCTAGGAGAATCATCTTTTGTCATTTGCAGAAGTTTTGTTTACCCCTGGCTTTAGAGAAGAGCATTGAGAACAAAAAATATTAATTTTAAAGTCTTGCATCAGCTCCAAAAGGAACTGTGGACATTGCATGAAACCACAGGTGCAATTTCTGAAAAATGCATCTTTGGTGGAAAAATAAGTAATTTAATTTAAAGATTGTTTAATGGGAAAACATGAGCAACTAAGTAACGAAAGAAAGACAAGCCAGCACACACATACCTGCCTTGAGAAGTGCCTGTGCTGGGAAGGTGCTGAGTCTCCTCTGTCTGCTCCTCTCGTTTTCTGAGCTGTCCAAACGTGACCCAGCTTGGTCCAGAAGCCGCGTGAGGGATGCCAGGGCCTGAGCTGCTAAGCTGAGGGCCTTGCTGAAAGTGGGCTTCTTAGCTTGGATTCTTTGCCACAATAATGTAACCGCGCAGATTTGGAACTCATCAGCAGCTGGCCCGGAAGGGACATACCACGACATCTGTCTGCCCAGATGTGGCCTTGTGGTGCAGAGAGATGGAAATGGGCCATGAGCTGCGCAGAATGCTGCACTGAGTGCTTGGATTTTACTAAAAAGCTGAAATCTCATGTTTTCTTCAGCAGAGACATCTAACAAATGCTGCAGCCCTAGTCTGACGCCAGCACTTCTGTAAGCCAAAAAGCCCCACGTGCCACTGGTGCATTCCATAATGCTGTCGTGTTTCTTTCTAGCACCTCCCTTGGTACTGAAAGTTTTGGCATACACAAGAATTAACACGGCACTAACCATCTTTCAGAGATGGTTTTCTTCAGGATTAAATTTAATTAATTGACTACCTCTGATCTTACTCAGCAAAGCATCTCCAGAGCATCGGGAGGGCTGGAGCATTTGGACACATCGTTTGAGCTCAGCTTGCTGAGGTGATGCTGGACCCTTCCCCCAGCCTCCTGGCAATGCAGTTCCTCTGTCGGAGCTTTGCACATCGCATGTGGGCTGGATGATTGAAGATAAGGCTCCCTGCACAGAGGTTTTTGCTCAGGGAATGTTTTACTTGCAGTTGTCATAGCATAGTGGGTGTCTGGACAGGCGTGTTCATCTAAGCTTGAAATCTTCATGTGTTTAGTTGGTAACAAGCATGTGCCTTGTTTGCTCTGAAAAAAAATGTAGCAGAGGTGCTGCTGACTAAAATCTCCACAAGACACGTGGCTAAATCACACAGAAAGCTGTACCTCTTGGCCTTGTTCCCCGTCACAGAGGCATCCAATAAGCGGGGCAATGCACCTGGGTTACCAGAGTGTCTGGTTGTTGGTGACATCCCGCTTCCAAGAACCCAGGCACTCCCAGACGGATCTCTTATGCTATTTTAAGCCCAATATTCAATCCCTGTAGGTGGGAAAATGGACCACATCTGTTTGTATTTAAAAGTAAAGCAGAATTCACATCGGGGTGTGTCAATCAAGAATTTCTAAAAGAGACCAAAACAGCTCCAACCCCTCAAGAAAGGGATTGCAGTTTTGTTCCACCTGGCCAGGCAAGCAATATCTGTCCCTAAACTATGTGGCCTGTGAAAAACCATCACATTTGTCCATGCGGGTGGGATGGACAATCTCTGCTATAAGGCTATGAAGATGCAATAAAGCAGGGCCGCACAGTTTGTATGTTATTAGTTGCTTGGCTTGTCTTCTGCCAGTACAAGATCTGCAAAAGGTGATGAAAACTCATTGGGGCTGTATAAAGAACAAGGACTTGTAAAACACAGCTATTAATAACTTAATATCACCCAGGATGCTGTGCTCTTCTTTGGGGATGTACTAACACATATCTGCTAGTTGGAGACACTCTGTATCACTCCTCCAACTGTACAGAGCTCTTTAGAGTCGTCTCGTTAGCACCCTCTGCAGAGGACATGCATGTCCCCAGGTACACACACTACCTGCTTCCACACCACTCCCGCCAGTCTTCATCCAGCTGTTAGCAGCGCAGGCTTCCCCATCTCGTGTTTCATGTGGAAATCTCACCACCCTTCATGCCAGCAGTGAGGCGCGGGTGAGAGCTGCTGCAACCAAATGGCAAAGGGCACTTCATCTTTATTGGGGCCATCCAGTGCCAATTCACTCACAGCAGCTTAGTGCATTACGAAGAACCATCTGTCTAACCTGCCGCAGATTTAAGGCAATTTTAGCTACATTACTGTTATTGCCAAGACCTCTGGGCAAGAGAAATATTTATAAGTGCAGGCATGGGTAGGAAAGCTTAATGAAATCCCTGAGATAAATGCTTCAGTGTCCCGGAAAAGGAATAGCAGCAGTCAGCTTGTCTGGGTCCTTCTTTCCTTCTCAAATTTTTTCAGGTTTATGTTCACATTCATATAAATTAGGGATGGAAAGGAGCTCTAGGGTCACCTAGTTTGCCTCTTCAGCAATTGTTTTCCTCTAGTACAATGACTTCTTGGAAGTAGCCAGTGAGTATCAGCCTTACAAACTGTAAATGGGGCATTTACTGAAGATGAATAATGGTTTATTTTGCTAACAGACTGTTTAACTTAGAGTTTCTCAGGCTGGAAAAGAGCAGAGTGAGAGAATTCTATGCAGCTTTGTAGGTAACAGTTGTTGTAATGAAAACTGATCATAGGATCATGGGATAATTCAGGCTGGAAGGGTCACACCTTTTTCTTAAATAGAGGTGGAAATCAATCCAGTCCAGCCACAAAAGCACATTCTCATAGTGAGACAGGCTGTCGTGGTATCTCGTACCACTGAAAGACAAATAACAAGAGAAGCGATATTTTCAAAGAGCAAACATAACCCTTAATAACTAGAAATGGACTGGGACCAGAATACCCTATCCAAACGCCTCTGGGAGTGCAGGGAAAGCAGTGCCTGGATGAAAACTGAGAGGCTTGAGCCAGTCCCTGGTGCTAACATCTGCAGCTATGCAGGCTCAGATAATGGTGTGAGGATAATCACATTCATGCTGCAGGGTGTAATCTGAGCAGAGGTTGGTAAAGAAATGGGTTTTTTCTCCACATACTGGCACCGCACAACTGCAGGAGGCTGAGTACATTGCCAGGAACGAGATGTTATCATTGTGGATTGTCTATACTGTGGTAGTGCCCACAGTTTGCAGAGCTCTCTCCAAACCTCTCAGCAGACTGGAATAACTCACTCACGAGAAGTCTGCATGAAGGATGAACCTCAACAGCACAGTGGTCATGGTGGTGCTTGGTAGACCCCTGGGTTTGGCTGCTCTTTACTTAGCAAAGGTTGGATTTACATATCCGAGCCCACAGCAGGTCTGCCGGAACATTTTGAGGGCAAACCTAGAAGATACACTTGCTCTAAGCAGAGTAATATAGAGCCTGAGGTAGCACTTTCACTGGAGCGAGGCTTTCTTCCTAGCATCATTTGTTCTAAGAGGGAGGCAGGGCAGCTGTGATCCTCACCAGTGTAATATCTTCTTCAAGAAGCATATGTTAGCTGTTTTTCCCTGTTTTGTGCTTTCTGCTGATTGCTGTGGATGAGCAGTTCCTGCACACCCTTGTGCCTATATACAGCAGCCAAGCACAGGGTAAGATTTTTCATGCAATGTTACACAAACTCACCCTTGTTCTTATGAAAGACAGAGCTAGTTTGCAAATCCAAATTCCCCAAATTCAGGAGGGGAGTGTGAGATTGTCCATTTTGACTCCTATCTAACAAATTTTGCCTGCGCTTACTAAATTTCAGCATTGGGCTCCAACTTGCAATCAGGTTGCCATATTTAGCTGAGCTGCAGCAACTGTCTATCACGGTGGCAAACGCAAAGTTATGTTCTGCATCTCAGTGAGAGAAGATTAAGCAAAATAGCTTTGCCTTCTAGTTGGGACGGGCTAAGGGCAGGCACGTGGGCAGATGACAGGGGGAAGGCGATGTGCAGAAACCTGACTGTGAGTCTCTGTTGTTCTGGTTGCAAACAGAGTGATAATGTATGCTCCAGGCTGCCTGGAACGACTCCAGGTGCCTCATATGGTCTTGATTTTCCAGGGGAGGAGAAATCCCTGCCAAATCTGCACTGAGGTGTCTTGCCAAAAGCACAGTAGCTATTGCGGGACAGGAAAGCTCAAGTCCAGTAAAGTCCACTCATAAACTTTTAACTTGAGGCTGTTGGCAAGGTGCAAGCTGGAGCAGGGACAGGGGACGGAGGTGCAGCGATGCTGTAAAGCAGCGGGAAACCTCCTCGTTCTTTCAATCCCCCCAGGTTTGAGCGGGGCCAAGAGGACAGTTTCATTATGGAGATCGCCGACATCGCACCCCTGAGGAAGATGAGGATCCGGACGGACGGGAAGGGGACTCGCCCGCACTGGTTCCTGGAGAGGGTAAAGCAGTTCACACCGCGCGTCTCTTTGCAGCCTGCTTGTGCTCAAGCCTCTCAGCCCTTGAGAAAGAGGAGAAAGGTAGCAAGTGACTCGCTTTTATTAATTTTCTACATTTTTCCATGTGGTTTCTCACTTTTTTTACTTGCAGGAATTGAGTCAAAAAAGAAGTGAGCAAGGGCAAAAACTGTGCTGTAAAGCTTTGCCACAGTCTCTGCTGTTAGATTTCACTCTCCCTCCCTGCAAAAGACCCTTGGCTTGCCACCCAGGGCACCTGCAATATCTTCTGGTCCCTGGGATGTAGCCTCAGCTCTTGCAGACCCCTGCCGTGCCCTGACCCCATGGGAGAGTGGATCCCCCTCTGCCAGGCAGAGACAGTTAGCATGGGCATGGGCTGAGTGGGACATTGCTAAATAGTCCATCTTTTCAGGTGAAACATCACATCTCTCCCCTTCTCTTCTCCCTCTAGCACACGGGCAGTTTCCATTCTTTTCTTCATACACATAAGCTGTTTTTTCTTCTTGCATTTTGAATACAGCATACAAAACCGCTCCCACCGCTTCTGTTGATTGTATTTTTCCCTGGTGTCCTTTCTCACAAAAAAGCACATTGCTTGCCTTTATCCTTTCTACCAAACCACCAGCCCCAAGTAAACATCACTTATATTTGGACAGTAAAACGTAGTTTGCTTGTTATGGGTCACTATAATTACATTTCTAGGATGGAGATGGAGTGATGTGGTGATTCCACACCATCAGATGTCATTAAGGGAGGAACATCTCTTTGCCATGTTAATTTAGCATGCTTTTCTGGAGTAGATATCTTGCTGGATTTCTGTATCTTGACTTTTTTACGAGGAAAGGTTAAGACCCAATAGCTTAACCCATGGTCAGAAAGAATAGTGCAGGATTTTTTAGTGGGTCCTTCATCCTTTTCGACTAGTCTGAAGCTGTCTTTCATCTTCCCACAACTAATGTGTTTCTAAATACTGGTCCTAGGTGGCCACTAGTTTCCAGTGAAGTGATGAACTGTTCTTCACCTCCATTACCATGGGCTAAAAAGTGTTTCAGTGGTGCAGGACCTTTTTGTACTCGAGCATTTTCACTTTTAAGTTTCTTCTCAGCAACTCTTGTGCAGCTTTCCAAAGCATTAGACCAGCAGCATGTATCTTCTGAATACACGCCACAGAAACACAATTTTTCTCTCTGTGCCTAAAAAATAACTCAATCTGTTCTCTGATTTGATTCAGTCTTCTTGGTTGAACTCCCTTTGCCAGTTCCCCAGTACCTTCCCCTGAGTTTTATAAATCATATTAATAAAAAATGAAATCAAATAAAGCTTATCGATCCAGAGATACTCCAGATCTTGCAGTCATGAATTAGGAAAAGCTCAAAGACAAGGGGCAGTGGCGTCTTTCCTGGAAGGTAGCACCCTCATATGTTGCTGTTGCCAGCTCTGTCCAGTTATCCAGCCTGCGGGACTGTCCCACCCAAAGCTAGGCTTCCCTAGGAACTGAGCAAAACGGTCTCTGGTCTGGACCCAGGTGATGGATTTATGGCCCTCTTATAGCTCTACAGAAGCAACAGGCAGACCATGCATGTAACTATTTGAGACCAGGATTTTAGAAACTTTTGAAAATTGTGCCCATAGTTTCTATTTTTCTTAGAGAAATAGAACATGGGGGATCTTCTAGCTCCAGTGATAGCAGAGAACTTTATTTATTAGTTTTCTTTCACAACTTCCCCACAAAAGTAAACACAGTATTTGCATTCCCAGGCAGAGAGTGAGGACAGGAGTGCTCTGGAAGAGGGGAGGAAGGATTTGTGTTCTCTGATTTGTATTCCAGCCTTGAAAACTTATGTAGCCTGGTGTGACATGAAAACTGATCTGAGCCCATTTCCATTTCTGTCAAAAGTGCATATTAAAACTGCATAATGAAATACTTGTGGGGGTAGTGCTAAACTCTCAGACAGATGGTTCACAGTTAGTTCTAACTAGCACAGTGAAATGAGAAGCTAGATTAAGTCATCAACCCCGTAATTAACCATTTGTTGCTCCATTTGTCTACAGGATATTCTCAGTTTCCTTGTTCTATTAAAATAACAATAAATGATCTTTTTAATTCTCTTTGGGTTTTTTTGTAAACTGTTAGTGGTCATAATTTATACTGCGTTTAGTTTACCAGAAATAGTAGTGCGTAAATACTAATTAAAATGCATGAATTACCAATGACGTTGTGCACAGCCAAAGGATTCAATTTACAAGCAAAGAGTAGTCTTTTTATTTTCTTTCTGTCTTGATAAAATACATCGAAATTTCATTCAGAATCTCAGCAAAGTAATGAACCTGCTGCCAAAGATTCAAACTGCACCAAAAGTGGCAAGGAGATTTAAACACTAATCCTTAATCCTCTAGAGGGAATAGAATTTGATTAGTGATGTGCTGGGCCAGAATGAATATTATTGATTATTGCTATGCACAGAAAGACGTACTGAAAACTCTCTAAAGCGGAGTGACACTTTCTGATCTTGCCACTGCTGCAGAGACATAGAGTTTGGATATTTTCCTCTGACCTAATGCTGAATCTCATGGTCTTCCACATCGAGTTACCACGACACTGCCCTCTGTTTCTGAAAAATCAGGGAATAGAATCGTGGAATCATAGAATCACAGAATGGTTTGGGTGGGAAGGGACCTTGGAGGCCATCTAGTCCAATCGGACATCATCAACCAGACCAGGCTGCTCAGAGCCCCGTCCAATCTGGCCTTGGATGTTTCCAGGGATGGGGCATTGACCACCTCTCTGGGCAACCTGGGCGAGGGCTTCACCACATTCATCATAAAAAATTTGTGACTACTAATTAGAAAACTTCTCCAAACGCATGGTTTGGAAACCTCCTCCTGCTGTAGCTGGTTCCTCAGTCCACATTGTGATTTCACCTGCTGCCCAGTGCCTTAGATACGAAATTGAAAAGCTAGAAATGAGAAGCGATGAGAGCTCTCTGAGTGGAATAACAGGACTTGTGAGACTGTTCAATTCTGCAGAGCTGCTTCCCTCAGAATTTTAATGTAACTTTGTGCTGTCAAAGCCAGGCAGATAAGAAGCTGTCTTAATGAAGCACTAATTGCATTCCATTCAAACGTCACAAATAATCCCAAATGTGGGACTCGATCTTTATTCAGTTCTTCCTTTATAAAAAGGAGATTAAGATAATTTGAGACTGTTCATTATATGGCTGAAGCTGACTGTTGTTCTTTGCAACAGAGCAAAATCTTTTTGTTTTACAATCAGAGGATTCTGCTTTTAAGCGAAGACTAATGACATGCAACAGAACCATAAAACTGTGCAGTTGAGTCTTTAAAGATGAAATCCAGGACCCATATATTTTGGTGTTTGTGGTGTGTGAGCCACTGTGGAGAGTATTTTACACTGCAGCTGGGAGAAGGTTGGATTGAGGTAAATCAAACGATCAGACGTGTCGAACTTCCTGTTACAAGATACACTGCACTATTAACTTCAAGCTGCTGTTTTAAAGTTACTGTCAGCTATGATATTTGCTGAAATACAAGGCAAACTATCAACATTTTATTTATACACACAGCTTTTGCTTTCTTTTCCTTTTTTTTACAGGAGTTCTAGAGACCAGTTAAAAACCATGCATAATTAGTGATAACTTTCGAGCTTAAAAGCACGCAAGATGTCCATAGCAAGTTCTAGTTATCCTAAATAATAGTTCAGATGCAATGTAAAGCAGCAGTCTCATTGACAACTCGTAGCTAATTTTTTTGAGAAGAACAGACAGAAAATACAAATAGTCTCAGCTCAGCTCCCTGGGATTACTGTCTTGACCCTAATGGTTGACATTAAAATCCTGCATCATAGTGTGTGTGTGCAACACCCACAAACATCTCCTTGTAGGATGGGATTCATTCTCTACTATTTTAGTCGTTGTAAAAGCTACTTTCAGCTTTCACCTCTTCTACCAATTTAAGCCTCCTCTCTAGTCAGCAGAGAGGTAGATCTGAGAGAGGGAGAGATGCTCTGAATGGCCATTTACCTGACCCCATCTTGGGTGGGGTGTGTTGCTTCCATGGTGGCACCCGTCTCCAACGGTTTACCTGAAGAAAACATTCAGAAGAATATACAGAAGAATACAGAAGAAAACATTCATCCTGGGTGAGGGGCTGGGCGTGCAAAGAGAGGGCATTCTGCTACGGCGCTTTTAATAGCCAGACAGTTTTTCCCAGACAGCGTCTGGAGCATTGGGCATGGGCTAGTTATCTGTGAAAGGTCCGACCTCGCTGTCTGCGAGTGCACTCCAGCTGGCAACTCTAATCTCATTCTAACCCCTGAAGCTGTCCTGGCATTTCCCTGCGAGCTGTGCTCAGGGCATTTTGCTACGAACAGTGTCGCTGTCATTCCCAAGCAGGGCAGAGGTAGAGCTGGCTGAACATTTTCCAGCAAAGAGTTTATGCACAAAGGGGGAAAAAAAAGAGGCATTTTCAGTCAACCTCAGGTTATCCACGACTCAAATTTGCAAATTTTGGCCAAAGAAAAATTTCTAGGTTGGAATCCTAAGAGGATGTAGACGTTGTTCACGCATCCTTGAGAAAGGCAGGCTTCCTTCTGGTCTGCGCACCAGCAGAGAAGGCACCAGCTTGGGTGGTGGAGACCTGATTTCTGCGTGGTTCAAAGCAAGGGTTTGATTCAACTGCTCTTGACTCACAAAGCAGTTTTTTGACCACAAAGTAGCAGTATCACTGGCTGTGACCAAGCAGCTCTTTAGAAAAAGTGGGACAGCTTCAACAGCACAAAATGTCCTGTACCTCTGGGATGAAGGTGGTGTGCTACAGATCCCAGTTTGGCATCAGGCAAAGAGAAAACCCCCGATGAGTGTCCCACCCACCCATTGCGTACAATGCGCAAATAGCATGGCTACTGCTTCAGCTTCAGTGTAGCTACTGACCTTTTCAAAATCATTTTTTTATAACCTGGAGCAATGTTCTTTTTCTGAATTGCTAAAGGCTCCAGCAAAGCTTGGCTGGGGTCAACAGAAGGCCATGAACTGGGACACATGCAGTTTGAGGACAGAATATGAGCACTTTTTATCTCCAGATAAGTCTTAAAAGTTTCTTAGGCTGATATATAAGTGCAGCAGAAGGTCACTAAGATAGTCAAGGGGCTGAAGCATACGGCATATTAGGAAAGGCTGAGGTAAATGGAGTTTTTAAGTCTTGAGAAGAAAAGACTGTGGGGGAATCTAATTACAGTCTTCTGCTGCTTAGAGAGAGGTTACAGAGACCATTGATCCAGGCTCTTCTCAGCGGTGGACAGTGAAAAGGCACGAGGCAATGGGCACAAGTTGCAACAAGGAAAATCCCGATCGGATATAAGTAAAAAAAATCTTCCCAATGAGAGTGATGCAGCCCCGGGATAGGGGCCCAGAGTGCTGGTGGAATCCCCACCCTTGAAGATTTGCAAAACTCAGTTAGACACAGCAGCTAGTCCTGCTTGGAGCAGGAGGTGGGACTAGACACCTCCAGGTGTCCTTTTAACTGAATATTTTCCATGACTCCATGATTTGTTTCTTCTTCGCATCCTGTCACACTTCTCTGATGCTTGAGTGCTCGTGTTTCCATGGCCTTAGCAGAGATATACCTTGCAAGACACTGTTTGCTGATGCACTGCTGCGCTCAGGTATGATCTCTGTTTCTGTTAAAAGGTAACACAAATGGTAATTCGCAACCCTGTCCCCTTCCTCCCTGCCAGCTTCCCAATTTAATGAGAATTTACTGCTAGGTTTTTGCTGTAGGCAAGTGTAATGCCTTTCTCCCAGTGGAAGCAGAAGCCCAGGGAGGTTGTGGAGTCTCCTTCTCTGGAGATATTCAAGCCCCACCTGGACACGGTCCTGTGCAGCCTGCTGTGGGTGACCCTGCTTCGGCAGGAGGGGTTGGACTGGGTGACCCACAGAGGGCCCTTCCAACCCCGACCATTCTGTGATTCTGTGATTCTGTGATGCTTCACCGAGACCACATGGCACAGGACCCATAAAGGTGGGTATTTTATTAGGCAATTGCTGGAGTAGCTCACTGGCTTGTTCAAAACAGGTTCCTGTTCTGTTCTTATCACCACAGCATCTGAGCTCCTTCCCGTGACACATTAGACAGCGTGACTAATATCTGTTGCATACTGTTTGTTCTGTCACCTTTTCCCAGAGGAAGAAGTGTGTGAAACACTAAGTTTTGCTGGCCTAATTTTAGTTTTTGCATTGCTTTAACTTGTTTGGCTTTGGTTCGCGTATCTGTACAATGATTGCTGTGTGTTTGCACAGAGGAGGCAGGCGAAAGGAAGATACTGTGTACTTCAAGGGGAGGTAGTGAGGTTTTTAATAACTCTCTGTTACTTCGTCTTTGGAGTGAATTCCAGACTGGCTTCCACAAAAGGTCTGACTCTCTTAGAAATGAGCTTTGTCTATAACTTTTGTCAGAGGAGTAAATTTCTTCCTATGCTTTACCCCATGCATGAAAATGTCCAATATTATGAAGACCATTTCTCAGGACAAGTCACCACAGCACGTGTTTTCCATGGGAGAGAGCTCCATTGATCCTAGCAGAGCTCAGTACGGGTTTTGAAGCTATGACCAAGTTCTAGCCATGTCCTTCCACACTGTGCACTTTATAAGTTTAATCTTTACCATCTTTCAAATGGTAGCTGAAGTATAGCTGAAGTTTTTTCCCTTATTTTGGCTCTTCACAGATAATCCTGAAGAACCTGACCAATCAAGAAGTGGCCACATTTACCTATGGTGAATGGCTGTCAAAGCTGAAAAACGCCAAGGGAAGTCTTGTGTGTGAGATGCCGGCTATCATAAATGATGAGCAGATGATGGAGGACACGACATACACTCTTCAGGTTAAAACCAGTGATGTTGGAGGTACGTCCATGGTGGATATTTTGTGACATTTCTAGTATGATTTTTGATTTTTAGCAGTGGAAAATATCTCCTGCTCAATTTGAAATTATGTTAAAGAAAGCATAATTTAGCCGTTCCTATGCTGGAACACCGCCATTTTGGCTGGTTGCTCATCATGACAGTGCTATTCTGTGGGATTCATCCTCAGCTGAGCTCTGGGCTTAAAATATATAGACACAAGGCCTAGACTGGACTGCTCTCTGCTTCCTCTGAAGATGCTGTAGGAGAAGCTGTCGCCAGACCGTGTTGCAATGGTCAGGTGCCCCTTTTTATTTTTGGTCAGGCCAGATCCTTCCACGTTGGATGGAAAAAAAGGCTACAGTCAACACTGGTGGGCTTCAGGTTTTCTTTCAGGCCTATCTGTTTTGCCCAAAGAAGACAGCAATAATTAATCCTCCTTTTTAAAGTGTTATCAGACCATTTCCCCTCAGGACATGAAAAACCATCACTACAGGCACACCAGACAGAAGAGGTGGAACAAAGCAGAAAGCAAGCTGCAGAGCTTTGAGAGCCAAGAAATGGGATTTCTATGTCGTTTCCTGGGATAACTGCCTGTTTTAATGAGAACTTCTGTCAGGCTGTTGAATGAAAGCTGCAACCATGTACAACACGTCTCGTGCCAAGATGGGGCAGGCTAGACATCATCTTGCAGGCACCTTGTTTGAAAGGTTGAGTGTTAAAGGGGATTCTGCCACACCAGCTCACATAATCACCTCCAGATCTCTGCCTTGCCTTGCCTCGCCTCGCCTTGCCTCGCCTCGCCTGCCTTGCCTCCCTCGCCTCGCCTCGCCTCGCCTCGCCTCGCCTCGCCTCGCCTCGCCTCGCCTCGCCTCGCCTCGCCTCGCCTCGCCTCGCCTCCCCTTCCCTTCCCTTCCCTTCCCTTCCCTTCCCTTCCCTTCCCTTCCCTTCCCTTCCCTTCCCTTCCCTTCCCTTCCCTTCCCTTCCCTTCCCTTCCCTTCCCTTCCCTTCCCTTCCCTTCCCTTCCCTTCCCTTCCCTTCCCTTCCCTTCCCTTCCCTTCCCTTCCCTTCCCTTCCCTTCCCTTCCCTTCCCTTCCCTTCCCTTCCCTTCCCTTCCCTCTATTTTATCTGGATTTAACTGTGGTAATTTATGCAGCTTGTGAGGTTTTATCTGGGAATATCTGAATTCCCCTGGCAGAGCGTCTTCAAGCCACCTCGCCATTTTTTAGCTATCATCTGCTCTGCCTGCTGCTTATCTGAAAAGCATGTAGTGAAATACAAAAAACAAAAGAGAGGAAGATTGGTTTACGTATCTGGCAATCCATCCAGTATAACAGTAGATCTTTCTATGACGTTTTTTGTGAAATCCAGCCCTAACTCACGAAGGCGGTGGAAATAGAAATGAGAGGAGAATAGAAGATGACAGCAACAGCAGATAGATCTGCCCTTCCCATTGAATGAAGGATGACGGGTATTAATGATGAAACGTTTTATTTCATTATGAATAGCGACAACCAGTAGGGAAGAGCAGATTACAGAGAGGTTTCAGAGAGTGTGTTTATAATTCGATCACACAGCGCACTGACATAATGCTGAACTTCATCCAGTCTATCTAAAGAGGGTACAAGTCATGAACCAGCTCCCCTCTTTGATCATTAGTTATTCCACAATTACTCCTGGTTGGACCAATTCAGGAAGAAAGACACTTCATCCTTGAAGGTTTGTTTAAACATGTTATATCATCTCCTGCCACACTGACATTGTCTAGAGACAGCAATGCTCCACAATGAAGAGGTTCAGATATGTTTATTTCTAGGTATAAAGTTTTTCTCTGCAATAGCTTGCAACTTTCCACTGCATTGGAGGCATTGAGAAAAAAAAAGAAAATGAAAAAAAAAAAGAAAATCCATCTTAGTTATTTGTCCCTCTCCAAAAAATTATACTTCTGGTCTTAGTTCCTTCTAGTCTAGACTGTCTCTGGTCAATTCATCTGGGAGAGGAGTCTTATTCAGTGGTCTGGATCATCCTCTGCAGCGTCTCTGCCACTCTCTTTTCATCAGATTCAGACAGAGCCAGCACTTTCAAGTTAGGCTAGATGCCTAAAGTTAAGGAAAATGAATGCCACAAGAAATGCCCTGCAGTGAACTGGAAAGCATCAGCCACTTTCCTCCCCACGATACACACACACACACTTAACGGTCCTGTTTTACGTTTTCCTCAGCGAAGCCTTTGTGTCACAGTCTGGCTTTCCAGAAGTCATTCAGCTTGGGTGATGGTGTAACACACAGAGGTTGCATCAGGGAAAGATTCCTCTTTCGCAAAGGTCAAATCCAGAGGCCACCAGAAGTACCTCAGATGTCAGCTCTCAGACTACACACAGATAAGGCGAGAAGAGGTTGTTACGGCAGACACATCCCAAGGCAGATGGGTAATCTTTGCTTAGAAACAAGACCTTGATTTACTTTTGATCTCATCAGAGAAGTAACTCACGATCTCATTTGCTTCAAGATCTGACTCACTGACACAGCTGCAATAGAACCAGACAACCTGATGGCTCTTTCTGTGGCACACAGAACAGTCCTTGCCTGTTAATCTGGTTTTACACAGACTTTCTGTATTCTATATGCAGACATCATATACGTACTAGTGCAATAAAGGTGGAGAAAGAGTAAATAATG
The DNA here is from genome assembly GCF_030867145.1 of Opisthocomus hoazin. Taxonomy (NCBI): domain Eukaryota; kingdom Metazoa; phylum Chordata; class Aves; order Opisthocomiformes; family Opisthocomidae; genus Opisthocomus; species Opisthocomus hoazin. Next base: position 86,637,883 of record NC_134454.1, on the reverse strand, counting down.
ATTTCTCATTTTCCAAGCATTAATGAAGCAGCAGATTTTTATCTTTACAGTTATTAATTAGCGTTTTGTCAGCTCAGCTACAGCACACAAATTAAAAAATTTAGAGCAGTCAGTGTCAGTTCCTAGTGCCCTGTTCATGTCTCTGTTAAGTCAAAAGGAGGACATTATGTGGCCTCAGAAAGTTGTGATTCAAGCCCACAGTTTGTTTAAAAATGATGCAGCTGCTCAAAAAGAATCAGAAAATCATAGGCACTTTGATTAGCAGGGGGCTCTGAAGGTTATTTCATCCAGCTTCCTGCTCAGAGAACTATTGCCAGCACTAGTTCAATTCAGCTAAGACTCTGCCCAGCTGAATCATGGACATCTTCAGGGGTGGTGATGCCACCAGTTCCCCAGGCACGTAGTCCAGACCTGTACCATTTTCCTAAGAAATATTTTTTTTCCTGATGCCCAATCTGAACCTTTCCAGCAATTTGAGGCTGTGTCTGCTTGGAGTATAGTCTAATATCTCCACAGCACACGACCCTATCATCTTTATCACTGTCCCTCTGCATGGTCAAAGGGCTCTTTTTCACCTGCCCCAGCTCATGTCCCTTGGCCCAGGGACCCAAACTGGCACCATCGTGTAAGTATGGGCTCCTCAGTGCTGAGCAGAGGGGATAAGAGCTTCCCTTCAGCCCTTGGCCAAGCTCCTCGTGATGTAGCCAAATACATGGTTTCTATTGAACACTGAGAACTTGCTGTTAGCTCAGATTCAACCTGAATATAAATGTTTCTGTTATAATCTCTGGGTCTTCTTCAACTCTCCAGCTTGTACATGTGCAGGCTGTTTTCCACCCTAGGTACAGAACGTTGCATTTCTCCTTGCTGAATCACAGATTCACAGAATGTTAGGGGTTGGAAGGGACCACTGTGGGTCATCTAGTCCGACCCCCCTGCTGAAGCAGGGTCACCTAGAGCAGGCTGCACAGGACCTTGTCCAGGCGGGTCTTGAATATCTCCAGAGAAGGAGAACTTCATGAGATTTCTGCTTGCCCAGACCTCAATTTTCTTAAGGCCCATCTGGGTTGGAATTTTGCCATTCAGCACGCCAGTCACTCCCCCAAATATGACGTTATCCAGAAATCTGCTGAGGATGCACTCTGTTATTGTTTCGTGTCATGATGACAAAGCTCAGTGCTGCAGACCCCAGTATCTACCCATGAGCTATTGCACTCATTGCCAGTTAAGGCTTTCTGCAACCACTGTACCTTCATCTCTTCATTTGTCAAATTTGTTACATTTCCTAAATGTGCCTGACTCTTTCCTGGAATTAACAACAACAACAAAAAAACCCCAGAGAGACCCAAATAGGTGAAATGTACATTGATTCAGCAATTTTTGTTCTTTTCTTTCCCATCTGCTAATTGCTTGTGAGGGAAATGTCACGGCATGAGACCTCCATAAGCTTCTTCCTGCTGGGAAGGCTTTGCTAGGAAACAGTTGGTTCTGTGCTTTTTGAGACCTTGCATTAATTGGGAGCCTGCTCCTTGTAAGGAAATGGACTTTAGTTTGCTTTGTTCCCCACCTCAGTGAGCTTTAGGGTCTTAAAAGTTACTGCCAGATGAACTGCCTGAATCCCTGATGCTTTCTCTTCCTCCTTAAGTCCTTCCCAGGGAACTGCTGAAAACTAACCCAAATTTAACATAGGCAATTTTTCACGTGGACACCAAATATTGCTTTGCCTTTTCTCCTTATGGCTCTTTTTCTCCTCTTTTTTTCCTTCTTTTAACGTTTTTCAGTCCTTCTTTAAGAACAGTTGTGATTTCTTCCTGATTTCTGTATTCACACAATTATCCCAAAGAATCGGTAACTTTCTCAAAAAGTTTCCAGTCCCCTCGATTTTGTCTTTGCATTGTGTTGCGAATGGAGCTGTGGGAAATGCTGTCTGTGTGGTCCAAAATGGATTTACGATCCTCTTGTGCAAGAAAAGGCTTGGCAGGCAGTTAGAGTTTTCATAGCTGGGCTATCTAACCAGGGGCAGCAGATTCTGAGTTTCTTTGTTAAGACAGATTTGGATTTGATGATCTCAATATCATTTTCCAAAATGTAAGGGCTTCGGTTCTGGCACAGCAATGAATGTCTGTCTATGTGGAATAAAAATTCTTTCTATGAATCTGCATTTTTATTGTGGCTTCAAAAATAAAAAAGAAATAATTTTGGTGAAATTTTAAATAGTACTAGGTCAAAGTGTTGTAGCACTTGCAGCTAAAATGTTCATAAGGTCACTGCAGGTGGTGGTTTGGCCTTGCACACTCCAAAAGTCAGGAAAATTGACAGGATGGCTGTTTTCTGGTGCAAAATACGAACAGTAATGGACATATGAAATTCAGTAACAGGTAATAAGATAATCTTCAATATTATTGTTTTCCTAACACATACATAAAAAGAGGTGGGAGCTGGTGGGACAAACTGTTGTGTGGGAAACTGGGACTTTTTCCATTAAATGCGGCATGCACAATATTTTGAGATACAGGAATATAGAGGGAAGAGCTATGGGAGGGGAAAGTGGGCCACAAGATGCTGTACTGGTTTTGTTGATGATCTGCTTTCAATTCCCTGTGCCTTATAACACAGGGAGAGCTGTATGAGACAAGCCACAGATGAAGTGTCCTGGCTGCCACAGGACAGCTAGGAGGAGGCTGTGGGACTGCAGAAGGAGACCACAGTGTGGAAAAGGAACTGTGGCCCAGAACAATGTGTACTAATAGTTTGTAGCTGGAAAAGTTAAAATATGTTCCTTGATGCTCTTTCATAGATTGCTGGATGTTGCTCAGTAAGTCATTTTACTTCCCAAGCCGCCTTGGAAAAACGGGAGTCACGACAGTGCCATGCTCTGCCAAGCGACGCGATGCACAGAGCTCCATCAAGAGCAGATGCTACTGCTTCCTATTGGTGCCACTGTCATCACCTAGCATGCAAAGGCAGAGCGTTCCAGCTGAATCTGGAGGGTGGGCTGGAGGGGTTGGCTTGTTTGCTACCATGGGGTGTCCTCTCTGCAGGATCCTGCACAAATTCACTGAAATTCTTTGGCTGTGCCCGGAGAAACCTGATTATCACTGCAGCCTCTTCCATCCTGCCTTTGCTGCCACCATCTCCATGCAATTGGGGGCTGGCTGTCAGCCCTGTATGGCAGGCTAGCTCATGACAGTTCGCCTTACTCTCTCCTTCCAGGAGCAGGCACCGATGCCAACGTGTCCTTGATCCTGTTTGGGGAGAATGGAGACAGCGGGACCCTGGCTCTGAAGGAGTCCAACAAGTCCAACAAGTTTGAGAGGAACCAGATGGACGAATTCAATTTCCCGGACATGCTGAGCTTGGGAGATCTCTGCAAAGTGCGGGTCTGGCATGACAACAAAGGTCAGGGCAGTGACCAGGGAGGGCGGGAGAGGTTGGGACAGTGTTTCCACTCGAGCAAAGGCAGACTCCCTGCCTGTCTAGACATACAGCCTTCTCACAGGAGACCATCTCCTCACATGCCGGTGTGATACCTCCTCTAATCGGTCCCTAGCTTCAGTCAGAACTTACAGCCACCGCTGCAGCACAGGTAATGATAGCTCCTCCAAAGCAAAGCCACCCAGCCTGTTATCCCAACACAGCGACTCTGTTAATGCAATACCTCTTTCACAGGCCATTAGGGCACTTTCCTGGCAATTTAATGCTGTCAGCCTGACACCAACACACGGGGTAATGCAGCCTGGCATAAAGCAGAGAGCTTTAGAAGACAGAAATAAAGATCTGTGTCTGTCTTTATTACGATCATTGCATCATACGATGAGTGTGCAGTGCCCTGCTGAGAGAGATTCTGACATTTCGCTGCTGCTGGACACCCTGACTGGTTTCACAGACAGCAGAGCAGCACTCGGTAGCACTGTCGAAGTCATTTGTGTTGTTAGTCAGGTACCAACGAGCATCTTGTAATACACGCGTCACTCACACTTCTGTGGTGACATCTCATCACATCTCAACCTCATCTGAAAGAGATGCTCTTGCATTAACTACAACTTACTCGCTAAAGGCAGGCCCTTGCTGCAGCCCAAAGGTGAAGCTTAGCAGTTCCCATAGACCCAGCTGTATCAGTATTCACAAGGCGGTTTGGGCAATAATCTTTACTGAAGTCCTGGGAGGAAAGGCAAACGGACTGCCTAGTCGCTACCTGGTTGTACTGAGGCAGCTGGTTTACGGCCGGGCTGGGGTGATGTGTCAGTATGGGCTCGTCCCGGCCATCGTCTGCTTGACTTCTCCAAGTTGTGGCAGATAGGGAAGGCTGCATCGCGTGCAATGTTAATAAAAGATGTTACCTCTGGATCAGACTCTCCCACTAGAAGTTTGCCACCTTACTGTTATTAAAAAGAAAAAAAAGAAAGAAATCTTATAATCTTATTTTAAGCCCTTTCTGTTGTGAAATATGGGAAATATTATGGTCCATCTAACCTGGCTTCATGGTTGTTTCTTCCCAGCCATTGCAAGCTTTAGGCTTATATTTATCACTCCCACAACACAGGACAATGTAGTTATTTAAGCTCTGTAACATCATGTTATATAGCCAGCACTGAATGCAGTAACGGAGCTGCTTTCACCTGATTTTAGCTGACAAAACACTTATTCCTTGAATCTGCAGTTTAGATGCAGAAACAGAAAGGGCTACCAAAATACCCACTAGACTGTCAGCATAGCAAACAGGCGTATCTGCAGTTGCAAGGACGGTTTGGGTGTCCTTCAGAGAGCAGCAAGAAATCAACATAGACTTGCAGGTTCATTTTCAGATAGATTACTAGCTAAAATGTCTACAAAAGGAACATTTTCCTCAAGAGGTGTTGTGGCTCCCTGGTGATCAGTCATGCTAACAGAAGGAAACACATCCACCAGATCAGAGCTGATCCTTAGGGCTCAGGCATGCAAACAGGTTGGGATGTAGAAAGACAAGAAACGTGTCAGACTGAGGGTCTGCTGAGCCCAACAGCTGTGTCCAACAGCAGCATCATTGGGTGCCTGAGGAAGAAGATGAACTGAGTGAGCGTGTGTAATCCTTCCCCAGTCCTCTGCCTCTTTAGTATGTGTAGCTCAGGGCATCTCCTGGATATCGTTTTTGTCCATTAAGGAACTTTTAGTGAGTTTTCTCATTCAAGTGCTTGTCCAGACTCTCCAGGAGACATTTAGCACTCGCTGCAACCTGTGGCAATGAGTCCCGCGGTTCTGTTCCCTGCTGCTTGAGAAGAGAACCCTGTTGCACAGGCAGTTTTACTGCCTTTTTATTCTTGCACAGGTGATCACGTTTCACCTTCTCTGTACCGCTGGTGACGTTGTTGATAGGGACTGGGGATTTACCACATTGCAGCTGAGCTATGGTTGTCTCTATCTGCATGCTCTTGGTTAGTGGCAAAGAGAAGTAACAGAGTTTAGCCTTAGGCTAAGCAGTAAATAGGCTCAATTCATTTAAATTTGCTCTGGGCTAAGAGCATGCCCACAGATGGCCACTGCAAGTCAGCTAAAATAGTAAACCATGTGTCCAGAACCCGAAAAAAATACTTTGTATTTATGGAGGTAAATACATGTTGCAACCTCATATTCTCTTTCCTTATTTACCTCTTATCACTGTTTTTTATTTATGAAGGATAGTTAACAGGGCTTTCACCAGACCTAGCTGACTGCAGGGTTAAGCCTTGGGCAAATAACATGCTCAGGTTTCCTTCAGAAAAAAATGTACTTGTTTTTCCACCCAGAAAGAAGGACAACTGTAGTTTAAATCATAACATATGTTGTCTTCGTTGTTCTTGCATTAGTCATGTGGAAGGCATATCCTATCTAAAACTTCACACAGTGCAGCATGACAGTTTGTTGGGTGGGCAGAGTATCCATTACTCCTGGGATCCCAGGCTATAGCTGTCCTTTGCATATATGCCTGCTCTATATATAATTTATAGAATTTGGCTGTACCACTGGTTAGAAATTCCTGGCTCCGTTTTTTGGAAAGGAGTAGTAGGGTCAGGGGTTCAGGATCATGTGTGTTTTTTGTCAGATGCTTGGGGGACTTTGGGTATTAAACAAAAATGTGCTTGTATTTACCATTACTTTGAGGCATCAGATGTTGATCGTCCTTTGCTTAGGTTTTTTTTTGTTTGTTTTGGGGACAAAATGGTTCTTTGCCAATGGTCTGTGGAAGACTCAGCCTTATGCCATCCTACCCCATTGCTCCTCACATCCTGAATACTTGGAACATGTTTGATGTTCTTTTCCTGATTTTCTTAATAATCAGCCTCAACCACAGCATCAGCCTGTTTTGACTCACATTAGGTGCCTTTAGCACCTATGGGCTAGTGAGGGGAACTACTAACCATCACAAGGCTTCTTTATTCTTTCAAATGTCACCTGGTCCCAGCAACAAGTCAACCTACTAGCTCCATTTTCGAATAAAAAACATTTAAGTGGCTTGCCCAAGGTGTCTACTGCGCCATGAAGTCCAGCTGAGCATCTATTTCCATCAGTAAACTTTTGCTACAGTGGTTTTGCTCCCAGTTCACATCCCACTTTTGTTTATCATTTCACTGAAATTTGACTGCAGCAGGGTGTTCGGAGGTGGAGAGGTGGTAATTGCAATGGCAGACACTGTCAGAAGGTCATTAAATCACAGACACTGCATTTGCCTCCTCTGGAAAAGCATGTCAGTTTTATGGTCCCACTTCAATGCTTTTAAATGCCATTTTCCCCACAAAAACTGCTGAGTGGCACCTCTGTATGAGATATAAAGGAGGAACGAAGCCCCCAATTCCTCTGAATTCAGTAAAATTGTTTAGGGAGGAAGTCAGCGCTCATTTGAAAACAGACAGTTTAGAGACTGCATAACTGTAATTTCAAGAAACTTGTTCCTGATTTTTTCGAAGTTTAGAGCTCACCAGCAAAAGTCTGGTAACAATGAATTGCTGTGAATGAAATTTAGTTTTAAGTTTTGCTCCATGTCTTTTTATCTTGCCCCTGTTTGCTTTGAGATACTGATGTTCGACCTAATATGTTTAGACTCCCTGAGCAAATTTAATCTTTTCCAGACTCCTCATCTCCTGATCTCAGATAGACACTATGTATTTTCTCATATCTCAGTTCATTTGCGTCTACATTTATGCAAGATCAGTATCTGTAGGTCTGTAGAAATGCTGGCTTTCTAAATATAGAACTCAATTTTTTCTCTGGTTTAAAGACTAAATCACCATTCTGGAAGAATGGCTTAAAGTTTCTCAGTATCTCAGTAATGGAATTATTTCCCTAGAAAAAGCGCTTTTTTTCCTTTTTCTATTTTTTATTGCCTTTTTCTCCTTGCAACTAGGAGATACGGGAAATCTGGATTTAAATCCCTCATCTGCCTGAGTAGATTTGAACCCAGATGATAAGCAGCCTTTCTAAAGTCATTAATTTCAGCTTCTTGATTAGCTCAGCTGCCATCAGCCAAGGGAAGCCAGGAGGAGTCTAATTATGGTTAAACCAGACTTCTCTGACCTAATAAATGCTTATAAATATCTGCAGCGTGGGTGTCAGGAGGACAGGGCCAGACTCTTTCCAGTGGTGCCCAGCGACAGGGCAAGGGGCAACGGGCACAAACTGAAGCAGAGGAAGTTCCAGCTGAAGATGAGGAAGAACTTCTTCACTGTGAAGGTGATGGAGCCCTGGCCCAGGCTGCCCAGGGAGGTTGTGGAGTCTCCTTCTTTGAAGATATTCAAGACCTGCCTGGACGTGGTGCTATGCAACCTGCTGTAGGTGACCCTGCTTGGGCAGGAGGGTTAGACTAGATGACCCACAGAGGTCCCTTCCAACCCCTACCATTCTGTGATTCTGTGATTCTGTGATAATAGGAGCAAAGACAGAAGTAAATAACCAGGTTATGCAGCCCACCTTCTTCTATGCCTCAGCAGGGCCCTTCTCTCAATTACACCAACTGCTATGACATTGTCTGATTGAGTTTTAAATAGCCTAACTGCCACAGAGAATCCTTTTGTGTGGCTCTTCCAATAGGGACAGTCTCTTATTCCACTTTCCAGATCTGGACCCAAGTCAAAAAACATTACTATACCCTTGTTTTTCCTTTTCTTTCTGGGAAGGAACTACCTTTTTATGGAACAACATCTTGCATAAGATCTTAAATTGCCCAGGCCTTGAACTTGCAGCATGTGGCTTTCCCAGAAACATGTTTCTGCGGTTCACAGACAAGATTCCAAACCTTTTGGGCACTTGTAGGCCATAAATTATTAAAAGAAACCTAAAGGTCTACCTTTTTAGACCTGTATAAGGATTTGCCTAGCTATCAGACTTGAGAAGGGTTTTTCTAAGCCCTCTTCTCAGTGCTTGACTCTTGCCTCATAAATGCTGTTGATCTGTGGGGCAGAAGTGTACAATAGTTTCTGCTTTAAATAAAAAGTGAGAGGAAGAGAAGTAGATGTGTAAAACTGCCCAAGTAGAGGAGAGTTCATCATCCCCCCTGTTTTATTGATGGAGGAAGACAAAGTCAACTGCTGCATCTGTCTGGATGGATTGAGGTCAACACCTTAGACAAGACACAAATGGGCATGCGAGCTGTGCAGCATGCCAGCAACTGTGCCGTGGCTTCATAGTCCTTCAGATTGCCAAAATCTGGCTTCAGCCCCTCAGGAGACCCCAGTACCAACCTGCAGAGTGCTCCTCACGTGCCATGCACCGGTGTCTCTCTTCAGTGGTGGGTTTTTCCTTATGCTCAACAGTCCTGTCACAAAGATGTTCTACGGACATTACAGAGCAAGCCGAAGACATGGCAAAGATCTCACAGTCCAGAGATGACATAACATCGAAAAAAAAAAAAACAAACAAAAAAAGATGTGAGCAAATAAAACAGCAAACTTGGAGAGCAGGCAAAAACTTCAGTGTTGACCTTGTGCAGTCATTCATTTCTTCCCAGTCTCCTCTAACTGCAGAACCCTTCGCTACAGAGTAGAAGGAGCCCAAAAGGCCAGATATGGCTGTAAAATTATCAGTTCTGTAAAAGTTTCTCTTTTCTATAAACCTTGTTGCTCCTCTTGGGGACAAATTATCCTGCATCCTCGTTAAATGCTTTTGCATTAAATATGCCTCAATAAAACACGAAATATGCTTGAATTGCTAGAATATAATCTGAGAAACTGTTATATCTTCACTTTGAGCTGTTGAGTGGTCTTGCGCAGCAGTAGTTTATCTGTAAGATGTGAGGTTTTTTTTCTGTCTGAGAGTAAATTATGGGTGGTTTTGACCTGAGTAAAATCCTGGACTGAAGCAGTTGCATAGACAACGGGGGAGGGGGGCAGGGGACCTATTTTCTAAATCTTTCCCAAGTGTTAAGCTTTTGCTTTGTCAAAGGTTGTGAGAGGTTCTGCATTGCCTGTCTGCTCTAATGAGAGATGTTGTGGTGTGAACTAACACGATCCTAAAGGATAGATATACAAAATAGATCTATTTTTATTCTGCCAGTGGCTTGCTGAATGACCTTGAGTAAATCACATCCCCATACCTCATTTTCAATTATGTAAATTAGTGATAAAAATTATTCACCTTCATAAGTGTTTTGAGATGTACTGATGCAAAGTTGGATGTTATGATTTTAACACCGCACAATTAACGCTCCATTTCTAGCGATCCGATGTTACTATCAAAACTCCTACCATTTTCAGGGTGATGTCTCATGTGGTGGGGTTTAGGGATGGATGGTCATCTATCCATGCAGGGTGTAAATAACTTCAGAGGACACCAGATTGATGAACTGTCTTTGCAGTGGTCATTACTTTATGTTTCAGAAAATGTGAAAAGAAAAAAAAAATGCAATTAAGGAGCTGAGCAGCCCTATATGATGGTTGTGAATGGCTGGGCAACTGCAATTCTTCACTGGCCCTTGAGCAGTCAGTGTTCTGAACAGGACTCTTCTTCTATTCCTATCGGAACATAAGCACCAGTAATGACAACTTCTATCCTTGATCAGGCATCAACCATTTTCAAAATCAAACCAAAGAAGATCTGCTACAGATAGACAAAGGATAGAAAGGAAAATCAATTAATATGGTTTCAAAGAGTGGAGACAATTGAACTTCCATGGACATGTGTGCATCCAAGCTTGGATGTGGTTCTGCCAGCAGGGATTTGATCCCACCAGCTCCCACTTTGTAAGGAACAGTTAATATTTACTAGAGCAAGGTCAAGGACCAGTGCCTGGTGAGTGAGTGGTGAACCCACCAGACTCCGTTCATTCTCACTCTTTTTCTCCCATCCTCCCATGTTTCTAGCATGTATCAGAAAATCTTCATATTTTAGGGGTGAATACAGGCTAGAGCAAGTGGTGGCTGTTCCCATTAGGGGCTAAGGAAACTTCTGGTGCTGTAAATAGGGGTTTTAGTTAGATGAAGCAGTGACTTCATTATCTGTGTTACATCTACTACTTCTAAATTCAGACTTGATTGTGCTAATCACTGCAGAAACACATGACAAGGAGCTCACAATCCAACCTGTCTGTCCAATGTCAGGAAAGCACAGACTTTTAGCATCACCTGGGGAAAAGGCAAAATGGCCCTGTGGAGACCTTGCAGACGTACACAGAGGGTCCTTGCCCAGCATCACCCAGCTGACAGCTTAGGCCCTTTTGGAAAGGAGGATAAATAGGACAAATAGTTGCTCTTTTGGATAAGAACACTTGGGGAAGAGAATACATTTCCCTACATGACACTAAATTATACCACTGCCAGAGTCAAACAAGCAAAGTGATTCTGTTTTCCCCAGAGCTCTTCTCGTCCTCTAATTACATTTGAAATGTTGTGCACGCTATTGAAAATGTCACTTCCAGCTGCGTACCATTAAGTACCCTACATGGCACAGCCACGGGTTTTATTAGGGCAGGTTTGCTGCTGGGGATTTCAACGGCAGCAAAACTGGCCTGGAGTGAAGCGCTTTTTGTTACAAAGATCGAACATTTGTTATGGTGATAGGGGAACTTCTACAAAGGCACAGTGGTGGCCAAACCCTTTTAAAGACCAAGATAATCAAGCATAATCAAGCAGGAACTGCTCAAATATGTGCCATTTATTCCCTTCTTCCCCAAAGCCATAACGTAGACAAATGTAGTGGTCCTCATTTCTGCTGGGATCACTGTAGAAAAGCCCACGGTGCCCTCCAAGGCGTTTGTGCAGTTCATTTGTACCTGAGCCTTTGCTTTCCTGGTACTGTGGGTCAAGGTGCCAAAGGGGTACAAACAGATCTGCTCTGGCTCTTCTACAAGCACTGAAAGTTGAGTGATGGGCAGGTGTGGCTTTCATCAAAATCAGGATCCACCGCCCAACGGTATCCCGGGAAAAAGCTGATGAGCCATCGCTGAAGAGATCTTCCAGTTTCTCTTGCACAACCAGGCTGTGTGAGCAGTGGGCAGGACCTAGGAAGGTCCTTCCACCCTGCTACATCCACACGACTTTTTTGGCTCCTCTTCCTCCTTCACTGATGCCCACTCCATAAACCAGCTTGCACTGAGGATTTGGTGCCTCCAGGCTTACATCCATATGGGGTGTATTTTCCTTTCCTGTACTTTCTTAGGTGCTGTAAAGTCTCTGAGCCCATTACTCCCCAAAAGCCACGCAGCAACAGAAGGTGGAAACAGGGTAATGTCCCGAAAGCAGGATTTTGTGACCTGAAAAGTGGTTCTGCAATCTGCAAAAACGGTTTCTTCGCCTTCCGCTGATGTGCACTCTGGCACACAGAGCCAGCTCAGCAGAGGGAAAGCCTCACATTTAGACTCTTTGCATAACTGGACTTTGCGGTTTTTTCTAGATCAATACAAAAGAAATTAAATGTATTTTTTCCCAGTCTGAGACAAGAGAAAACCAATACTTTGTCTTTCTTCAGCCCCAAACTAATCCTTCCATTTCCGTGTCATCCTCTAATGAGAGGTCAATGCTGTGGCAGTGAAAGCCTTGATGTGACACCGGTCCTGACACCAGGGGACATGGACAGCGCAGGAAGATGTGCTGCTCTGCGCATAACCAGTACAGAATTCACCCGGGGTACATCATTTCTCTTGAGAAATGAAAAGCAATATAGGATACTTCTACACCTTCCAGGTTTCCTAATCTAATTTAAATTGTTAACTATCAGGTAGGAAAACAGGAAAGGGGAAAGAGCAATTCTAATAAGAGGGGAGAGGACTATTTGTTCTGTAAAGCCGGGAAGGAGCATGCTTTAAGGCAATAGCATGGTTTTTCTAAGACTGACCAGCCAGCTGCTTGGTTCAAGGTACCCTTGTGCTGTAAAAGGGCCCTCTGTTAGTGTTTGCTTTTCAGTGTCATTCCCCTAATAGATCCTAGAGCTTGCTTTTTAAATAGTCCAGAGCTGATAAACACATCTTTTGTGGCCCATCTCTCCCTGTGGTAAAGCAGCAGTTTTTTTCTGCAGCTGTCCTGGTGAGCAGCTGCTGGGACCAGGCTGGAGAAGAGGGAGGAGGGTATGCGCATCTCATTCACTCTCTCTTCTGATACCACTGCTTAGCACTGATCATGTCCCAGTTGTGCTGTTCACTGCTGGCAACAGGACTAAGATCACCAATTTATTCTATCCTGGCCCGCAGTCATTGATCTCTCTCACTGGAGAAGGGTGGGATGTTTTCCTTCTTTTATCCTGTACTGTTTTAACTAAAGTTTTGATGGAAGTAGAGCAGCCTCCTGACTATGCTGCAGAGATGCTCATTGAACTTAAATGGAAATGAGCCTTCCAAAAAGATTAACGGCTGACACTGCCAACATGTTTGGAATAAATTTCCAAACAGCCCCGAAGAGCAAGTTGCTCCAGTTAGAGCGCGGTGGGAGCCCTGGAGAACGTAATAAGATCTGCCCAGGAGGCAGTAAACTGGTGAGAATCTGTGAGGCTATCACGCTCCAGCTAACCCCCAAAACCCCTTCATACTCTTATTCTGCTGCTGGGGCCTGGAGGAGGTCTTGTGTGTTGGGGTGGTTCATCCAGCTCCCTGCCTGGGTCCTGCACCCATGGTATTTGCGCAGGTCTTGTCACTGGCACATGGCATCGTCCTCCCAGTGCAAGAGAGACAAGGATGTGCTGGAGAGAGTCCAGTGAAGAGCCACAAAGATGATTAAGGAATTGAAGCATCTGTTGTATGAGGAAAGGCTGAGAGAGCTGGGACTGTTCTACTTGGAGAAGACAAGGCTCAGGGGAATTTTATAGATGTGTACAAGTATCTGATGAGGAGAATAAAGAAGGTGGAGCCAGACTCTTCTCACCAGTGCCTGGTGATGGGACAAGATCAATGGGCACAAATAGAAATACACGGAATTCCATTTAAATATAAGTAAAAAGCTTTTTTCTCTACACAGGTAATCAAACACTGGTGCAGGTTGCCCAAAGAGGTTGTGGAGTCTCCATCCTTGGAGATACTCAAGACCTGACCGGACACAGCCCTGAGCAACCTGCTTTAGCTGAGCCTGGTCTAAGAAGGGGGTTGGACCACACACTCTGCAGAGGTCCCTTCCAGCCACAGTGACTCTGCAGCTCTGTGCCCCTGAAATTTAAGGGGCAAGTGGTGTCTTTGGTTGAGGCCTGTGCTTTGTAGCAGGTAATTTCCTAGCTTGAAGAAGGTTCAGGAAGCCAAAGTACAAAATAGGAATGGCTGTGAGGCTGGTAGAGAACTGTGGAGTGATCACAGTCCACAGGAGCAGGGTGACTTGTTAGCACAGCTTAGAAAGGTGCCAAGATTTTCTTTTCAGGCCTAAAGAAGGTTGGTATCTGCAAACTAAGGAGGTAGGCACATGGCTGCGAGTTATTGGAAGAGCACGAGCTGTTTAATGTCTCTGGATGTAAATAGTAAGTCAGCAGAGATCTCTCATCATGAACATAACCTTTCTTTGTCTGAGTAATAACAGGACTTGTAAGTCAGACAAGACAGAACTGTCAGAACCTCCCATCCCCCCGAGCTCAACAAGGGCTGCTTCTGTTTCAACAAAGAAATCTGGAAAATGTTCCCAAATGCCCTTTTCTTCATTTTCAAATTGCTTTTCACTAAAAAAAAAAAAAAAAAAAAAATGAAGTAGAAAACTGAAAGGGAGCTATGACTGTGCAGAAGGCTCCAAGGCAAAATTTAGGTGACTTGGTGGTTCCTGCTGGAGTATCCATCGCTTTAGTCTGTCCTATGCTCATGTCCAGTCACAGCATCTGTGAATTCACCCTGGTTCCTTTGCAAAGCCTGGATAGCACAGGTAATTTCCTTGCATCTGTTAACTGGCAGGGTCAAAGAAGCAAGTTGTTATTTACCTTCTGACCTTCAAATCCAAAGATGTAGTGTTTGGGGGTGATACAGGCCATACAGAAAGACATTAAACCCTACAGCTTGTGGCCAGCTAGCACTCACAAAACATGAAGGGACCACCACAAACCATGCACTCCCTGCTATGTCTTTTTTAATAACTACGGACGTGTGTGGTGGAAGGGTGGGGGTTAGGTGGAATGGGAAATCATATCTCTCTTTTGGCTTTCAGGCTTCATATTTCTGTTATAACAGAAGGAAAAATCAGCGGCGGTTTCTGTGATAGAATCTGCTCCATTAACTTTTGCCCCCCAAACTCTACGATTTCCAGGAGATTTCAGGCTTCTGGCTCTGGCAAAGAGTTTTGCATAGCTCTGGTTTCCCTGGGACTTTGTATGGGTTTGTTGTCCCTAAGCCACAGTAGTTCTTCTTCCTGGGACAGTTCCTGTGTTGGTGTTTTGACTGGACACACTGGCCCCAGCTCTCCCTCCTCACTGCTGCTGCTGCTGGTATCACAGAAGCCCCATCTTGTGCAAAGTGCTGGGCAGAGATGGTCTCTTGCCAAGAGAGCTTGAAACTTGACTTGTCTAGGACCATGCTCTAACATCCTATAGCTGATCAAAAGCTAATGACTCCCCAAAAGCTTGGCCTAACTCTGGAAGGGGGATCAGGTTATGGTCTTGCACAGGTTGTCATTGCCTTTGGCATCAGAACAATGTCATGTTCACTGGTGATATTATTTGAAGCAAATATAATTTCTAGTATCAGCTGGGTTCTCCTGAGGAGAGGAGTCTCACCTCCTTACCCAAACTACGTGAAATATCAAAATCTTATTTATTTTGTTGTTTTACTAGGAATTGCACCAGGTTGGCACTTGGAATATATTGATGTGCAGGACTCTGCCATGGACAAGACATTTCGCTTCCAGTGTGATCGCTGGCTGGCTAAAGGTGAAGATGATGGGCAACTCATAAGGGAACTGGCGTGTGCCAACAATGACATCCTGGAACTAAAGGAACGGACTGGTAAGCTTGGAGTTGACTTGTGGCATTTGCTGAGGGACCTCAGAGGCCATAGGACCACATGTCCTGCAAGATGCTCCACTGAGGGTTCCCATGCAGTAGGCATTTGTATTTTCAGGCTTTAAGGGTTGAATAACTTAAGGTACTGTTTAGTTCAAAAGTGCAATGCTGTGAGAAGAAAGAAACAAATCAGGATTCATGAGAAAGAAAATGATCTAATTCTGGGTTGAAACTTAAGAGGGGCCCATCCACAGCGGTTCAATCCAGCAGTAAGCGTAAGGACACATGGTTATGGTCTCATTAGAAATAATGGGCTTGATCTTTGAGTTGGAAAATCAGTTCAATCCTTAAAGCTCTGTAAGTAACATTGCTCCAGTTTCCTCCTTAACATGTTCTGGACTGCTAGCTCAAGTATTCCAGCTGAACGTGATGGCTGAGCTTAACACTCCATAGCCCTGCATCTGCTCTGGGTAATTCCACTGAGTCCAAGGTAATTACACTGGTGGCTAATGTGGTGAGTGAGTGAGCGAGCAGGAGTTATTTAACTGCACTGATGATACGCAGAGCACTTCTCAGGAACTACTGCACCACAGTGCTCTGCTTCAGGACAGTCCTGGAGAGTCAATAATCACATTATTTCAGTGTGATTTCACTCTGCCCCTGCAAAAAAAGACGGCCTTCTGATTGCCATTTTGGGTATTTAAGTGCCACCAAGGCATCTGAGTACATCCTGTTGGGTACATGGAGACCTTCACTGTCCCTGTTAGGAACAATGTCACAAAAAATGTAGGATTTGGGCTGTGATAAAATGGAAGTGCTTAGCACAGCAGGGAGCTGGACACAGCTTGTTCAAGAGCAGTTTCATCTACTCTTGCTGACTGAGCAGTACTCATCTTTTTCATGTGCTCTATCCCTGTATAAAATCCAAAGCACGCAGAAGTCAAAATTCCCACAGATTTCAGTGTGGTTCCATCGTTATTTTGCAAATGCTTTCTTGTGTGCTGTAATAAATATTAGGAAGAGAATTTTTAAGCAAAGTGACAGCCAAATGAAGAGATCTTTCTGGCCATCTGCTCTTCCTTTTCTGTTTAACGTGTGTGTTAATTATGCTTTAAAGCCTATGAGATTGTCACAGTAACAAGCGACAGAGAGGATGCAGAAACCAAGGAAAACATCTGGATCATCTTAGAAGGAAAGCTGGGCCGCTCGAAAGAGTTCCTTATGGAAAACTCCTCCAAGAAAAGGAGATTTGAAAGGTAGTGGGACAGGATGGCGGGCTAGAAGAACTCCCCACCGGTGGTGTGTCTTCCACAAATGCCACCTCTTCTCCAGGATGGTCTACTGAGTTGTGTTTGTGCCATGCAGTTTCTCGTCCCCCATCCAAATAGCCTAATGGCTTCTCACCTGGAGTAGAAGGAAGATGTAAAATTGGTTCTGACAGGCAGACACAGAGCAGGGTTAAAAATTGTAAGAAAAAAGGCATTTGGTAAAAGGAAATGTAGATGGTGCATGTGAGTGTGTGTGTGTGTGTGTGTCCTTGTGTACTAGTACATACAAACGGGCTTCTGGTGAGCCCCCAGGGAGACTGTGTATTTTTGAGCTGGGAGGAGCAGAAGGAAGCTGGAGGTGTTTTTAGTTCCTTTCGCAGCATCTCACTGGCAGTGGGAAGCAGAGAGAAAGTAAAAATAGTTGGCGGCTAAATGTTGTCGGAGCTGCTCAGATCTGGCTTTCCAGACAAATCTGTTGGGTAAGGCTGAAAGAACACTGTCGCGTGAGGAAAGCTGAGTGTCAGCCTCGTGCTCAGATGAGCCGGTGGTGCAGCTGTGTAACATGGGACATATTCCTTCTCCCATGTGGGACCAAAGTGCTCCAGATGTCAGACAGGTTTTCCACTTTGTTTAAGGACACTGCACACCCTTAGGAGATGGGAACTGCTTCAAAGCCAGGGACATTGCTGAAGTTTGGTTCCTTTGCAGGGAGGAAATGTTTTTCTCATGGCTCTGTAAAGGAAAGTGAATTTACAGCTGATGTGGACTCTAGTGTGAATGGCTGAGATTTCCTGTGAAACATGACAGATCAGGAGAAGCTACCTCCTGACCTTCAGCTGATGGTGTCTACAGTGGAGTTAAAGACACCACTCTCCAAAGCGTTAGTCACAGCCCATCCTTGGAGACAGGTTGGAATAAGGACCAGTCCAAGGAGATAAAGCTAACAAACACGCAGGGGACATGACAGAAAGCCAGCCAAGGTTTTGACAGAGACCTATTGTTTCTTTAAACTGTTTTCAAGCCAGTCTTTGGGAAGGGTGGCTGAAGCAGCAAATTTTAAAAAGCGATGGTGGGTAGATGTGTAACAGATACAGTATCTGTCGAGAATGAATGAAGAAGTGCCGGAGGGGAAATTAGTCATTCTTTAGCTTTATCTCTAATGAGGCAAATTGATTTTGTATTTGGAACAGCTCAAGTTTAGCTTGGAAAGTCCTAGTGGCAACAATTTAAAGCGTCACCCCTAATCAGAGAAAATACTAAATTTATATATGGAAATTATACTTTGTGTTGAATGATTGTAGGTTAAATCAAATGACTTTAAATGAAGGCTTATCTTCTATCTTCTGTAGCCATGTGCAAATTACTTAAAGTCCATATGAGACAAGTCACTGCCATCCTTCAAGACACTAACTGAAACTGCTTCGTTTCCTGTAGGGGGGCAACAGACACATTTCAGTTTTCTTCAAAGAATGTTGGTGATATCGCAGCCATCTGTGTTGGTCACTGCCCAAAAGATGGGAAGAAGTCATCTGCAAAAGCTGATGTCTTCTGGCATGTCCAAGAGATTGTCATAACAGAGATGGAGCTTTGCAACAAGTAAGTGCCTTCTCGTCTTCAAGGAACTGCACCAGGAGGGCATGGGGATGCTGAGCAGCTTCACATGTGTCCTGCTGAAGCATTTCAGACTTAAGCAATAGTGGAAATTCTTACCAAATCTTAATCCCTTTCTGAAAGCTATGGACAAGGTGTTTGGTGTGTCAGGTACACAGCATGTTCCTGCCTGATCACATGTGCAGTTTCTGAGTTGCTAGACAGGGCCTTTGCGTGTGCAGAGAAGTTTATAAACAAGTTGGTTTCGGTGAATCTTGCAGCTATGACAAACTAACATCTCAGCTGGTGGAAAATACTGACACTGACTGAAATTTAAGGGGTTTGTGGGATGGTCTGCACAGACTGGCCTTCAGGTGGGTCTTGTAAAAACAGCTCCTAGGAAAAAATTGAGAGTGAGACAAAACCTGAGCCTCTGATTCAGATGACTTTGGATAAGAAATCCTTCTGGGATGGTCCAAAAGGCCTACTGGAAAGGTTACAGTCATGCAGCTCAGCTACTCTGATTTGAATATGACTGAAATCTGCCATGGCCAAAAAATGAACATGTCTGAAGAGCCCTGAGCACGTCAGGTCCTACATGCTGTGGTCTGAGCCCCATTGTCGGAAGGGGCAATATTCGCGGCTCAGGGAGCAGATACCACAGGGACTATGCAGGAACCAGAGGAGATTGTCCCTTTGCAGAATAAACTCCTCTTCAGAGAAGACACCTACCGTGTTCTTTGTGGATTTATTTTCTACTCTATGACATTTCCATTGCGGCTAAAGAATTTAACTCTAAGGAGCTGTTCCAGCTGAGACAATTGAGTGTTTAAGAACAAATCCTTGAAGTGTTTTTTTTTTTTCAGAAGCGAAGAGTCTCTCCTAGCAAATTAGTCAGCCAGCAGAAGAGCCACAATAATATTTGCTGAATGAAATCTCGGTCAATTACACACTAAAACATGCTCTTTTCTCCTGATGGGGAAAAACCTGGAACCCTTAAAGTCCAGCTGTGCAATCAAATCTGTGCACTAAACTCATTGGGAGCTTTCTGAAACTGCTGAAACAGTATGTTTTGAAGGAGCCAAAGGTCTTCTCATAAAGCCTCAGAGTTTTTTAAAGTTGTATGAAATTAAAGAGGGTGGCCAGGAGATACCAGTAAAGCCTGCAGCCTTGTTGTTGCACAGAAGGAGGGCTCCAGCTCTGCAGATGCAGCACTTTGCAGCGGAGTTTGCTCTGCAAACGATCAGCTGGAGCAGATTGCACTGTGAGATCAAGCTCTCACTTCAGGTATTCCCAATCCCAAACGTCAAAAAAAATCTCACCCAGTCAAGCCAAAGACCAAATTAAAACAGTTATGAGTTTGGCGCAGCAATAGTTTTGAATTATACTGGGATTTTTGCCTTTTAGTAGTAGACCTTAATATGTGAAAGGGCTGTATTTAGAAGGTTTTTCTCACAAATCCCAGGGCTAGAAGGGTCATCGTTTTTTCTTCTTGCCCCTCATGAAGACTGACATGCTCCTTTATAACTCCAGTCCATGAGATATTATTTAGCCCAGGAAATAAAACTGCAGCAGCAGACAACCCCTCCACTCCATTCTCATGCAGTTTTTCTGTCCCTAAGCCTAAAATTTTGCTCCCACCAGAATTTCTCATTTACAAAGCTTCTTTCCAGAGAAACGACATCTTTACTTTGGCTGCAGAAAATGTCAAAAATGTTGGAAGTGCTTAGGAAGCACTGTACTGCTGAAATTGCAGCGACCCTTTCTCCAGGTGTTTATTTTACGCACACGCACTGCGACTCGGCTACGCTCCCTCCAGGCAGACCTTCTGCAGTTTGGCGAGGGGGGAGGAAGGGGGGGAAAAACCTCATTTTGGAAATGATCTGCATCATTGGAAATGAAATACATCATTAAAAGCTGAGTGCTCCAAGCCCCTGGCCGGGCGCCAGGCACACTGTAATTTATGGATGTGCTGTACGCTGCCTGCACATCACCGGAGGCAGCACGGCGGAGCCAAGGGCTTTCAGCATCTGGCACCTATCACTTCTGCGCTTGATGCTTTTTTTTTTTCTGCCTGCTAAGGATGGGCTGGGTGGTCTAGATGAGGAAAGGGGGAGGGGATTTAAACCTCCTCCTCCCATCTTTCCCAGTCCCTATTCCCTAGTTCCTCGCCCGACCTTAACCACGCCATCAGTGAGGATAATTGCTGAGCTCCCTCGAAGAGCAGCTGCGTGGATGAGACCTGGCTCTCAGACCAGTTAAACTCTGCAGCGCTGGGCTGTGTTAGCTGCGGGGCTGGTGGTCCTGCCTCGGTGGGTCTGTACCGGAGGTGCCACTGCACAGGTGAAAGAGGTGGCAAGTGCCCCACACCAGCCCTCGCACGTGCGGGGTGTCTGCGGCCATCTGGGGAGATGTCGGGTTCTCCAGTTGCAGTTGCGATGTTCTGCTCTGACTGTCTTTCTAGAGACAACTCTAGCGCTAGCACAAATACGGAAAAGTATGGAAACAGCATCAATTCCAGGCAATTCAGTGGCCCAGTAAAGTGCCCATCTGTACCATTAACATGCTGTTAATTTTCCTTCGGCAGATATTTTTTCAGGTGCAACGTGAAAATCCCTCTGCGTTACAAGAGACGGGACTACAAAGTCTTTGAGTGTGCCAAGGTCACTGAGAGCTTTGCCAGCAAAGCCCGGAGCTTGGTGCCAGTCAAATACGAGACCATTGTGGTCACAGGCTTTGAAAAGGGCGCGGGGACCGACGCCAATGTGTTCATCACCATCTTCGGCTTGAATGGAGACTCGGGAAAGAGAGCGCTGAAGCAGAAGTTCAGGAACCTCTTCGAGCGGGGCAAAACCAACAGGTTTTACCTGGAAACACTGGACATGGGAGAGCTAAAAAAAGTCCGGATTGAGCATGACAACAGCGGCCTGGCACCGGGCTGGCTGGTGGAGCGGGTGGAGATCACCAACTCAGCGACCGGCGTGACCACCATATTTCCCTGCGGGAAGTGGCTGGATGAAAACCGGGGCGATGGGTTAATATGGAGGGAGCTTTTTCCTAGGTACTGAGGATGGCAGGAGGGTTTCGGTCCCTTCTGCACATGCATTTTTCTCATTATACTGTTTTGTATTGCAGTTTACTTTTTAAAATGCTGCCTTTTATATTGAGAGGTTTTTAGTAGCAAGATGTGAATCCTAGGTTAACATTTTGTAAAAGTAATACTACTTTTTTTAAAGAACATATAAAACTGTGAATTATATAAATACATTTCTCACTTATTTATGATGAAAAGCCACAATCATCTGATTTTAAAACTATCCTTTAACAGCTCGGATGCTGTCTTCTACTTTCAGCACCTTTCCTTGCCAGGGCTGGGAAAGCCCACTGGCCTCCACCCCTGATGGGATCCCCTTTTAGATGAGTAAAAAGAATAAAGGAATTGAGCCAATATATTTAAGGAAGTTGAGCCTGGAGATCCAAGTTCTGGCACCTGTGAACATGACATGTCCATACGCACACACATGAACACCTCCAGAAGGCACCGCGTTGAAAGCAGCGGGCACAGCAGCGCTTTCTGCAGGGAGGTTGGGAAGGACAAGTTCTCCACCCAGCCAGGTCTCAAGGGGTGGGATCTGGATGGTGTTTTCCACCCATGGGCTTTTCCCCCCATGCCAGACTCAGCTCTTAGCCTGGATTCATCGGAGTCTGCCCAGAGCTGGGATCTACAGCTACAGCAGCCAGAGCAAAAGACCTACCAGTTAATCAATTCTGCTGCAAGGAAGCTGTGCTCACAGTATTCAAAGCTGTCTCAGGATAATCTTACCCTATATGGTCTGAATACCAACTCCATTTCAGAGCAGCTGCTGTTCATTTTAATTTTTTTCTTTTAATAAGGATTGCTGTTTTGATTTTTGTTTTGGTGGAGGAGGGATTTCCTGGCCACAATAAGCGCCAGCACTCCTGTAGATGAGCTCTTGCTGGCCACTCATCTCTCCACAGATACCAACAAGAGAAGCTGTTTAAACATCATTATTTCTGGAGCCCCGTCTCCCCAGGGAGCAAAGCAATAGGACTCATCCTTCAGAGGAGAAAGGTGGATGTTTGAGCTCCCATGAGCAGTTCTTCCTCCTGGCCTACCCGTGTCCTAGTAGAGGTCTTTCCCACTCCCAGAAGCTGGGTTTAAACAAGAACTTTGTGCAAAAGGGGATCAAGAGTGGGTTAAAGCCACTGAACTCACCCACTCCATCAGTACTTGGCTTGGGGGTGGTGCCTCGACTGCGACATGACCTGGATGTGCCTGGCCACAAGGCAGGACTGTCCCACTGCCAAATCCCTGCCTGGTCATAGGCAAAGGAGGTCCTGGCAAAGGATAGTGATGCTGAGGCAGGAGTTAAGGGCATAATGTGGGTGCCGTTGCTAGCTCCTGGATGTGTGAACGCTGTTCCGCCTCACCGAAGCCGCACTGGGGAAGCGCAGCATCTTTATTTTCTGCAGCAGACATCACCGAAGAGACTTAAGCTTATCAGGGGGCTATCTGTACCAGCTCACAAATAATAGTTCAGACTAATTCATTTTAGAAACCTGTATGGTAACTTGTGGTTTTGGAGCAAAGCATGGTAATTAATGAGCCCAGAAATCAGCCTCATCAATGATCACAGAATCACAGAATCACAGAATGGTAGGGGTTGGAAGGGACCTCTGTGGGTCACCCAGTCCAACCCCCTGCCGAAGCAGGGTCTCCTACAGCAGGCTGCACAGGACCTAGTTCAGGCAGGTCTGGAATATCTCCAGAGAAGGAGACTCCACAGTCCCTCTGGGCAGCCTGGGCCAGGGCTCCGTCACCCTCAGAGGGAAGAAGTTCTTCCTCATGTTCAGCTGGAACTTCCTCTGCTTCAGTTTGTGCCCGTTGCCCCTTGTCCTGTTGCTGGGCACCACCGGAAAGAGTCTGGCCCCGTCCTCCTGACACCCACCCTGCAGATATTTATCAGGATTTCTAAGGTCCCCTCTCAGCCTTCTCTTCTTCAGGCTGAACAAGCCCAGCTCCCTCAGCCTCTCCTCCTAGGAGAGATGCTCCAGTCCCCTCCTCATCCTAGTAGCCCTGTGCTGGACTCTCTCCAGTAGCTCCTCATCTTTCTTGAACTGGGGAGCCCAGAACTGGACACAGTACTCCAGATGGGACCTCACTAGGGCAGAGTAGAGGGGGAGGAGAACCTCCCTTGACCTGCTGGCCACACTCCTCCTAATGCATCCCAGGATGCCTTTGACCTTTTTGGCAGCCAGGGCACAGTGCTGGCTCATGGTCAACCTGTCGTCCACCAGGACACCCAGGTCCCTCTCCACAGAGCTGCTCTCCATCAGGTCTGCCCTGCTGATCAGCTGCTCACTGATGGGAATAATAATAGCAGCATTTACTGGCTGTATTGTACCTCCTCACTGCAGACTGCTGCTACCAAGCTCTGAGCAAGGACTAAGTTGGGGTCTGGGAGCTCACAGGAGGAGCAGAACAGACCCCAGGAGGACTGAAGGTGGGTGCCGGTGTCAGCAGGCTTATTGCATCTCCTGAACCCTGCTGGGATGGGTCTCGGGCTCCCTGGACGGCCATGGGGTCCCACGAGCAGAGTCTGGAGAGTTTGTTTTTCTGCGCTTGTGCAGTGTTGTTGCAAAGAGGTGGTTCCCCAGTGGGTGTTTTGAAACAAAAAAAGGGTCAGGCTTTTGAAGTCTCTGATTTCACTCCAACCAAGTCTACCAAGGCTATGAAAAACCCTCCCTGTCAATAGATCTGTCCCATTTTTAGACAGATGTGCGCTGCAGTGAAATACGAGTTTTTCCCATTAAAATGCTGCAGCCGCAGTGTTTCCAGTCGGCTCCAGTCAGGACCAACTTGGTGCAGAAATGCCAGAGATGCTCTTTTCACAGCATCGCAGCAGCTTAACCCCTGCCAGCCCCTGAGAAAACTCACTGTGACTCACACGGGACCTGTACTGCTCCGTGCTTCCAGCCCTTAGGAGGAGGGAGGCAGCTCCTGATCCACACACCCATCACTGCATGGGGCAAGGAGGAAAGAGAAATCCTTAGCCTGCGTATGAGATGTGCTCACATCTGGGAGTGATCACATGTAGCAAGTAGCTACAGCCATGGACTGAGGTCCTGTTGAAGCAGGGGTGAACACCTTCAGGGTCACCAAATCACTGCATAGGTGAGAGAGGTGTTTTCAGATACCTGGGTTGCCATCAAAACCACCTGCCAACCCTGGATGGGCACGTTCGGCCCAAGAGCTGTGCTGACCTCCAGGCAAAGCTGCCCTAAAAAGGGCCAAGTGGGGGTTTGCTGATACAGGGTCAGTAATCTCTCTGCCTCCCGGGAAGGCAACCTTGGCAAAACATGAAAAACTCTGCTTTTTGCTTCTAAAGACTTCAAAAACACCCCTTGTTTGTCCAAAACTCAGCTCCACCCTAGCTCTGGGGAGTCCTTCTGTTGCTACAACAACTAACACCACAAAAGTAATAAGGCAAGAGTGGAGTTTTTCCAAGGGCTGGATTTGCATTAAGCTGCTAAAACCAACATGTTTTTGGCCAAGTGGAGAACTGAGGAGGAGAGAAGCCAAAATTGTCCTTGGTCTGTGCCTTTTGCAGGGCTAAGGCAATCTGCCTGCTGGGGCAGAGCTCTCTGGAGCTGTTGGGCATATAGACAGCTCTTGCATCCCCTGCCCCTCTCTCTCTTTTTTTTTTTTTCTCTCTTTGCTTCTTAATCGGTGTGGTTTTGGCACGCATGCCTTCAGCCAAAGCCATTAATGTAGGTAATGAGCAAGAGCAAAGGACAAGGATGGTGACACCCACCAGGAGTCTTCAAAACCAGGCTACCCCATTGTCTCTGTGGTCCCCATCGTTTTAGGAGCCCAGTGAGGTTCAGCATTTATGAAAGCACTTGGGTGCTTCCAGTTAGAACAAGTATAGTCAAGAAGTCCTTTGCAGTGTTGGATGCTGAGAGGGACTGGTTGTCTCTTGCTGCAGGATACAGAGAATTATTTGAAACTCTCTACAAGCTTGTGAAACATTTTTGATAGCATCATATACCTACACCCACCTTACACGTATGAAGGCAGAATAACTGAGGGCTGTGAAGCATCCATCATATAATCTCCCTGGCCCCATTGTTATGCCCATTTTGGCATAGGAAATAAACCTTACAAAAAAAAAAGAAAACAAGAATAATTTACTGGTGGGGTTGTACAGTTCTGAGCTGCAGCCTGTGAGCCAGCTGAGACTTTAGATACTACAAAGCACAAATGAGGGCAAAGCTTCCCAACCCCAGGCAGCTGTTGCGAGAGCAGATGCTCGCAGTGAATAAAGACATAGCGTCTTGGCCCGTGCTGTTACACCTTCGCGGGTGCAGCCCCTCTCCCTCCCCAGCACAGCCATGGGTTACTGCTCTCCGCGCTCGGCAGGGCTGTTATCAGATCGCAGCGCTGTGTTTGCTGCAGCAGCTTTGAAGCAAAACCGATTGCCATCTCAAGCAGCTCCCTCGGTGCCGTTACCCCTTCGAAGGACATCAGCAAGATCTCAGCAAGCAACTGAGATTATACCCAGCTGGCCCATAGGGTCATTTGTAACTTCTTTTCTGTTTTCCGAATTTGTAAAATCTTCCTGTAGTGGGAGCTTTATATTGCCTGAATCTAGTGCATCCTTTACGCAACCTGTGCTGGATGTTGGAGCTGCTGGCAGCTCCCCTCAGCTGTGGGAACCAGACCTCTACAATCAGCAGCCACCTGCCTCCGAGGCTTATTTAGTCTAATCACATAGTCAAAGCCGGGGACTGGACTCAGCCTTTCCACATGAAATGCATGAGGAGGAACAGCCAAATCAGGAGTGGATAGGAGGACAGACTGGCACCAGTCACTGTGGGAAAAAATAAAAGTGCAATAGAACCTGTGAAATGAGCTGTGCAGGACACAAAGTTGAGTGTGTGGCCCGCTGGACTCTCCAACAGGTAACAAAAGAATTTAAAATACCCTCAAATATATCAGTATTAATTTGGAGGATTTTTTTTTTCCCCAGTAAGTTTCTCTTTCCTTAGTTATTAAACAGGAGTCCCACAGACAGGCAAGGATGCTTCTCCACTGGAAGGATGGAGGACCTGTCGATATCTCTTCAGGACTTGCTATAGATACCCTACAGGCACCGTGGGATTTGTTTAGAGGAGAAATCTGCCTTCAACAGGCAATTTCCAGCCTGGTTCTAGAGAGTGATTTTGGTACCTAATCACAAAACTGGTGGGGCAGGACATCACACACGGTGGTGTGGCCAGTGTGGAGTGCCTCAGCTCACCTCTACCATGGGCCTCAAGGACCAGCAGCCTCTGCAAACAAACTGGGCAGAGTATTTTACACCCCAGCAGTGTCTCTTTCGCACATCAAAGTCCAAAGGCAGAAGCAGCGGAGGAAGAATTGACTCTGACCCAAAGAAACAAGAAATGAGCCATAAATAACGACCAAGCAATCGCCCTGCCGGGTGATTTCTGCGCGGCACAGGTTTGTAGTTAGCAATGCAGTTTGTTTTATTAGTTATAAATAAAGTACAAAAAGTCCACCAAAAGTGAATCTAAGCATTTACACAATTTCTAATGTCTTTTCATTTCTTCAATGCGCTATTGCTTTAATATTAATAATAAATATTTTTCTAGCTTTCTTCTATAAAATAGTCTATGTAGCAAAATGTTGCACAGCACAACAGAACAGCAGTAGGAGTACAAAAATGTGGGTGATCCTTTCACCAGCCCAGGTCATTAAAGGAGAGGATTTTTGTCCGCTCGCTCCTTGTTTCACTCTTCCCTTTTACAGTGTCTTTGCAGGGGGGAGCAACCGACCCCCTGTCCCTGCACGACTCAGAACCGCTGCTCCAGGCTACAGGGGAGGAGCGTTACAGAGCAGCAAGGAAAGAAACACAGACAGGTTTTAAACCCAGGGTAAGGCAAAGTCAACAAAGCAGAGCAGCACCCTGAAGGGACAGAGGAAAGAATTAAGGTACGGTCATTTTGTGCCTTTCTAACCCAAAAGACAATTGCATCCAAAGACTTTTGGGGGGGACAGCTACCAGCTGAGCACATCCATCGAACCCTACTTCTGTCCATACGTGGCTGAGCATCTGCGCTGACCAAAAGCGGTTATGGCTTAAAGCTTAAAACATTATCGCAGGTTGTCTAACCCTCTTGTGAGGCTTGAGCACTTGATATTCAGGAGCCTTTTGGGAAGGGCAGTGCATTGCGAGGGCGGCACGGCTGTGGCTGGGGACGGGGATGCTGAAGGAGCAGGATGTCAGCTTGGGGTTGACCCCCTCCTTGGGGACAGGAGGGCTCTGGTGCAGGTCACAGCTCTAGAGTGATTTAAAAAGCTGCAAGTCAAGGTTTCCTCCTTAAATGGGGGGGTGAAACCAGCAGCAGAAGATCAGCGTTGAGGGCTTCTGCTCCGTGCATGTTTCACGGCTGTGTTATAGCATGGCCGGAGCTACAAAGGGATGCCGAATCTCTCCCACTTCCATCCCAGCCCCTCTCAGCTGGACCAAGGGTCAACCCTTAAAAATTACAATGAATCCCACAGTTTTCTTGCCTCCAAGCTCAGGCTCGATCAACTGCCTCCTTCGTGCTCCCCGCAGCACCCAGCTGGGTGCAGGCACAGAGGGTGAAGAGAGTCAGCCCGAGCACCAATAGGTGCCAAATATTGGACAGAGCCACCGTGCCTGGGCTTCCTTCCTTGGCTTTCAAAGCAATTTGCAGACTCTTGCACTAAATGCATGCATTGCCCCAAGCACAGCCTTGTAGCGGGGTCCGCTGAGTGTTATTGCAGGGTAACACAGACAGCAAAAGCAGCAGCATCACCGGCAGCATCGGGGACAGGGCAGTAGCAAGAGTCGACCAAAACATTTTGGTTTTGCAGAGCGCCGTGAATCGCCTTCAATGTGCAAGGACGCCAGTGAAAGGATCACCAGAGTTTGATTATGAGTGCAAATAATATTCATATACATGTGCTAAACACAGTCACTATATTGCAGTTTTCCACTATGTCACAGCATACAGAATCAAAGGTTTGCATTTTTATGGAATGTATCCAAGGTAACAGCACCACAGTAATACAGTTTGTAATCACACACCCTGATTTTTTTCTCTTTTTTTTTTTGACAAGATAAGCATTACCCCCACATCCCATGTTTAATTTTTTTTTAAAGTACCGATGCATGCAAAGCATTCCATTCCCAGAAACAATGCAAAAATGAGGTAATAGGAGTAATAAAAAAAATTAGTATTAATTTCTAAATAAATAAATTATAATTAAAAATGCAAAAAGAAACAACTATAAAAATAATTAAATAAGAACCCACAATATCTACAAGTTAGTCATAAATTATGATTGTTAAATATAAGGCATTTAAACTCACAAAACCCTGTAAACTATCAACGTTTTGCTCCTAGAGATTTTTTGTTGTTTCATTTTGTTTTTAGACTCACCCTATAATCGCAAGCTACTCGTACAAATTATTTAAACGCAAAGGAACCTGACACACCAATGCAACTCCAGACGCTGTAAATTCGCACGCACCTCGGCATCAATCACTCACACGAGACCACGGGAGTTTGGTGCTTTTCTTCACCAAGGTTTTTTTGTTTATGTTTTTGTTTTTTTAAAAACTGTGCTTGTTCATTAGGTAAATAGTAATACTTTCGCATAGGCTTTAAGAAAATGCACGGTTCGGAAGCGCTTCTCCTTCCTCCCCCCTCCGCCCAGCCAGTGTCGCAATCGACCCATTCCTCCCCCTGCATTGTCCCCAGCTCACGCCTGGACAGACCAGACCGGCTTACAGTGTATTTTACCAACAAAGCCTTGCTTTGCTTGTCCATATTATTAGTAATATTAGTATTATTTTTAGTGCTGCTTCAATCTGCTACTGCTGGAGCAAGCCCCTTAGGTAGTGATGGACCACTCCTTGATGCAAGGAGTCCACAGCCCTCCAGTCAGGGCTAGGACTGCTGCATCCCCTAAAAAGCCATCGCCTGCGCTGGGTGGCAAAGATATCACAGAATCACGGAACGGTTGGGTTGGAAGGGACCTTTGAAGCCATCTAGTCCAAATCCCCTGCCACGAGCATCTTCAACCAGATCCGGTTGCTCAGAGCCCCGTCCTACCTGGCCTGGGATGTTTCCAGGGATGGGGCATCGACTACCTCACTGGGCAACCTGAGCCAGGGTTTCACCACCCTCAGTGTAAAAAATTTGTTCCTTCTAATCTTTCTTATATGCCACCAAGTGTCCCCCTCCACTCCCTCCTACCTTCATGGGCACGGCAAGAGAGGGGCTCCTGCATCCTTGCACCCTGAAGGGCTCCCCTCTTTCCCTCCCTCTCCAGTTGGGAAAAAAAAAAGTCTATGAGGTGCCTGTGACGTTGGTGCTTTCCAATTACAGCTCACGGGAATCCTGTGAGCTCTTGGATGGTAATTTATGATTGCTTCTACTTGGAGAGCATTGCTTGGCTCCGGTGAAACAGATGTTCAGGGGAGCCAGAAATCATCCCCACTACATCAGCATTTTCAATATATAATGTTCCTGAAGAATTCCCCTTGTCCCTTGGCATCTTTCTTTTGCTCCCCTAGTATGCAAATAAAAAAAAAAAAGTGTTTAAAAAAAAAGAAAAAAGGATTTTGCTTGTGAATGCCAGCTCTCTGGAGGGTTTTCAGCCCAGTCCCTATGGTTGGTGTGCTGAGGTCTTTATTTCAGGGGGAACTTGGATCACAACAGCTCAATCCTTCAGGGACTACCTCCTAATTCTGTTCTGAGCATTAACGTGGTTAGCTTTCATTCGAACACCTCTTCCATTCTCCATAAGGATACAGCCTGAAAGACGTACGCAAACGGACGTGGGTGCAAGCGCACGTGGTTTGAGGCAAGGATACAACCCAGCCCCTCCAGAAAGCAGCAAACCTTCTCCTTCTCTGGAGATATTCAAGACCCGCCTGGACAAGGTCCTGTGCAGCTTGCTGTAGGTGACCCTGCTTCGGCAGGGGGGTTGGACTAGATGACCCACAGAGGTCCCTTCCAACCCCTACTATTCTGTGATTCTGTGATTCTGTGAAACCCCCCTTCCAACCTGCCTTCCCCTCCCGTACGGATACGCTCGCGTCCTCAGCGGTGCCTTGTGAGCACTGAGGTTTCTCCCCACCTGTTACCAGGGGTGCTTTCGCACGGGAGAGGAGTCAGCAGCGTGCATCCCTCAGCACCTCCCTGGCGTTGTTACACCCCAAAGCACAGCTATAGGCACCAACTGCGGTAACCATCGTTTTGGACCAATGCTGGCAGTAGCTGCTGAAGCCAGCCAGCCTCACGGATCACAGGAGAAAGCGTCACGGACAACGGCAATCATGCAGACAGCCCTTCCTTGGATTTTGAAGCGCCAATCTACTTAGTTAAGCTACGGAAAGCGAAAAAACAGCATCTACTCCAATATTGAGCCACCACAGGACGTGTCCAGCACCAGCAGATAAGCAGGAACGAAGCTTCTCCCTATTATTTCATTCATTCCATTCCCAATTTTCTTTTTTTTTTTTAAGCTTCTCTAAATTTGCAACACACTGTAAATGCAAGGAGAGGAAGCACGCGTGGCTGAGGCAAAGAGCGCAACCTTTCTGACTGTAAACAGGATTTTGCTTTTTCGCCTCTTCCCCCCACAAGGGTGGAGAAGATTGACTTTTATATCCCCCATCTGCAATGTATTAATCAGGCACCAAAATAAGGAATCTATGAAAAAATATTTGGTGCAAATTAGGTAACAGCAACATGTCCACCACAAGATGAGCAGGGCATCAAACACAACATTTCTTAAGCTAACATGCTCCAGCTGCCATCCATAGAAATAGCTAAAGGACCCCTAACATGTTTCTACGTATTCGAGAGGTATATATACAATCCTCATGAAATGCAGGATTGACAGGCCAGACTACCACAACTAGTTCCTTCATGTTCAACACTAAATCTTCTGCAGCACGGGGTCTCTGAGCTCTGGGAATGCCAGCTCCCTTTCACCGGGCCCGTATCCTGCGTATGTGCAATATCTCCTACCGCTAGATATTGTACCGCCATCTCCTCCTCACTAACGTGCCTGCAGACTTTTCCTCTCAATCAAATGGCTCAGAAGGCAAAAATTTTGCTGCAAGGGTTTATGGCCATACGACCTGGTAAGGAAAATGGTGTGTCCAGCCAGTCCTTTCAGCTGTCCGAGCCGAGCTGTGTTTCAATGTCCACCCTGCAGATCGGGCACTTCTTGCTGGTGGCCAGCCACTGGTCCACGCACACTTGGTGGAAGAGATGCATACAGGGCAACCGCCTGCAGAGAGAGAAGTACCACCCTGTTAGGATGGAGGAGGTCCAGGAGACCGAGGAGAGCCAGAAAGCAGCACCTGGTGCTGTTTCAAATGTGGGGAAGCACCGATGTAGTGACACGAGTGCTGCCTAGGTCCTACAGCCTTCCCCAGCCACGCCAACTCACATGGGGTAGTAGGTCAGAGATGGTCTCCTTCTCGGCTAAAAGTCTTCTAGAAAATCCCACAGCCTCCTGAACTGAGTTGTTCCAGTTATTAATTACCCTGGCTGCTGCTTTTTAGCCTTTCAGGGCTATTAGATTATACTCCAAAGCCTCTAGGTTCTTCATCATTGCAGCTCATTAGCAGTCAGGTGGGTCCCCACTGCTTCTATGTGGCGGTGTCTGGTGTGCCTCAGGGAATGTGGTTGCTTTTCGCTTGCATCACCTTTGTCATCCCTTTGTTCACCCTCGCAAGCCTGAGGGGCCCTGAACCACAAGGACCTACAGCAAGAGGATCAGTTTTTCTTGATGGCTTAAGGCAATTAAAGGGTGAGGAGCACGACCAGGCAGTACAGCTGCACTGCACTCCTGAGACTCCTCAAGCCACGGTAGCTCAGCCCCTTGCAATTGCTTGTCCCCATCCTCTGTCACAAGCAGAGATTTGACCCAGCCAAGAGCCTAGGGACATCTGTGAGGGATAACTGGGGCTTTGCTGTTGGGTCAGGACGGCTCCCTGTGACCGTGCAGGCAGAGTAATCTCCCTTATTCTACAGTAAAGCAGCTCCATCCTGGCCAGAAGCCAAATTCCCCGGCCTTCACACCCACACTCCCTTTATTGTACTTTGGTCATCTGTCAAGCTCAGATGTTGACATCCCCGAGCTCCAGATGGCTGGCTGAGACCTGGGACCTATCCTTCTCTGACACTTGCCACCTGGTCTATTGGCACAGCCTTGAAGCAGGTGATCCAAATCTAGGAGATACTACAAAAACTTGGACCTCCTGCTGCTGCAGAGCTCTTCCTACCCACAGCCAATACCAACACCTATCTAAATGGCGTTTGGTTTCCCAGACCCTGTAGCAGCCCAAGTGAGTTCGTCAGGACAAGAACAGGCACAGCTCCACCAGCGCATGGCAGCATTAATCCCAATAACAATTTAGATGACATTGCGAGGCAGAGCAGCACATGGAAGGTTCATACCTGACATCTTCTCCGTCTTCAAGCATGGACAGACAGATTGTGCATTTCTCATCAGTGTCTGACTCCTCTCCATCCTCTTGTTCAGTTTTGCCCTCCTGCGGTCTTCTCTGCAGCAAGGTTAAAGACATAATTTGGTTCTGACTTGACTTTCTAATGCTCTCCCAAGCCTAGGTAGTCACAGGAAGGCAAATAAGAGCTTCATCTCTCAGCCAGATTCTCCAGCTTGCAGAAGCCAGTTGAGCCAAAACGGCCAGTGAAGGGAGGAAGCCACCAACATGCTGTTGGTCGGCACATCTCCTCCTGGGGCTGGTGGCAGTGGGGCTGGTGGTGGTGCCCCAAGGAGCAGCCTGTCCTCTGCTACCCTAGCACAGCCCCCTGCCACCTCCTCCATCCTCCTTGCAGTGGGGATGGCCCCATGGTTTACTTCGCTGGAGCCTTCTCCTGGAGACCCCAAAGCATGTTGGGACACCACTGCCAGGAAGGGCAACCACTGTGCCCCATGACGGCTTGGCCACTGGCCCAGCCCCACACTACACCACGGGGCAGTGCTTAGCCTGTCAGCTCTCCACTTTTCTCTTCCCCCCACACATCCATTCCTGTTAATATAATTTTTCTGGATCCACTGGAGGTGCAGTCAGAGATAAGTGCAGCAGGATTTTACTCACTTCCAACTTGGGCAATGCAACGTCCCTGCGTGTTACTGCCCAGTTGGGAACAACCAACAAATGAAATTATTACCCAAACAAGCCCTTTTCCCATTTTCTATTTAGCACGACTCAAAAACACGGTACCCATTTCCTTATGGGCAGGAGATCAGCTCCAACAGAGGAGACACCTATTGCAAAACGAGGGGAGGACAAGCTCCCCAATGCCATGGAGCCAGCACCCTCACAGCGGGGCTCGCGGGCAGCGCCGCTTGCATGCAGAACAGGGTGGGTTTGCATGCACGAAGCCCCCTTGGTGTGTGCACTTTCTTACCAGGTGCGGACAGGGGGGAAATTGCACCTGCTGGGTGGGAGAAGGTTGAGACCCTTTTGAAAATTTGGCCCGCAGCTTCCTAGCCTAGAAGTGAGAAACAGCCAGCTGAGCTACACCACTGCTTCAGCCCAGGA
Source organism: Opisthocomus hoazin (assembly GCF_030867145.1). Lineage (NCBI taxonomy): Eukaryota > Metazoa > Chordata > Aves > Opisthocomiformes > Opisthocomidae > Opisthocomus > Opisthocomus hoazin. The sequence continues at coordinate 86,604,039 of NC_134454.1, read as the reverse complement.
GCCCCACGAGATATTAAAGCACCAGTTCTGGACTTCACATTCCTCCCCCTTTTCAGGGAATATTCTGATTGACGGCACAGGTTTGCCAGCCCTAAGGATTGCAACCCACCAAAATTCTTCCTTCTGTTCGCTCCATGCCCACAACCCTTGACCAGCTGAGGGGCTGGCAGCTCTGCTGTGGTTTTTGGGGTGCTCACCTTCTTGTACTTGTGGGGGAAGGTGAACCTCTCGATGGTGTTCTGGACAGCCCCCCGGCTCACACTGCCCAGCCTGTCCTCCAGCTGCAGCAGCTCCTGCGGCACAGGAACAGGAGCAAAGTGCCATCAGCGTTGCTCCCAGGGCATGAGGTCCCACCACCCACCCTACCTGTTGGGGACCAAGGCTCCCTCCTGTTCTTTGCTCAGTGGAAATGTCCATCAAACCCAAATCAGTTGTGCTTTAATGATGGATCTGGACTGATAACTGGCTCTTGGACCAATAACTAAGGGTTCAAGGTGGGGAGCTGGACATCCAATTTTTCAGAAAATGGGGTGGAATTTGAGCTCCATTTGACAGGCTGGGAAACAAAATCCCACAGAATAGAAGCACTTTGTTCACAGACATGAAATGAGCCAGAGTCAACACAAGCCAGACCCAGGCACCCTGGAGTAAACTGTCTTTTACCAAACCCACTCAACCCCTTCTCCTCCCAGTTATTACTAAAATTGCTGCAAGATTCTACGCAACTGCTGTGCCACAAAACAGCCTTACAAGTTTGTGCCAGAGCTTGCACAGATTCCCAGCACTTGAAAATTCAATGATAATTCCAGTCCCCGAGATACGCACTTCATAGCTCTCCCGCACAGCGGATGTGTGCCTGCTCGGGTTCAGTCCCTGAAGAGCAAGTAACTGAAGCTGAGGATAAGGGTAATTTCTGATTTCGTGAACAACCTGCGAGAAGTGAGGGAGAAAAATCAAGCCATTTCTACTTGCACATAGAAATCCCTTGTGTACCCTGATTTAAATCTAGTGCTTTGAAAATTCAGAATGAAAATGCAGACCAACACCTTCCCAATGGAAGCTTTTTCATAACCAAAAAATGAGGTTTTATTAAATAGATTTCCTATAAATGATAAGCAAGAACACGCATTTCTTCTGAATGAACAGTCTGTTGTAATAATTCCTGTTACATCTAAAACATTGCAGTGCCAAACTCTCAACGTGGATTACCTTAAAAAGAGATTTTATTTTATTTAGTTTTAAATGGGTGGATTTCTCTTCATCCAAGCTCTGATTTTTTAAGACTCGCTGTAGTACACAGGTGTCGGGGTCCGAGTATGGGCAGAAGGAAAAAAAAAAAGCATTTGTGGGATTCCTGAGGATATTTTAAGGATTAGCAGTGCTTGGCATGGCTCAGCGCCAAATACAGCACCCTGCTAGGCAAAGGGCCAGCAGATGACCCCAGTCAGCCCATCTTCTCATCAAGCCCCACCTCCACCCATGTAAGGGGTCACGCAAAACCTTTACAGATGGCATCAAGGCTGATGTAGAGAGAAATGATGTGATGAGGGGTGGACCTCAGGGCTGATCCCAGGGAAGGGAGTTGTCTACTGCCAGTCCTTTTGCATACAAAAAGTCCTGGGAGACCACCATTTGTTCCAGTATTAGTAATATTGTTAGTAACAACCGCAGAGTCTCTCACGTCCTACCCAGGTTTTGCAGACCAGCTTGTGAGCGTGGTGCTGCACGCAATGGACTGAATCTTTCCAGACCAGCTGAGCTTTTCTTTCCTTTCTCTAATCCAGAGTGCAATGATGCAATATTATCCCTTCAGACACTCCCTCCCACGGCCGGAGATAAGTGGGATTCGCAGAAGACAGGTGATAGAAAGATAGCAGCCTTTATTTTGACTGCCTTCTGGCAGACAATGCATAAAACATTTCTCGGTAAAAGCGTTTCACTTACCATCTGCGTCGAGGATGTGCTTCTGGGGAAATGGTGCATACGAGTTGTAGCTAAGTAATGCTGATAGGGCTGAGGGACCGGCCGGACCTGGAACTGGGTGTGAGTCAGTCCCGCATCCACACTGAGGTCCCTGTGGGCACGAGGGTGAAGATACAGCTTTGACTGTGCAGTTTTATTGCGTGGCTTACAGCGAGTCAGATCATGCTCACAGGGCAACCTCCACTGGTGGGCTCTGGGATGCTGTGGGTTCCTCAGGCTGGGGTGGTGCTACTGCTTGGAAGGGAGTTTCCTCCAACATGGGCAGCGGCCCACCGGGTCAACACAAAGGAGTGAGAGGTTTTTTTAATGCCAGTTAGTATTTGTGTTAGCCTGGGTCAAGAGCTGCATGGACGCAGCCTGCTACTTTCAGAGCAAGAGCATTTTGGTGGCTCTGATTGATACCCAGGCTTGGTAACTTAACCTGGCCAGACCAGGTCCTCCCTGTGCTGCCATCACTGCAAACAATTACATTTTGCCTTAAGTATTTTGCAGGAATGCAGCTAACTACTCAGTGGGCACACTGATGAACCATTCTGGGTAATGCTTAGGAGCCAGCTAAGCATTGTCTGGGGGATCTTTAATGTGCCCAGGTCATGGTAGGACTCAGGGAGACAAGGGAGACTGCACCTTGCCTGAACCCAGACTCAGAGAACTCCAGAAATACTGTTTGTGCATGAAATATAAAGGTTTTAAAAATATCTGGAGGAGACTGCTACAGGAAAGGGTGTCACACAACCAGCAGGCCAGTGCCAATGAAGCAGGACATCCCCGATGGTCCTGCTTGCCTGCATGCAGCCTGGCCCAGGCAAGCAGAGCTGGGGCTCAGCTTCGTGAGTCTGGGCACTTTTTTCCTCCAGAAAAACAGCCCAGCTCAATCCCAGGACTTGGCATGACCAGGATCCTGGCAAACGCTGCAGCTCTGCCCAATCTGTCACACGGCGACAAACTGCAACCCTATCCCCAGGCTGTGTGGAGGGGGTGGGGGAAGACCTAACGCAGCATCTCCGTCTATAATCCAATTAGCTCATCCCTCGTCTCTCCAGCCAAAGAGTCTCAGCAAGCAAGCGCTGTGAATGTCGTTTGTTTTATCAAAATTACAAAAGCCGGCGCTCTAATAGCCAATAACCATTGTCTTCACATTTGCCAAAGCAAAGCTTATTAGAGCACGGGGAGGGGGCCTTTCTGTTTCAGCCTCGGACTCCTCTTCCCTTGTGTGGAGGACGGCGGCAGCGAGTGCCACAGCTTGTTAGGAGCAACCCAGACATGTCCTCCAGCAGCTGTGAAGCTGCTTTCGCCCAACAGCAGATAACAGATGTGAGCGGACGGCAAATGCAGAAATTCTTTACCCGGAACAGCCGGCATACCAGGCAGCAGCTCCAGTGCTCAAATACCCCCTAGTAAGACCCCCCACACCAAGGTAAAGCAAGGAGAGGGACTGTCTTTGCTGACCCTGTGCTACCCATGTGTCAGACAGACAAAATCTGGCAGAGCATAAAACACAGCGCGAGACTGGCAGTAACACAACCAGGGTGAGAATCCACAGGACCGGGCGTTTTCCAGCTCCTGTGTCACAATTTTGGATATTTATCCAGTTGCTGAAGACTGTTCCCAGGGGGATGCAAGGCTCGACTGGAAATCAGGAGGCTTTGTGTCCTTTCCCAGCCCTGCCACTGGCCTGATGCATGACCTTGGCTGTTTCCTCTCTGTCTTCCCCACGTTCCCTGTCTGTGAAATAGATGCAATAATGCCCAGGGTGCTTTGAGATCAAGGACTGGAGAGATCCCTGAGAGATGAATGACAATTATTAATTTGTACAACTAATTGCAATAAAAGTACTGCTGAACTCTGTGCACTTGTGCATCTAGAGCCTTAAACTCAGATGTCAAGGCCCTGAAGTGATGCTGTGGGTCTATAGAAGGGCCCAAAGCAGAATAGTGCATGGAATGGTGTTTTCCCAGGGTTTGGGGGTGAATATGCAGAGCACATTAACTAAAGAAAACCAAAGTCACCTTCTAGCTTGTGCTATGTGGACCATTCTACAGCATCCTGATGCTCAGATGCGAGGTTCAAGAGCTGCGATGCCTACAGTATGTGGGCTGCCAACAACCAGCAAGCGAAGGATAAGGCCTCAGATATCAGATTCTATGGTCAGCACTAAATATGTATGCATAACATAATTTAATGAACCAAATAGGAGTTTATTTCTTTATTTCTTCTCCACCAGAAGTTTTTAATCAAGGTTTGGCTGTCCGAGATGGCTGCTCACCTTCAGATCTTCCTTCCATCCTATTTCCCATGACAATGCTTACCACCTATGTCCTCCGAGCAAGCGCCGCTGCTGCTCATGCAGTGGTAACACATTAGAGGAAACTTTTTGTATCTATCACTGGGCAAAATTGTACACGTGCCCCAAGGGGAAGTGAGTCACCCAAGTTTATATACACAGTACATGATCTCTGTCATGCCCACTCCTTAGGTTTTATAAAGCAATGAAGCAACACAGGGGGCAAAAGGAGGGAGGAGGATGGGAACAAAAAGCTGTGCTTTATCAGATCCTCCTAATGATTATAATTAAACACTCTGAGCCCAAAGAGAGGCACAAAGAATGGCTGTATCCAGATGGTACATAAACTGCTTTGCAAACTGATCTGAACAATGTCATCCCGGCCAAATTCAGTTCACAGCAGTGCCAGTAATGGGAACACCTGAGAAGAAAATGGCAGAAGGATCTGGCCATATTTTAGGTTGCATATTATTGCCCTAAAGGGGAAAAAACCCCCCTGTGTTAAAAGGACTCTCCGTTTGCAAAGCACTCAGATGTTAGGAAATGCCATAATTAAGATTTCTTGTGACATTTTGTTTCGGTCCCCTTGTGCATAGACATTGCGATTGTCTCTAATTACATGTTCACATGCTATTTTTTCCATTCAGTGCACAGAATGGACTTTGCTCAGCTAGCAAACAGCTACTCAGAAGTAGGTTTTTATTTTCTCATTCTTCCAAGTAGGGCCCAGTACCATATCAGCTGTGCAGAAGCTCAAAACCTGCCCTGAAAACAAAGGGATCAATTCCCTGCTCGGCTTTTCCAGGTATAGAACACTACAGTGGGAGAACAATTTCCAACAGTTAATCCATTCACACTACCCTGCAGGGCCAGGCAGCACCTTGCTCCACGATTCAGACCACAGAAGAAGTTGTGGCCACTGTTCTTTGAGTGCCTGGTGGACCGCAGAAGATCTAGTTTAGGCAGGATTGTTGGTCTACAAGACAAAGATCCTGGCTGTGCCCTGCAGCAGGAAAAGTCCCTGGAGGAAGATTAGTGCTTGGCTGCACTCTGCGTCTGTGAACGGAGAGTTGTGGGCGATATCAACGCCTCGATGTTATCATATACCTGCATAAAAGCTTTAGCATGTACTCATGACCCTCCCAGAGAGGAGTTTTCCCACTGCACACTCCCCACATTGTGTCTGTTGAGCTGAACCTTTAGCTTTCATGGCAGCATTGATCCTTGATGACATTCACCAACCCTTGCAGCCCACCCAGGACTTTTTAATCACCTCACTCAACAGGTTAATGAAATGTGGAAGACTTACCAGTCCGTGCCTTCGGCTAAATACCTGGGCTGGGGCCCCATGGGTTGTGGAGTTTGCAGTTGGTGGCTGAAGTCAAAGCTGGGGTGTAGACGGTGAGGCTGAACGGACATGCGGTCTTGAGCCCGCCTGTGGGGAGGAAGACACCAACAGGCGAGTTAGCCTTGCAGGGGACACTGGTACACACAGGTCCTGCTCCAAGACTATGTCCATGAATCAGGGGAAAACCCAACCAGTTGGGCTTGTGAATATGTGTCCAAGAGAAAAAGGTCCACGCAGGTGTCAGGGATGATGGAAAGAGGAACCCGGAGCTATGTCATTTACTCGTGGTCACCACAGACAAAACACAGACCTCCACTCTCTCTCCCCTAGCATCCACATACACTCATTTTACAAGAGATGCTCTCTGGTGGCAAGATGGAGAGAAAAAGAAGAAACCAAACAACTGCTTCCTTGGAAGTTTTATGCCATTTGTACTATTTTCTTTTTCTCAACTGTCAGCCCCGTAAACAACACACAAGCTACAACCTGTCCCTGGTTCAGCTGTTATCCATCATCACAAAGAAGCTGCAGGTTGTCTCATCTCCCCATGCAGTCCATAAACTGCTGGGGAACCTCATTTGTAACAGGATTACTCAGGAGTAACTGAAAGCAGAATTCACTCTCGCTGGCGTTTGCCAGCTTTTCTCTGGATGACGGACAGGCCAGGCTGGGATCCAGCTACTTGTCCCCAAGCTCTGCTGCCTTTGTGGGCAGGGAAAGGAAAGCAGTAGAAAATATAGCCAGGTTTTTCTAGCTATTTGAGTCTCTTCACATGATTACTGCCCATTTGAACTAATCAGGGGAAGAGCGTGTGCTGCTTGATCAGTGTCCACATTTGGAGACAGATAAGGTCGATGCACAGGCAGAATTTGTGCTCCAGATAGACTCAACCCTTGCTCCCTGCTGAGTCCCTGCTCGATAGTAGAGCCATCACAAAGTAAATCTATGGGGACACACTAAAGCAAATGGAGAAGGGAACTGCTAGATAAAGAAATTTTAATGCAGCCACAGCTCAGAGTCTTCACTTTTAAAGGCATGACCCAGAAACCCACTACTGGGACCACACGCCCCATACCTGTAAGGTTTCTGACACGCTCCTCGGATGCAGCTGTGCTTTCAGAAACAGGCTGTGGGACTGGGCAAGGGGTTCCTGTCCTTTAACACACCACAACCCACTTACAAATTTAACACTGATAGCATTTACCAAAGCAGCTACTGCATGAAATTGTGCTCCGTGCTTTTATTTGAATTCAGCTTATGACCAAGAGATAGATAAACACTTGTACCTTCAGTGCCTCAGCCTTGCATATGTTTGCTACCCAATTATTAACTAATCATTAAATCCACCTTAAATCCAGCTTATGCAAAACAAAACAAAGATGAGCAGAACACACAACTTTCAGATGGAAAGAATGTGGAAAGAGTGTTTTCTGTCTGGAGCATTCTCTCTAAATGAAGCGTTATTGCAAAGACGCGTCCTCTGATTCTTGATCCATGGGTACAACCCACAAATAGCTTCCATATGTTTCTAAAAAAAGCACTCCTCTCCTACGTGCTCACTAAACCCCTCTCTCAAAAAACACAATCAGGACAATGCCAGACATCCATTTCCACCTCTGCTGAGTTACAGTAATTCTCTCTGCAGTTGTCAGCCCAGTCTGAATTTAGGCCACTTTCTGTGATTGAATGTGCTGGAGGTCAACAGCATCATTCCCTCACAGAGCTGGGAAGCACACCCGGACCCAGAGGCGCAACCTCTTCATATGCAAAACTTGGCAGGACAGATGGATGCGATCTCTTACACGGTTTTGAAACAGCAGCTATGAGGAGGTAGCTTGTGCATGCAGTCTGTCACTCACTCTGTCATGCAGGATGGGTTCACGGCAACACCAGAGCGTTACCACCATGATTGTCCCAAGAGTGACAATAATAGGTGACCTTGGGACATAGTAACTGAGTATTGTATGGATCCCCTTGGGAAAGGTATGCTCACGGGTGCAACCTGCCCTGCATCTTCCCTCTGATGGATGAACTTCAGGGGTACGCCAATGAACTTGTGAAGAAAACCCAACATTACCAGCACATACTACAGAAACCACTTGGCTGAAGTGAGGCTGGTATAGCTTCCTGGCATCCTCCAGGAAGAGTAAGACCCCCCTTACACTTGTGGGTGTCAGGAGGATGGGGCCAAACTCTTTTCAGTGGTGCCCAGCAACAGGACAAGGGGCAATGGGCACAAACTGAAGCAGAGGAAGTTCCAGCTGAAGATGAGGAAGATCTTCTTCACTCTGAGGGTGACGGAGCCCTGGCCCAGGCTGCCCAGGGAGGCTGTGGAGTCTCTTTCTCTGGAGATATTCAAGACCCTCCTGGACGCGGTCCTGTGCAGCCGGCTCTGGGTGACCCTGCTTTGGCAGGGGGGTTGGACCAGCTGACCCACAGAGGTCCCTGCCAACCCCTACCATTCTGTGATTCTGTGTGATTCTATGATTCGTACCTGGGATGGGGCATTAGCCGGCGGTGCTGCGCCTCGAGGAGCTGCTGCTGGAGGAGGTATTGCTGGTGAAGGGCCTGAGGTAGGAAGGAGGGTCCAGCCACATCCTGGAAGGGCAGGGCTGGCACCGGCGCCAGGGGCTGATGCAGGGCCCCGCTGTGCTGATGCGCGGGGGCCATGTGGGGGGTCAGTCCCGGCTGCGGCTGCACCGTGTGAGGCAGGGTGAAGTCGGCGGAGAGCTGAGGCTGGGGACCCAGGTGGAAGTGCCGGCAGGAGGTAGCATGGGGATGCTGAGACCTTTGAAAAGGAGCACCTGGAAGAGAAGAGCATGGTTGTCACATGGGCCAGCGGCAGCTGGGGCACCCCAGTCTGGTGGTTGCCCATCCAGGGCAAGAATTGGGAAAACAGTTGTTTCTCTCTTCTGCCAAAAGAGTTAAAAAGGGAGAACAGGTCATTTAATGTTGATTACATGGAAAAATGTTGGTTTTGACTAATACTTCTTCTCCTCCAAAAAAAGCTGGAACCAAAACATGGGTTTGAGTTCAAAGTGAGTTTTTGGCTCCAAGTTGAAGTGTATATTGATAAAAATTGCTTCAGCTTGTTTTGGTTTGTCTGTCTTAAAGTGAAAAAGAACATAAGTTTTCATGGGGCCTGTAGCAATAGGACAAGGGGTAATAACTTTAAACTAAAAGAGGCTAGATACAGATTAGATATAAAGAAGAAATTTTTTATGATGAGAGTGGTGAAACACTGGGACATGTTGCCCAGAGATGTGTTCGATGCCCCATCCCTGGAAACATTCCAGGTCAGTTTGGACGGGGCTCTGAGCAACCTGATCTGGGTGAAGATGTCCCTGCTCATGGCAGGGGACTAGATGGCCGTTAATGGTCCCTTCCAACCCAAACCGTTCCATGATTCTATGAAAAAGCCTTAATGTTTTAGAAAAGGAAATTAAAAAAAATCTGTTTTCTAAAATATATTTTTGTGGGTTATGAGCTCACAGAAGTTTTCAAAGCTTGCTGACTTCTCGTGCAGTTCAACGTATTTCTTTGCCTGTCTGAAAATGTCTCATAGGCAAGGATATAATCTCTGCTCTAAGAAACTGTGTCTTGCTGACTGCAGGACATGAATGAGACACCTTCCAACTCTGAGAGCCAGCATTAAGACCCTGCTTCTTTGCTGAGACCCTTCAATAGCCCATCCTGGTGAGCTGCATGCAGGGAGAGAGTGGCTGTGGGAAACACAACATGGGCTGCTGTGAGACCTGCCATGACACTGATGGGAATGTGGAAGAAATGAGATATCCATAGCTGAGGCTTTTTGCAAAACATCTGGCACTGGCTTGCACCTCCCTCCAGATCCTTGCTTGGATGGGCCCTTGGTCCAATCCAGCACATTAATTCCTATGTTCCTGGAGCATTTACAGGCACCACAGCAAAACTTTTGGCTCTGAAACTAGGGAGGGAGGCAGCTCAGAGGTGAAGGAGGAGACTCGAGTGAGGCTGTTAGAGATGGCTCTTTGCTGAGGATGAGCCCCAGGGTAGGACACCTGCACTTTTACAGAGTTTTTTAAACACCTCATCTTGCTGAAAACTTCTCTTTTTTTTTTTTTTTTTAATCCAGGAACAACAGCACCAAGGGACCCTGAGTGTCATCCGAAGACACAGGCCAGAAGTGCCCATGATGCCTTCTTCACCCAGATCTCTCCTGCTCACATCTCCCTTCTGCCAGAAGCCAGGGCCAGCCCATCACAGCAGCTCAGGGAGCCCCGAGTGCTTCCTGTTCACGTCCGTACGGAAATGGGAGATGCACAAAGCAAGCCAGAGGCCAGCAAGAGAAACAATGGGAGAGGACCTAACAGAAACGAATGGTTTGCAAAACTGTGCACAAGCAATTACACACAGCGTCTCTTAAACACAAAATAGTCCTCTGTAGCACCCCTCTGAGAGAGGCAGTGGGTAACAAATGCTTGTGCCACCAGCAGCAGAACTTCTTAAGGTGATAATTTTTCATGCTGTCAGATAATGGCTACCCTATTAATTCAAACCAGAGGAGGTGGGACCAGACCCACTGGATGGACCTGCTAACCCAGACCCGTGAGCCACCCGTGTACCCCGTTCCCCAGTCCTGCAGCTTATATTTGTTGCTGTCACCTTGTCCTCGGTTCACCATAACCCACTGACAGGTAAAGGCTGGGTAGTGAAATGGGGATCCTGTGCTGCCCTGGCCCATTGCTCAAGCTGAACAACACCACAGTCATGGGGAGATGCCCTCTAACTGCTGTGTTTGCTGGGTACTTGCACAGTGACTCACGGTGAATTGCTCAACCTCTAACAGCCATGGGTCCTCCCAATGGAAAATAGCTACAACAAGTCACGGGTGAGCCATTTTACACCTCCAGGTCTTCACAGCACCTGAAGACAAGGTGCTTGAGCAAGTTAAAGTGCTAATCCCTCTGCACACCTAAACACATCAGCCTGTGCCACCAGACAGCTGTTCAGTTGTACTTCAGACAAAATTGGCTTAGGAGGACACAAGAATGAAATGAAGCTTTGTGATATCCCCCCAATTATCTAGCACCTAAGTAAAGCGGAAAAAGCTAGCCTCTCATCCTCTGCATCTCTCTCATCTCTTGATGTCTGGTGCAACCTTGGCCAAGAATTTCCAGCCTTTTGCTGTTTCTTGGGAGTCCTTGGTCTGACTTAGTGAAACATCAGCAGGACCTTTGATGTCCAGAGCCATGATGAACTAGAGAACGCAGGGTGGGCAGATCATCTTGTCAGAGCTTTTGACTCAAATTTTTCCTCCCACATCAAGACAACTCTTGTGAGGAACTTGGTCACACACTTCCCTGTGGTACAGAAAACGCAAACTTCATCTCCGGTATCTGGGTAGGCAGGCATGCAGGGCCTGTGCAGAGCCAACATAACCTTGTTTTAGTACAGAAAGTTAACTTGCCTTGTTTTTAGGCACTAGTCAATAAAAACAAGTATTTTTTCATATTGCTTCTGGTATGTGTTGGTGCAGTGATGTGTTTCCCTCCATAAATTAATGCTATCAAGATCTGACCAAGACCTTATGATTAAATAAAGCCCATCAATTTGTCTTAACATAATTCACTATCTTGTGTTGTAATTGTTTGTTTCCTACAACTAATCCAATTGCTAATGAGGATTTTGACAGCCAGGCAAAGACTTTGGGGAATACTTCAGCAAATCTATGCTTATTAGCAGTCATCAAATCATACAGCTGGTACAACCAAACCAGCTTGCACAACAAAAAGCGAGTCCTTGCCAAGCATGGCACTGGTGGACCCCAGCAGGCCAAGGCAAACAAATAAAAGTGCACAACAGAACATTTATCTCTGAGTTATCTATTTTCAAGTTTACCCTCTTCTGTTCATTGTATCTAGCTGCAAGGGGCCTTGGTGGAGACTGCTTTCCAAGTCCACATGTCGATCTTGCATACACAAGGTAAAGCCAGTGCCATCCTCCTGACACCAACAGAGCAGCCTTCCTCCAGGTAACTCACCATGACCAGCACCAGAATCTGGCTCGCAGGCACTCACCCCATTCAATGTAATAATCTTATGTTAGTAATTTCTACTACTGATTACTCTGCTAGCACGTTCTCCTTCTCTTTCAGAAGCTGCAGTTTTGTCCTAGACCACATCTGCATTGGAACCGACAAGTATTGCCCATAAAATGTTTCAAGAAAATTTGACTCGTGGATAAATCTGCTTTTGCCCGGACAGTGACGTCTGCCACAGAGGAGAGAAATCCGTGACTAAAAGCCAGTCCAGATACCCCTCTCCAGCTTTTGTTTTTTCTCCCCAGGACAAAGGCAGGGCTGGTATTTTATTCATCAGCTAAGCTTTGAGGACACTTATACAGCAAAGAGGATGCGGTTGGAAAGTGTGCCTTTTCAAGCTCCAGAGTTGCTAATTGCATCCTCTATAAGCCATGTTCCCCACCACCTGCCCCAGTGGTGGCTGCAGGAAGGCAATGTTGCTCTGGGATTTGCGAGGCAGAGACCTTCTCTGAGCTCCAAGAGCTCAAGTTTTCATTCTCATCCTACACCAAGATTATCCTTCTCCTTTGAAATACTTTGATCTTGAAGGTAAAGAGGTCAGCCAAATCTCTGACAGTTTTTTATGGTCTACCCCAAAGGCACCTAGGAGGTTCATCAGCTTCAGTGGCCTTTGCTGCAAACACTTGTCACCTCCAGCTGAAGAGGGAGGGGAAACCCAGTGTCCTTGCTGCAGACACAACGCAGTCCTCACCAGCCCTGAAAGGCTTTTGACCTGAGGCCAACCTGGAAACACATGTCCCCACGTCCAGCTTGCTGGTCAGGAGGAGAGCGCCCACCCTGCTGCATGAGGCTCATCAACCTGCTCCTCCATGCGTCATGCGTAGCTCCAGCTGCTTGTACCTGGAGCCATGGAGGACTGATTTCTATGGGCTTACTGTCAGGTTGCCCACCAGCCAGAAACGCTTCTCTCCTTGTCCTGTTGCTTCCTCCTTTCATTTAAATGCTGTTGCTGTGGCAGATGATGACAGCTGAGAGCAACATCAGATAAGCAGCTCTCAGATGAGCAATGCATCACATCTGTGCCAGCAAAGCAGACAACTTACCCAGTTTTGTGTAGTCTCCCACTAAGTGGACGAGGCCAAATGTCATTGAGATCAGAAACTTCTGCCTCAACGCAAGCATCTACATAGAGTTATTTCTCAGCAGAGCAGGGAGGTATTTCCCCCCCTTCTTTGCCTTTCCTCTCCCTCACCATATTAGTCCCTCATGCACTTCTGTTGACAATACACATTTGCAAGTTCTGCTGTCCTTCTCAGCCTTCCCACCCACCCGCCCAGGTTCCCAGCTTGGACAAACCTTGTTGCCTTACATCTGGCTGGCCTCAGCTAAACCACGAGGGCAGCTAATGCTTGAGCCCGCCTAGTCCAGGTCTAAAAAATGCCCTGCAAATATCTAAAGCCTAGCACAGAGATGCAGAGATGGAATCCGGTGGAGATGTGAAACAGGTCTTGGGCAAGCTCCCTGCAGGGTAGGAAAGAGGAGCTACGTGGTGCTGTGGCATGGCTGGGGCCAAGTCTGGCCCAAAAGAGACTACTGCATGGCACCATGGTACAGGACCACACGGTCATGGATGCCCCATCCACCTTGTGCCTTCGGGTAAGCACCAGCAACACCTCCCTGCCTCGTGTGATGCTCTGATAGGGCTTCTTCTGTCATGTCCCGAAGCCAAGGTCAGGACCAGGGTTCAAGGGGTAGGGGAATCGGTGCTTCATTAATTCCTGCCGCTGCCAGAACACCAACGCAGATCAGTAGCTGCCCCAGCCGGTCTGGCTCCCCTCCGCTACCACAACGGACGCTGCGGCTTCAGCTCGTGACGCCGAGGACCCCCGTGGAGCTGGGACTGCTGTATTCCCCACAGCTATGCACCTTGGAGATGCCATGGTGCCGTCTCCCTCCTACCAACACCATTAAGGCGATCTTCAACTAAAAAGCCCACAGGGGAAGATCGCTTAACAGCCATTTACAAAGCTCCCAAAACACTTAGCTGGAAGAAGGCATTACAGGCTGCAGTTTCAAACCGAGGAGGTATAAAATCATTTTTAGAAAGCCAACAGATGATGCAGGCACATGGATAGCTGAACCTGCTCAGCTGCTTGCCGCCACGCCATTTCCACCCTTCGCTCATGCAGGCTCCGAACGCAGCGGAAACCCGTGGGGAAACTCATCAAATCCTCCTCGCCAGCGCTTTCTCACTTCCACAGCTTTTTCTTTCTTTTTTTGTCAGATCTACTGTTATATTTATTGTTTCTATATGTTATCTGAAGCCACCTGGACTTTTTTTCTCTAGAAGAAATGCTCCCAATTCCTTCGCACCCCTGGGTGAACCCCATAAATCACAGATTTTCATATTTTTACAGGTTGGTATGTGACATAAAGTCACAGGGATTTACTGGTCTGATAATGGGTATTTCTGTCACTGGGGATTCTCCTTTAGCATCAGTCAGGATTTAACTACGCATATGCACAGGGAAATTTATCCACCCACCAATATTTCACCCAGAAAGGCTGAAAGGATCCGTGTGGTCATTAAACACTGACCCGTCTCAGAGATACAAAGCCCCCGAGTAATCCCTACAAAGAGACAGGGGATGCTATGTGCTTTATCAAAAGAAAAACCCAGAAAGCAGAACAATTTTTTTCCACCTCCTTTCCTCGTGGCAGCAATGTTTTTGATGCAATCGTGCTACTGGTAAGGGACGCCGGATCAGGCCCAGAGCTGGCACTGGGGACAGGTATCTCCAGCAGACAGCTGCAGCCCAGGGAGCGCAGCCGCCTTCGGAAGGAAAACAGAATCCGTCTTAACGCCGCTAAACTGCCTGCCAGGCATGTGAATTTTCCCCCTGGGTAAGGCAACGTGGCCGGCTTGTCGAGGCATTCGCAGTCTGCGTTCGAGTGTGCGGGGGGCCAGGGGGGTGGGAGGGAAGGATGGGGCTATTTATACATCTCAGTCCCATCGCACCGGAGAGGGAGATGGCAGCTCCTGGAGAGCCCTGGCTTTACTCACTGACAGATTCTGCAGCCGCGGAAGATCTGCCCGTCGCAATCGGCCGAGCCGGGGGACAGATCCGCGCCGTCTCGGCTGTCTCGCCCTGATTAGAGCCGCCACAACCCCTCCTCCTGCCCTGGGATGGCAGATAAAGCCCATAAACCTGAGCCATCCCAGGTGCCTCGCCAAGCACCGGGCTCTGCAGAGAGCCCGCCAGGCTTTTAATAGCCCAGATGCCAGCAGCTTTCTTCCCTGGACGTGCATTAAAATTCCCCGTGGAGATATGGATGCGGTGGTAAGATAGAATCCGTCCTGACATTGTACAGTGAGTAAAGGCTAAAATCGTGGGAAAAGCTCCGGCTGCATGTGGCACACCTAGCAGGACTGCATTTACAAACAAGCTATTAATTGCCTGGTGCAGTTGGCCACTTGTTAACCCTTTGCCAATTATTCGTGAATATACCCTTCTTAAATGAGTTAAATTGACTTGCTAATAGGAAACGAGGGATGACAAAGCACCTGGAAAATAAAAAATTTGAAAAATAACACCCCCCACCAAATCCACGGTATGTTCAGCTGCATGAAACTTTAGCGGTCTTGCACAGAGGGAGATACCATGCTGTCTCACTCCCGTTCTAGGATAGCAAACTGCAGGGCGAGGAGTTCGGGGCAGGGAGGATGAAAGAGAAGCAGCAAAGGATTTGGGAAAAATTTATCAGGCAGGAAGGAATCTGTCTCACTTTCAGCACCTTCACCAACAGCTTTCTCATTTCATTTAGCAATTGTCGAGAACTGTGCCAAAAATAACAGGCAGCCAGCTCAAACCCAACCCAGGGTGCAGCCTTCCATCCCACACGTCTAGTGCCAGGCAATGGTTAGCAGACCCCAGCACCAGCCCCGGCATACCTTAGAGATGGATAAAGAGCATTTTCGTTTGCCTTATTTTCTTGGCCAGGCTGTGCAGCGCCAGGAGCTCTCGTGGTAGACAAAGGTTCATGGTGTTTGGAGGAGCATGGCTGGGTCCTAGGTGGAAGCATGGAGTTTTGGAGGTTTGCCATCCTCCCGCCCACAGCATCGCACATGTGATGGAAAAGGGCTGCAAGGGGGTTTAGGGGAACAGGGTCCCTCATCACCCTTTAGTGGTTTGAAGGTCACTGCCAAGTGACAGCCCTTATTGCACCCCACCTCTCTGGACCTCTGTGTGGGCACAGCAAAACACAGCTCAGGTCGTCCCAAAAAACACATAAACACAGATCGCGGAGACTGCAGATTGCCCCTGCCTGCTGGTATGATCCCCATCCAACACCCCCTTGCCCTAATCAAGCCTCTCATGAATTGCTGTGTGACATCAACTGGCGTGTCTGCAGCACAGGCTTGTACACACACCCTTTGTCCCTAACACTGAGCAGAGCATCGCTTTTCCTGCACGCTGTGAGCTGAAACCACATGCAGCCCTGATGCACCCAAAAAAAGCCAAGACAGGACTCCTTCCAGAGCCCAGACTCTGCACTCAACAAAAAAACAATCACTTACAACTCACAATAACCAGTATTTATCAACATATTTCCATCAGGGCTGAAGTGATGCTGAGTGGTGGGGATGGGGAGCAGCAAGAGCTAGTGACCGGACACGGCCAGGCAGCCTGGACCCATCAGAGGAGAGAGACAGCTGTTTATACAGCACTGGATGAGGGTTTTTTTCCTGCAACCCTCTTCCACTAGCTTCAGGGGAAAAAAAAAGTTTTGTTGAAGATGATGTTTCACAGGAATGTGTTGAATTCAGCAATATTTTCCAAGGAGGAAGGAGAAACACTTCAGCAGCATTGCTACACTTAAATCCGTCTTTTTGCTTTTATACTTCACGCTGTTTTAATTATAGCTTTATTCTCATATATGGCATTCGAGGGTGTATTTATGCTTTTTGGATCATCACATCAAAAAAAAAAAAAATCCAAATGGCACTGAAAGAAAATGCTTTCTGAGATTCAATGATCCCAGTTTCACTCCTCCCCTCCCAGGATCTCGCGTGCCTGGAGGGATGGGTGGCCCCAGCAGCCTGGCAGGATATTTCCCACCCAGCCCAGATCTTCCCCTCCAGAGTGCCCCATTTCTCACTGTTTTGGGCCCAGCTCCGCACATCTCCCAGGAAAGAGCATTGGAGGAAACAGGGCTTTGGAGATGTTGCAAAACCCCTCCGTGGCTTTTTTTGTTTCTGCTCTATCTGCAGGCATCAAAAAGGATGGAGAGTGAACGGCCAGCAGCAATCGTTTGCCCTCAAATGCTGCACTAAAAGCAGGGGTCAAACCTCAGGTCTCATCAACATTTTTGGGCTCGATGGTTCTTCTCCAGGGTTTGGACTGCTAGCCCAATTCACAAAAAAATTGAAAGGGGAGTTGGAGGGGGCCAGAGATCCCTTTGGTCAAAGGAGGCAAGAGAGTTCTTCTGTTTGTGGTAATACATTACTAGCAGGGTGTTCTATCCATGTGAATTATTTGCCAGCCTGGAAATGGGAAAATTAACCAGGGGAAAGAATTAATCCTCAACTTTAGAAAAGAAAACAACTTGACGTGACAGAGGTCTATTGCTTGGCTCTGTCTGCAGAGAGAAATGGAGAAGCACTGGGAGCGAGCTCTATCCCTGCCCTTGGGAATGTAAAAATACGCTGACTTGTGCACGCAGGAGCCTTCGACTTTGACAGGCAGCGATATGCTGCAGCCAGTTGTATGGAAAGGGAAATTCAATACTTGGGTTTCCAATGTTTCCTTGCTTTCACAGTGTCCAAAGTCATCCCCAGACATTTGGAAGTGCTCAACACCTGCCTCAAAACCCCCTTAACTGCTCCTAATGAGCAGCTGGGGAGTTTGCAGCAGCTCCCTCCTACCGATAACAATATACAGGGCATCCAGAAAATGCCAGAACCAATGGGAAAACACCCAGCTAGATGCTGCAAGGACCTGGTGGGGTCTTGGGTGTTGTGCTGCATTGCTCATGGAGCCTCTTAATTCTGTGACATCCCAACCCAAAACCCTCCACCCAAGTGCTGCCAAACCTGGTGGCTCTGAAATCCAAATGCAGATTTAGCCCTTCCCTGGAGAAGGCTTTGATGGGATAACCCAGTGCCCTCAGATGTCCCTCCTCCCTGTTTAAGCAAAGGGCTTCGTGATCCCACCAGGTCTCAAACTTGCATCTGCTCAGCACCAACCCACACCATGCCGTGGTGGCTCAGACAGGAGAAGAGTCCTTCAGTGCATCTGTCGCATACGGGCACTTGGGAGCACGGGCTTGTCCACAGCCCCGGCATGGCACGGGACTGCTCTGCCCTACAAGGCTGCGGGGATGCAGCAGCAGCTCCCCAGTCCTGCGCCGGCCCCAATATCCCCTCCCTCCTCAGCAACTTTTGCGTGAGGACTAGCGGCGCTGGTGCCAGCCCTCTCCTCCTCTCACACCTTGTCTCCCCTGTCCACAGGGATTTCCAGAGATTTCCATCCTGCTCTCGCCTTACCACCGAAAAGGCAAAAGACACTTCGTGGGGCACTGATGTGCTTTAAACCTCCCTGCTAGGGAGGGCTCAGAACAGCGTTTGAAACCTGTCCTGAAAACATAGAGCAGGCTGTTTTGGGTGGGTTATTCTGCATCAATCCCATCCATCTTTGTTTTACATACGTTGATTTTCCCCCCACCCCATGTTTTAAATCTGACTATAATAACCAGCTGGGCTTTCCTGCTGGATTTATTTATCCGCAGCTGAAGCTCAGAGGTGGGAGATCACACCCAACACGTCCACACAGCTCCAGAGTGAGTGGCAGTGATTTGGGGGGCTGGTTTGGGAAACCAGTGGAGTGTTTCACCATTTCTGGGAACAGCACGTCAGGTTGGATGAGGGGCGTTTTGCAGTCCAGCCTTTCTGCTTTGCTGGCTCTCCGGCAAACCAGCCCCAAAGCCAGAACTTTTTGACAGCTGAGCACAGCTCCAAGTTTTGTTTCTCCTAGCATCTGCAGAAACGTGCCACCAGAAACAGCTGTCTGAGCTCATGGAGAGAGCACAGCGCTGGGAAGCAGCCAGAAGTCAGGCTAGCTATTAAAGGAAGGGAGGTGGCAAGTGCTGGGTGTGTCATTAGTGCCACTATTAATGCTGAGGGCTAATAAAGTTAGTAGTGGTGAGAAGCAATGAAAAGAGTCAGGACGTGGGACATGTGATTGGTTGATCCCATGTTGCAGGTCCTTCTAGACTTCATCCTAAACCTTGCAGAGTATTACCAGGTGCTGTGCACAGAATTTACCAGGCTGCATGAGACCCTCAGCAGGGCCAGGAGGACAGCACTGCAGCTCATGCAGTACCTGCCACCCAGGGAAGCCAAGATACTGTACTTGTCCCTCTCGATTTTTTTAGAGATCGCTCAAAAACCACACCAAAAAATGCCCCTCCTCACCCCACGAGGCAGAAGGCAGGAGCCATTTAGCAGCTGGAACTTCTTCCAAATAACAACATGCAGAAGACAGGAACATCTTACAAATGCTAGGGTACAAAAAATGAAGATTACCTCTTCAAAGAGAGAGGAATCACTCCTGGTAGATGGAGCCATGGGGTGCAGTGAACACAACAAGGTTAGCAAGTCCCGTTTACAACACTCTAAGGTCTTATCCTGAGCCCACAAGCTCACCATCTGATCCAAGAGCAGCCCTCAGCATGGGGGCTTGCACCTGTGGAGCTCCTGCAAGTTCCCTATCCCCACTGGACCTCTTTATTTAATTAATGTAAAGGACTCTGGAGGCTAGACCATCACTATGCACTGCTTGGAGGTGCTGTGCAGGAACTTGTTTGCACCCCCAGCACCACAGCAGCAGCCAGGGCTGCAGCCCATGCCAAGGACCAAGGCTGAAAAGAAGCCGCATGAGATGTGGTGGGTGCCCACAGGGAGCTGGCACGGGTCAAGGCAGCTCAGCAGCAGTTTATACTGAACTGACATGAACTCAGGTCTGGGAAAATCCCAGCTACCGCGAGTCCTGACACTCCGTGTCCTGGCAATTCCCCTTTTACACTCCATGAGTAAGAAGTCTGTAGGTAAAAATCAAAGATCCTGGAAACTTGTTCCCTATTAAAGTTAATATCCCAAACTTTACAGGTGTGTGTCTCTCCAGGAGAGAAAGCACTATGTTTAAAGTACAACATCAGTTTCTCAGTGCAGAAACAGCTCTTATTTTACTTTTCCGCACGAGGTCCTGGCATGAGTTAATGCTGCTAAGCCCTGCTGTAATAATATATAAAGGAAAGCTCTACCCAGACGGCAAGAAATGTGTATTTTTTAGGGCTAGATGTAAAGTCATCTGCCTAAGAAAAACCATACAGGTCATATTTGCAGGTGGCAGGCTATCCAAGGGAAAGTGATTTTTGTTACTCAGCAAACAATGAGCTCCCAGAGCCCCAGCAGCATCTGAAGGCACAAGAGTTTGCTGCATAAAAGCCAGGAGGTGGGCATCCCTTGGGAGAAATAAGCCCCTTATATTGATGCCAAAGCCAGGAAGCAGGCTCGGAGTGGAGCCCAGCGGTGACATCCATGCACCCCGGAGGGAGGTACTGCAGGAGACCTGTGTCTCCACACCAGAAAGAATGAGGATGAAACCATGGTTGAGCACAGCGTAAAATGGTGCCTCATGTGAGTTGGGCGGGATGAGGTTCATCAGCCTGGTAATGACCCTGACAAAACCCATCAGCCAAGACTGACGCTCAACCAACACAGACTGAAACACCGGGTACCACGTACCTACAGCCAAAATTGCTTCCTCAGCATCAGGGCTGGTAAAGCTGAGGCTGGATGGTCTACTAAAGGACATCCTCTTGCTCAAGCAGGAATTCATTTTGGGACGTGGGGTGAAGAAAGTGACAACAGTTCTCTCTTCCAGTACGAAAATCCACCTGCTCATGGGTATCTTCCTCTCCAGCTGAAGTCAAAGGAGGCTGATTACAAGGCACTCGCTTTTCCAGCACAATGGGAATAGGAAATCAGGTTCCTGCATATTCCATCAAGACTATCCTGCAGGGCTGCAGATGGCCCAGCAGCCACCAGGTAGGATGCTGCAGGTACAGCTCCACATCACAGGCAGCATCTCACTACCCTGCAACCAGCTCCTGTAATATCCCGACAGGCATCTGACACCCCTGAGAGAGTTAAGACTGAGTCAATGTTTCTGTCATCAACCTCACTTTTGAGGAGCTCGTAACTCTTGAAGTTTGTGCTCTCATGAGGTCAAAACTTGGCACGGAAGCACATGGCCCAGATGCAGTTTTATTTGGTAATAAATTGCTTAAATCTCATAAGCTTTTTTACTTCTGGCCTAAACCTGTAAAATGGGAAAAGAAAAATGTGTGGGAGTTTTTTTCCCTACCTTCAGATAATTTTGGAAAAGCAGCTTATATGGAATAATGGCAGGTTTTTTTCAGATACACGCAGTCTACAATGCTGTTTCTCAAATTTCTTGCCTTTTTAATATCTGCTCTTTAACTGGATCAACGTCCTTCACCCAGCGCAGCACCAGCATCGCAGCCCGAGATATCCGGAGGTGACTTGCAACCCTGGATTATTCAATCTTTGGCACATTAATCCTGATGTTCAGGAAGAGCTAAAACACAGTCAAATTACCCAAGCCCTTTAATCAATGTCGGTAATGTTTTGAAAACAGATTGCTGTTGTAATTGTGCCCCTGTGGCATCCCGCTTCTCTAGAGTTCAGGCAGTTATTGCAGACCAGCTCTATCTAACCAGCTCCTGGGTGAGCGCTGTTTTTTGTTAGCTGTCCACTGGGATTTAGCACTTTCAGACTTACCCCAAACACAGTTTGCTCTATCGTGGCCAGCTACTTTCCCGTGGCCAAAAGCCAA
Source organism: Opisthocomus hoazin (assembly GCF_030867145.1). Lineage (NCBI taxonomy): Eukaryota > Metazoa > Chordata > Aves > Opisthocomiformes > Opisthocomidae > Opisthocomus > Opisthocomus hoazin. The sequence goes on along the minus strand of NC_134454.1, from coordinate 86,582,482 downwards.
GAAGGTGCCCCAAGCCCCCTGCCCGAGGGCTGGGCTGCCTTTCAAAAGTCCATCTCAGGTGGAGCAGAGAGAAACAGCAGTGATTTTGCTCATACAATCAGCTCCAGACATTGGACGGTCCCCAGTGGGATGCTGGGCTACTGTCCAGCTGGTGCTGTTATCCAAACACTTCGTTATCGGCAGGGCTGGGATTTTTTTTCAGGAGGCAGCAAGGGGCTGCCAGATATGGGAACGTTGCACTGGTACGGAGAGCTGGGCCGATGTTGGGTCAGGGTCACACAACATGGCCCGAGGAGGACTATGCAGATGTCACTTTAGGAAAATGTCCGTTCCTTGGGGTGGGGATCCACCCGTCATCCTCTGAGCCAGGTCGACATTTGCTGGGAGGAAGGACTGAAGGCAAGCCCACAGGGTTGGATATTTTCCCCCGAAACAGCCTCTCACTGAGTTCCCCATCTCAGCGCTGGGCTTGCCACCCAGCTGCATTCACGGACCCTCCCCACACACTTGTCACACATCTCAGCCTCCCCAGATCCCAGCAGATCCAGCGAAGAGTTACTTGCAGGACAGGTACAGGGAATTTGCTGGCTGGAAGCAAGGCGGGTGGCTCGTGCTGCAGAGCCCACCCCTTGTCCCAGAAGGTCCCAGCCTGCCATGAGCCCTTCTTACGTGTAGTCTCCAGGAGGAATGGGACAGCCCACGTATAGTATGGATTTGGACAGGATCCAGGTGACTCGTTGAATGAGGAAGTGGTGAATTGGAAGAAAAACTCCTAAATATACAGGTGCACTTCAGGCCATTTGTCCTAGAGTAACACAAGCCACATGATAAAGTACGCAGGAGATGTCAGAGGAAGAAGTCACGCATGTGAAACTACTCTGACGTGGCATAATGTTTGCTCCCAAGGAAGAAGCATCCCCCTGCTGCAGTGTGGCCACCGCAGGAATTTTTAGGTGGGTAAAATGCATCCAAAGCTACCTCCAACAACAGCAAGGTCTTCCTACCTCTCGTTCACCTAAGATGTAACCCAGCTCCCACCTAAGATGTAACCCAGCTCCCGCCGGTGGGTCTCTGGAGAAAACACCAGGCGTGGCCCACGGTTGGGAAGCATTTGCTTAACATCAGGCTGGTGCCAGCTGTGTCTGCTGAAAACCCACAGACACTGGTGGCTTCAATCTGTCTGCAGGAAAGACAGGAGTGGTGGGTCTGTGCTCCCTGGGCTTGCCATCAATGAATGGGCTTTTTTATTCTTTTACGTTTAAAGGCAACAGAGTGCCAGTAATTAAGCTAGTCTGAAGAAGCAAACCCAGCCACCTCAAACAGAAAAGCTGCTGCAGAGCCAAAAGATCAATCCATGTCAATATTAAAGACACAGAAACTACTGACAAATCCAGAACGAACCAAGCCGGGTGACGAGGGAGGCCCACATGCAAACCTGCAGCCCCTGGTTTCGTGTCTTCTCCAGCTGCAGCGGGAGGAACGAGGCGCTTGAGCAGATGAGGAGGACGCAGGGGAGGAGGAGAGGGACCCCAGCAGCAAAGTCTGCTCCCTCCTTCAAGCCAAACACAACCTCTAGCAGCCTGCTGCCCATCAAATTAGTTCAGGCAGAGCTAAACCAAGCATTGCAGGGCGGAAGCTGGGCTGGGTCCAGGGTCCTCGCACCACACCAACCCCTTGGGTGGGCATGATGGGCACCTCGTGGGATGGAGAGTACTGGGGACCTGGGGGAGCCGCTGGGAGAAGAAAATGCTTCTCAGCAGGGAACAAGATAAACCAGGCGGCATTAAGTCACCCAAAGGAAGGGTTTCCAAGGCGATGGCAGGCGAGTTTATCTCCCTTTACTGTTTTCTTTCAAAGAACTGCCTCCTCCCATTGTGCACAGGAGCAAACAGCCCGGCTGGGACCCCAGTTGACCTCCCATTATGATTTTGACCATTCTTGACAGCGGTTTTGCCGAGCCCGCTCAGACAGAAACATTTCTCTCACGTGGATGTTATTTTTATTACATCTGCCTTGCAAACCTACATGCTGCCATTCAACACAACCAGCAGGCGCAGGGAGGCTACGCAGCCCCCTTGGAGAAGCCCATTAGCAGCACCAGGTTGCCACACTTATCTTTCTTCCCAAAGCCAGCCTTGCTATCGAGAAACAAAACTGGCATTCGTCCAGGGGGAATTCGGCTCCTGGGGCTGCAGGTGCTGCTCTTAACAGCGACAACAAAATGAAGAAGTGGTTTTCAGTTACAGAGCGTAGAAGCTGTAAATTGTTGTTTGTAGAGCTGGTTAAGTGCCCCATAAATACAAATAGTAGCAATGACTGGAATCAGGTGAGCTGTCACCCGGGCTGGGGGTGGGAGGGAGGAGGAAGGGATGCTGTGGTGAGGAAAGCCTTTGTCCACAGGGCTTTCTGCACACCAGGTGCTTCTTAACTTAACTGGTGCATCCACCAACATGTTTCCACGATCAGTCACTACTCACCACGTATGAGGTGAGATGTCTGTCATGCTGATGGGTTATCTCATGTTTGCAGGGTGTCTGCTCTGGGCAGACACCCTGCTCTGTGGGTTTAATGGGTGTGAGGTTCAGCTGCTCCTCAAACCCCTGCTTTTGGGCTTCTGGAGGTTGCGGGAGACCCAATGTCTGGCACCAGAAGGTGGTCTGGGGGAGGATCAACCATCCTAGTTAGAGCAGCCATCCATGTTAGCACAAGAGCCAAGGAATTTGCCAGTTAATTATCACAATACTATTAGGAGAAGGTTGGTGGCCCTGCAGAGAAGCCTGCAGCCTTGTTGAGCTCTTTCCACAAAAGTCTAACCCCCTGGTCAAACTGATGCTTTGACTCTGCTTTTCCCAGATGAAATTAGTCTCCAGTACAGTTCCTGCACAGGCAGCTTTTATGTCTGATGAAGCTTTTAAAACATGGGATTTTCAAACAAATACGGGATGTGGTGATGTACCTAACGGACATCCAGAAATGGCCAAGCAGATGCAACCACACAGCAGACCATAGCCTGACATGACTGGACTGACTGTTCCCACCTCGTTAGGGATCTAAACAAGCAGTTAGTCAATCTCAGACTGGCTCAAGCTTTCCTCCACCCCCAGAAACTCATCTTTCAAACCGGTTGTCCATCCATCGAGGCCATCTGCAGAAGCCAGGACAGGCGGCTGGCAGACGGACAATGCTCTGTTTCACAGCTGCTGATTAAAATGGGATGATGATGCTTGGCAAAACACCAAATTAATTAGTGCTAGCCACACAATCTACAAGTCCCTTTTGACTTAAAAAACAAAAATCTAAGGATTTGCCAAATTCATTTTCACATACCCCACCAGCCTGACATTTTCCCTTGAATTTCTTGTTCCTGAAGTTGCATTTCTCTTTCACAGGGGGCTTGTGCCATTTTTAGACATCATGAGTTTGAACATGCGGCAGAAGGAACTCGGAGCCTTTCTAGCTCTTGGCCTTTCGTAGAGGATGGACTAATCTTTGGCTGATATTTAGCAGAGGCTTGCAGAGCCGCACACGACCTCCCGCTTGATATTGCTATGACCTTTCAGCTTCTTTTGTGAGACTGTCTGAAATTTGTTTGATTTCGGTCCCTCTGCAGGGCCTTCAAGTAGACTTTTTGTGCCGTGGTGAATCACGGCACACCCAAATTAGATGTTTCTGTACTTAAACGGTGCTGAGGGACCCTTAACCAGTGCAGAGAGAACTGGGCTGTTTTTACAGAGGAGGAGATAGGAGCTGGGCAGAGGACAATGTGTTCCTGGGCAGCAGAAGTGGTGGACGGTGGGCCCAGGACCAGACCCTCTCCTCTGCCCTACCTCCCATGCAAAGATGTCTGTACAGCCGCAGGTCACTGCCACGCTGTCCCCTTCCCCACTGCCTCTTGGTGATGCTTCAGTGACTAAAGCCACACTTTCCCCTGCAGCAGCCAAGGTCTCCCACGTCACCCCATGCTTGCAGGGCATTTACAGGTACCACCCCACCCAGGAGTCCCACATCGATTAGTGTGTTACCGTTGCTAGTATGATGGACCAAAGAAGAACAGGGCAGAGTTTCTGCCCATAACAGCCTAGATAACCCTTTTTTGCCTTACATGAACCATTTTTCCCAGCAGCAGGCAGTTTTCTGCCCTGCAAGCCATGGACACACAAGAACAGGAGCAGGAAGACTCATCGTGGAGGGCACTGGGTCAGCCCCAGGGAGGCAGAAGCAGATTTACAGACCATACAATAGCTCAGCTTTGTCTGTGTTTCTCACTCTTGCATCTCAGGGAGCGGAGACCTTGCCTTCCCAAAGGATGACAGAGCATCTCTTACAACGTCATGGCCCCAGATGTCCAGGAGGCATTGAGGAAATGGTAATGCTACCTTTTAGCTGGCACCACGCCGGCCCAGAGCTTCGTCTGGGCTTTAGAGGGACGTCTTTATCTGCTCCAGACTGAGGAGGAACCACGCGCTTCCTTGCCAAACAGCTGGGACAGGCTTATTCTACAATTTCTCTTTTTCCTGCGAGAGTCCCGTGCTGGGAACTCCTTGCCTGTACCTCGCCTGCCTGCCCTGCTGCACCAAGGGGAAAGTGGGGAGAGGGGAACAGGCAATAAACCTGGATGATGGTCCCAGCCCGGACACCTACTTGTACCTTTTATCTCTGGCACTTGCAGGGCAGAAACTGGACAGTTCTGGGTCCCAGGCGGAGCCCAAAGGCGTAAGCCACAGGCAGAGGTTTGTGCTTCTTCCCACAGTCTCAAAGTCACAAAATCACAGAATCACAGAATGTTTGGGGTTGGAAGGGACCTCTGTGGGTCATCCAGTCCAACACCCCCTTGTGCCCAGCCCAGCTGGTGACCCAGTTGTACAGATGTTCTTGACAGGGGACAATCTCACCATGGGAGCATCCCATATCAGTACAAGCTCCCCAGGCTCAGGTATATCATATCTTTGCTGCCTGCACTTCCCACTAGAACAACCAGAGATGAGGGGAGACCACATCCACCTTGGGCACCCGGGTGGATTTCAGCAGGTGACCATCCCCGAAGCTGGAGAGGTTCTGCAGGGAGCCCCATTACCGTAGGTAACACCACTGGGTCAAGCAAGGAGGTACCCCATGGGGCAATGGGTGAAGCCCATGAATGGGGACTCAGGGGTTTCTCAGCAAAGCAAAGGAGACCAGGAGGGTGATGCTGACAGCTATGGGGCTGGAGATGCACCCCTCTGAGCCGGGCCAGGAGTATCACAAAATTTCCCACCAGTCTAGGGTAAATGGAATGTACCACGCTCCTCCCCACAGCACGCAGGACACTACCAGAAACCTGTGCCGTTGCAAAGTGGAAAAAAACACACTTTTTTTAGCTCCACCTCTAGGCCCCAAGGATTTTTACTAATTACTAAATTTAATTTATTTTTCTCTCTTCTTGGGGCTAAGGCTCTGCTTTGCTGGGCCTGTATTGTTTCCGTTAGAGCCTGCTGGTGTCCAGAGAAACTTCGGATTAAATATCAGTCACACATTAAGGTCAGGCAGCTCATTTCCATTAGCAGGCAGCGAGTCTCAGCCTCCCTGTAACGAATGCTGCCCGTGCCTCCTAATGACACCGGCAGAGGAACCGGGCAGCACCAGCACAGGGTGATTGGCACCCCACTGTCACCAGGGACCACAAAATTGACTTTAAAAGTCCATTCATCTTCTACAAATCATGGTTTAAGTTTTTCTGACCTGTGACAAATCTGCACAAGCTTCAGTTGAAAGACAGAGCCAAGAAGAGGAAAAAGAAAAAGAGAAGAAAAAAATCCACAAAAAAGTCGTGAAAGCAAGAAATGGATTTCAGCAGGATTGTTCTGTCTCGATTTCCAGCCCTCACCCCCAGCCATGGATTTCTACCCCTCTACTTTATGAGCAAGATTAAAGGTTTTTCACCCTGCTGCCTGCCACAAAGACTATACAGAGGACAGAAATATGTTACAAGATCTTCCCTGTTGCTGGACTCACAGACACTGGATCTGGATAAGCTCACCCCAGTTGGGTCTACCGCTCCTTCTGCTTTCCACACCCCTACCACCACCAGCACTGGGCCCCTCCTCAGTCTCTGTGGCTGGCTGGGAAGAAGATCTGAGGAGCTGGTGGTCAACACAGCAGGGAAGGGAGTGATGCGTGTGCCCACCCCGGCATCTGCCCATACCCTCCCGGCATGGCCCAACAGCTGGTGGCCCACTTCACCTGCGGTTTCTCCTCCAGCTTCTACGACAAAGTGGTATAGCTGCTGTCACTCATGGGCAAAGGAGGACCTACCACTAAAAAAAAAAAAAAAATCAGAAAACACTTTTCCTGCTCTTTAGCCCAATTAACCCAAATCCAAGGGTGCAGCCAGCTCATGTCTGTACCAGACCAGTACAAGTTGCAGCTTCTTACAGAGCCTTAATTTGTTCCCCATCACTTCACTTAACAACACGGAGAAGAAGCTCTGCTGAAGATGCCAATCTTAGCTGTGTGTGACTAGCCAGCTGTGTGCCCAATGCCATCATTTCAGAGATATTTTGGAAGTGTGGTTGGTGTGAATGAGAAGAGGATGAAACAGGACTTTTAGACGCTACCACAGCATAACAGGCCTGGGTTTCCGGCTGCAAGCTGTCACGTCACTATTGCTGAGGCATTTGGGAGTTTTATAATAGCTCTTTTACTCTGTAAAATTCATCCTTCCTAAAGGAAAACATTCCGCTCAAGTAAAAATAAGAGTTAAATGCAGGCAGATTAGTTTAATAGTGCAGTTATGCCTATTAAGGTGACTGTAAAACTAACATCAAGGCATTTCACATTAATTCCCTCTCAGTGACTCCAGATCTGATTTGCTTCAACAAATCCCCTGCTACTGAGCAGGGGACACAGGTCTCCATGGCCCTGTATCAGCTGGCATTGCAGAAGGTTGCTGTCAGACTCAAAAACTCAAGATCTGTCAGCTACACGGAGAAAGCAAACCTATTGATCAGAGCAGCTAGATAAGGAAGTCGTACGGTTAGCGTCAGCAGCCAGGTTTTCCCCCAGATCATTATTTTTAATCAGATTTTATAGAGGAGATGGCGCCTGAGTCACTCTTCCTGCTGTTGCAGAGCGTGACCATGGGAAAATGCCTCCCCCTGGATCAAAACAAAATAACGTTAAAACCGTCCTTAAAAAAATAACATATGTGTGTGTGTCTATGACACTAAGAAACAATTGACGTTTTTATTTTTCATCCAAAAATCTCAGCTTGGTCAGCTTTCTGTTTCATTTCTAAATCTATTTCCTGAAGAAAGCAGACACATCTGACAAAGTTTTTATGGCTAAATACAATTCTCCAGACATCTTCTGTAATGCATTTCCTCAAAAGCGACCATGGAAAGGAGGATGAACGCAGAAATCCACTTTTCCCAATCCCTATTTACATTTTCCCAGGAATTTTATGTACAAAGGAGCAGAATCATCTGCGTTTTCCTTGTTGCCTGAATATTCTACCCAGTGGCCTGAGAGATGGGCACTGGTGCGTTGTACGGATGGAGAAACAAAGGTGGGAGATCAAAACCACTTACTCAGCCTTAGGGAAGGCCAGAGGGGCCAAGCAGGAATCCGTGGAGCTGGGGGTCAGCACGTTGTGCCTGCTGCCCACCCAGACCCACACACGCTGTTTGGGCAAGCAGAAGCACGTCCAGCACTTTGAGGAGCCAGGTTCTGCTCTAGGTTTTGGATACAGTCCAGCTACCTGGCCTTGGACCAGACCCGTGGTGGTTTGGGATCTTCCCCATGCAGATGTGGCCGTGGAAGTGGATCTCCCTACTCATGGAAAGTCCCCTTGTTTGGAAGGGATGACCCTGGTTCAGAACGGAAGGGAAGAGTCCAGCACTGAATTTATGGCAGGGGAGAGCACATCTGCACCCCTGCCCATGCCATCTGATTGCACATCCAGCCCCAGGAGTGGGTGTATGCACAGGGACTGCTGACAAAAGAGCAGGCACCAGCGAGGTGCTGTCATCGCCATCCTTGATTATATCCCAGGCTCGGCTGGGCAAGACCATGACACACTCAATAACTGGTCCCTTCCCACCTGAATTCTTCTGCAACTCTATCAGCCAGCGGAAGATGCTTTTTTTGAAGAGGGTCTTCTGGAGCAGCTGGGTATGTGTCTCCACATTATAACTCTGAAAGCAGCATCAGCATGGAAAAAGTCTCTTCTACCCATGCAAGGGATGTGCTTGTAAATGCACACATGTGCTGAGAGTGGTGCAGCGCACAGCACTTCTGCGTCACGAGGAGTGCAGGCTTCACTCAAAGACTGGAATGGAAATAATCCTAGATATGCATTTTCCATTTATATTGTCAGTTCAGAGTGTAACTGAGCCTTTAGAGAAAGCAGAAAAAGATTGCAAGATTTTTCACAGTGCTAACTGCCAAATCCAGGAGAAGACTTCTTTCCGAGTTGAAATAATACAGCACGAATAACTCTAACCCATGTAATGTCCACTGGTCAGTGGCTCTGGAAGATGTCAAGTAGAAGAGCTAAAAACTGCAATTATAAAGGTGTAGTTCAGATTCAGCTCAGCTTTGGGGGAAAAAAAAATAACATCTGTTCAAGCCACAAGACCTGTTGACTCCTCAGAACTCCCAGTCACAAACGAAAAGGAATTAAAGTTGGTATCTGAACTGCTCAATGATGTTAATTATAGCCCGGTGCCTCTAGAACACCAGCTGAGCCGCACGCTGCATTTCTAGAATTTCTATCGTGCTTTTGGGAAAGATGGACTACAAAGGTTCCAATCCTGTCCCTCCATTCAGAGGAAGCATTTTGACCAAGCAAATCACACCGAGCTCCATTAGAAGGTACCGGCTGGCTCAGTTTGTCCAAGATTTGGCAGATCGGAAAACACCTAGCCCTGAAGAGATGCCTGCAGGCAGTCCCCAAGCTCTGAACACCCTCACATGGAAAGCTGGATGGGCAAAATCCTGGTTCCCGACATATTACAGTGGGATCATTCTTACTTTATTAGAGAAACAAAAAAAAGTTGTACGGGTGGCTAACTTCCTCCGGGGACCCCTGCGTTCAGATCATTTACTCTTCTGCTCTAGTGGAGTACACGGATTTCTGCTCTCTCTGTTTCAGGGTAGCAGCACAGCAGTGTAAAGCCCCGTTAGCGTTAACCTCTTGTAGCTTTAAATGCAGACAGGTTCCTGGTGTTACAGGTGCAGCTTGGGTAGAGTTGCCACACTCCTGAATGCCCCATTTTCTTGGTGACAAGCGGTGGCTCGTTCAACCAAAGTGCCCAGCCCTTCAGAGCAGCTCAGTTTGATTGGCAAAGTTCTCCTTTTCTCTTAATATTGTGGAAACCGGTCAATGGCCACCCCCAACCCCTGCCCACTTTGGATTTGGTGGAGACCCACGGTTCTCCTAACCATTATCAAGCTGCACCGACAAGCATCCCCAGCCCGCGGTGTGGAATCTCTCTCTGCGTGTTGCTGCTTTTCCTTGACTTTCTGGTCCATCACCCACCACCCTGAGAGCCTCCCAGGCTTCCCACTGTGTGTTGCCCTCCGTCCTCCACCATCACCCAGTACTTGCACATCAGGGTGCAGCTAAAACCTCTCCCACAGATGCAAAGTCTGCCAGGAAATTTAAGCCCTGCTTTTTGGAGAGAGCAGGACACCAGAGGTGAAAGCCACCTTTCTCACCGTGGAAGGTGATATGTGTGTGGACACACAGAGAAAGCAACTCCTGCAGCTTATGGACTGCACCGGAGCCAACCCCGAACCCCAGGAGACGTGGGGAGCTGACCCCTCACAGCAGGCACCAATAAGAACAAAGCACCTTTTCACTGGCTTTTTGGTGTCTGAACCTTGGCAAACCCTTTGTATTTTCATGTTGCTGTTCTGTTCTGGGCTTTTATCCCTTTTTTCTATTTTTTTTTTTTTTAATCACAAAGTCTCATTATATTTGTTGATTTTCTCAAAGGTCCAGCTCCCTGGCGTGATGCGAAAGTGCGTGCGTCACTGCATCACTAGAAACGGACTTGTTCTTTACGCTGGAAAAAAAAAAGGAAAACCAAACAGGAGCTGGATCTGTTCACGGGCTGGAGAGTAGTGTTTTGGCTCAGAGGGCAGGGTGCCAACTCTGCACACCCACTCGCTCCGTTAGACTTACCTCCAAAGTTCTGCTTTCAAACAGAACCCCCCTCAAGTCCTCTACAGAGGCAGCAGCTCCAAGCGGGGTTAGTTGTTGGGTGCCGTGGTACATCCCTCCTCCCCTGCACCACCCACCTGCCCGGTCCTGGCTCGCAGGAGGGCCCCAGCACCTCTGTGATGCCCTGAGGCTCTCTGATGTCACCTCCCCCCCTAGGGATGCTGCCAGTGAGTTGGGTTTCTGCAAAGTGTGTCCATCCCCCCGCTTCCCATTTGAATTGTAGGGCGTTGGGAAGGGGCCCTTGCTGCCTCCCCATTCCTATGGTGGGGCCAGAAAGCTGTGACCAGTCGTGCTGGTGCACCAAAAACGGGAGGCTGGGGAGAGGAGAGGCACCAGTGCTCGCTGTTCAACGTGATGACAGAGCAGCAGCACTTCTGCACAGGTATTTTCTGCAAAGCATCCATCAAAACCACTCCCCCTCTAGAAGAAATATTTTCTAGAAGTGAAGCCAGATGAGGGATGTGTACCTAGAGCCCTCTCGTCACCGTACCATGATGCTCTTTCCCCCCCCAGCCAAATGGCCCATGTGACCACGCTTTAAAGCTAGTACTCCAGCTATGAGACAGACTTCCCCATCGCTGCATTCCCAGCACCAGTTATTACAGCATCAATCACAGCCATCTCCCGATGCAGCTGCCAGAGGACAGCACTTGTTCTTCAGCCCATAAAGAGACCCCAGTGAGGTCCTCCGTCTTCTGGACACGCTATCCCATGGACAGCGGTGCCTTACCCTCCCATCCTCCAACACACACCTGACCAGCACGCTTGAGCATCTCAGGTGTTTCCAGTAGGTTTGAGTCCTGGAGCCAGCACCAGGCCAGAGGAAGATTTGGGTTCCTGGGGAATGAATACTAGGAAGGAGCAACTCAGCAAAACCCGTCACATCCACAGGGCAAAAGATGGCAGATATTTAAAAACATGGTGGGAAAAGAGAGGGGTAAAGGTGAAGAAATCAAGAAGGTAACACCAGTAGCAGTGCTGGCCAGGAGGACTTCTCATCTGGCAGGTAACCGGCCTCATAATGCCTTTGCTGAAGAGCAGCAAACATTGTGCCTCTGCAAAGAGCCAGAGGATGGGTCTAAGCCTGAGTCTGCCAGCACCGAGGTCAGCCCAGGCTGAAAAGACCTTCTCTCCTTGCTTAGTTTCTAGCAGAAGAAGGCCCAGTGAGAGACGCTGTGCCGTGGATAAGGCACCCCAGGACAAGGAGAGGGGCACAGCACGGCAGGTCCCACAGAGTCTGGAGGAACGCACGAGCCAGTGAAACACACTCTAAAAACTCCTGTGAGCTTCCTGGATGGGGTTGAGATCTGGCCCTTGATTTTGTTAACGGGGCTAAAAATTGCTGGTTACAGGAAGAACAGAGTCACATCGGGCACCTAACAAACATCCTTCGGCTTCCCTAAGAGCATCCCAACTCCTTTCAGGAGGAATCCCTGTCTGTCCAAGGGATGGGGGGAAATTGCCTTACCTCCCTTCCCCTTGGTCTTTCTCCTATTTTTCTAAGCTTGTAACTGCCTCCTGGGAGCATTTTCCTCCCCCAGGACACCCCTGCACCCTGTAGAAGAAGCACCTGGATCACATCACATCTGGATCTGGCAACGCAGGACTCTCCTTGCAGATAACCCAGGGCAAGACGATACTTCCTTATCTCCAGGCTGCTTCTATGGTCTCCTTCAGCAAATCACCCATGATTTCCACCGGCAAGTTTGCAATCACATGTGCCGGACAGATTTTCCAACACAAATCAGACAAGGCCATGGAGAAGGTGCTATTTGCCTCTGCAGACTGAAGTAACTCAGGTGGACAAGCCCAGTTAGGAGCAAAGCAGTAGTTGCATGTCCCTTTCGAGACCTCAGCTCTCGTTTTCATTTTGGAAGCCACCTCCGGTCCTCACAAGCTTGTAAACCCATCCTCGTTGCCAACAGAGGCCAGGAGGAAGGAGAGGCAGGTGCTGACGTGACCTCCCTCATTTTGTAAGGTGTTGAATAGATTCTGTGACCTCCTGCACTGGGAGCACAGCCTTTGCTTGTCCAAGACTCATCTCAGGCATCAAAGAACTTACTCTTGATTAAATAAATCCGATTTCTGCACACACTAAAGGCACTACATGGTTGCACAGTACAAGAACATGGAGGACTAAGGCAGTCTGTTCCTGACTATTACATACTTTCCAGGTGAGTATGAAACACTGAATCCACCTCTCAGATGTGAAAAAAATTACATCTAGGTGAAACATTTCTGTACAGAAAAACCCATCTGAAAGACCATGATGAATGGGTTTTATTCCCTGCATCCAACTGATGCTGTTTCTTTTTCTGCCATAAGATAGTATTTTGCTTCTGGGGTTGTGCCCTACTTCATCTCACTTCAAATGAACAATTTAAAAGCCTTTATATCCCACCCTCTCTCATTTTTCTGAAAAACTCAAAGACAATATAAAGCCAGGAAAATAAATTTTCAGCCGATGAAATGGAAAATAATCATTGTCATAAAAAGCAGGTATCTGTCTTCACACAGCTATAGTCCCTGGAAACTCGGGTCAACAGAAGTGCCGTCAGCTGAGCTGCTGGTCCACCACCCATAGCTCACCCACACGGTCCCATGCTGCCGCTGAGACACGATATCCCTTGCTTTGGGGCACAGTTCCTGTGCATTACTGTATTTTCTGCTTGCAGCTTCAAGGAACAACGTCAGAGACAAGAGTCAGTTAATTCAAGGCAGGAAGGAGTCAGGCAGAGAGCTGACCAACAGACTAAGGATGGTTGATGGTTTTTGGTGCTGCTTTGATAAGAGCAGGAAGGTATAGAATCATAGAATCGTTTAGGTTGGAAAAGACCTTTAAGATCATCGAGTCCAACCATAAACCTCACACTACCAAGTCCACCACTAAACCATGTCCCTAAGCGCCATGTCTACATGTCTTTTAAATACCTCCACGGGTGGTGACTCCACTACTGCCCTGGGAAGCCTGTTCCAATACCTGACCACTCTTTCAGTGAAGAAATTTTTCCTAATATCCAATCTAAACCTCCCCTGACGCAACTTGAGGCCACTGCCTTGCATCCTATCGCTAGTTATCTGGGGGAAGAGACCAACACCCGCCTCACTAAACCCTTATTTCAGGTAGTTGTAGAGAGCAACAAGGTCCCCCCTCAGCCTCCTCTTCTCCAGACTAAACAGCTCCAGCTCCCTCAGCTGCTCCTCATACGACTTGTTCTCCAGACCCTTCACCAGTCTCGTTGCCCTTCTCTGGACACGCTCCAGCCTCTCAGTGTCCTTCTTGTAGTGAGGGGCCCAAAGCTGAACACAGTACTGGAGATGTGGCCTCACGAGTGCCGCACACAGGGGCACAATCACTACCCTGGTCCTGCTGGCCACACTATTACTGATAGAAGCCAGGATGCCGTTGGCCTTCCTGGCCACCTGGGCACACTGCTGGCTCATGTTCAGCTGGCTCTTGACCAACACCCCAGGTCCTTTCCACTCCCTGGGCTATGGGTCATCCTTCAGGCTTCGCAGACAGAAGGTTGAGGGGCTCCATCTCCCCACATCTCCTCAACCTCCAGCTGCTTCATTCCCACCTGAATTTACTCCAGCTGTCATTTCCCACCCAGGACAGATTCATGAAATGGTGCCCAAAATGCCAGACAGTGTAGGTCAGCCTGCAGCCCCCGGCCGGGTTTGGTGCCACCTCCGGGCTCTCCCGGAGCTGCACTTGACACACGATATAACCATTATCTCAGGCTCTGTGTTGGGTCTGGCTGAAATAGAGTCCACAGAATCACAGAATGGTAGGGGTTGGAAGGGACCTCTGTGGGTCACCCAGTCCAACCCCCTGCCGAGCAGGGTCACCCAGAGCAGGCTGCACAGGACCGCGTCCAGGCGAGTCTTGAATATCTCCAGAGAAGGAGACTCCACAGCCTCCCTGGGCAGCCTGTTCCAGCGAGTTGATTTGCCCCATAGGCTGTCTCTCCAACTTCCCCACCTTCACGCAGTAGGGTCTTGGGAGGGAATGTATCCAGGATAGCTGACTCAAACTGACCAAAGTGATACTCCACAGTGTATGACGTCTGCTCAGCAATAAGAGCTAACAGAAAGGAGGAAGGGGCATTGATTATTACATCTGTCACCTGGAGCAACCGCTACGCATATTGAAGGCCTGCTTCCCGGGAAGGGGCTGGACATCAGCTGATGATGGGAAGTGTAAAACAGAAGACTTATTCTTCTTTGCTTCCATGCATGGCCTTTGCTTTTGCTTTATTAAACTGCCTTTATCTTGACCCACGAGTTCTTTTCCATCTTATTTTCTGCCCCTCTGCCCTGCTGAGGAGGAGCATGATAGACTGTGGGCACCTGGTGTCCAGCCAATGTCAACCCACTACAGGCTTGTACAGAAGTTTCCCACTCAGGCCAGTGAGGGCTGAGCAAAGCCAGCTCAGTAAGTGCTTTTGGTACATGACGGATAAGATTTTCTCCGCTCAGCCTTTTGGAGAGCTGCCTGCAGCCCGTTGATCTCAGTGGAGTCTTTGCCCAGAGAAGCAGCAGCGTACGGAGGGAGTCTGGGGCTGCCAATGGGTGCTGCAGGTGGCCAGCGCAGGGGACCCTTTATTATAGGGTTGCATGCAACCAAGACATATTCACTATTATAAAAAAAAAAAAAACTTGTAATCCCAAGTATGCTCATTCCATGTTATTTCTGCGCAGAAAGCCTCCTTGTTCCTTATCTCAGGCCCCAGAGATTTGTGGGATACCACATATAACATCTGGACAAGATAAGGCTTCTTCCAACGCACTGATTGCTCCCAACATCTATAAAGCCTCACCACGACAGACCTGAATGGACCCGTGCCTGGGGGTGTCACATCTCATCTGTTTTCAGTCCAACCCCCCTCTTTTCCAGATGTTTCGAGCAAAATATTGTGATTTTTTCCCCGTCCATTTTCATGCCTTAGACACCCATCTCCAAACCCTACCGACACCCTCGCCTCCCATCAGGGAGAGCAGAGACCAAAGGCGCTCAACGTCCGCCAAGCAAAGCTTAATCCTCTCCCGGGCTCTTCCAACTCCTAGCACTGAGGGAACTACTTAATTTCAATTAGCCACTCGTGCGGTAGAACCCCCAGAGGAGGAGGCGAGCCGTCAGGATCCGACCCTCCAGGGCTTACCACCGTGGTAACGTCAAACCATGCACGCCGGCAACGAGATGTTTATAGCCCAGTGATTCATAATACTGCAGAGTGTGCAGGAAATGTAACGCCATTCATGATTAAGAAATGCTCTTGTTTTCTGCTAAATATATAAAATAATCACTCACCCCCTGAGCAGCAGATGCAAATTATACATAGTGTTAGCCTCGTATGCCAACCGCTATAATTCCGGTGCAGCATGAAGCCGCTTCCCAAGGCTCTAGAAGTCCCTTAATCTGCCTTTTGACGTCAAATGACAAATTTCTTGCCTGGGATCATTAACAGGATGACTAATGAAAGCTGATAAGTGAATTTATAAATTAACTTAAAGACATTAATATTAAAGGCCAGGCTACAAGAAAGAGAAATGTGGACTTAGCAAACCACAACAACAAGCGCGGTAATCTGCACGAGATTTACAGCTCCTTTCCTGCCAGGCAAATTAGAGACGTTTGTATTTTCCACCCAGAGGCTGTGGAAACTGCCAGGCCTGACAGACACCTCTCCTGAAGCATTAGTACCCCCATTACTTTCAGACACTGCCTGAGATTTAAAAAGCTCCTGCCTAAGTTTGCCAGCAAATGCCACGCCAGGGCTGCAAATACGCTGGTAGTCTCGCAAAGATAACTGCATCACCAAACCCTCATGCAAAGACCTGTAGACTGCGGCCAGTTTGCTGCCGCAATTCAATCTTTAATTAAAAAACCACATCAGACTAGATTATCATCTTACTCATCCCAGTATAAATGTCAGTTGAGGACTTACTTTGGATTTATGCACATATAAACAAGTCCAGACCTTCCCAGCTTGGTGTCTGATCCCACGTCCGGGCAGCTTCACCATGAACCTACAGCTCATTTCTGACTCCAGCTGCTCCTCACTGAGTTTCAGGGCGCACAGGACACTCAGTTTAAGCCTCAGCTCCCACCAGCTGATGATGCTCAGCCCTGAATGGACTGGACAAACATCCTTCACTGCCCTAAGGACCGCAAATGAGATCCTACCCAGTGCTGCAGGGCTGCGTGAGAACAGGCATCTCCATTGCTGTCAAAAAAAAAGAGGAGAAAACTTCCCTTTGTCTATAGATGCCAGGTTTTCAAGCAGACATAGCATGAAAACAGGTTGGTCAGGCAAGCACTCGTGAGTGGTGCCTGCTCATCCATCCACAGCTTCCAAAAATACCAAGATCCCTTTGAATACATCAGGTCCTTGAGCTGGCAGCGCGAGCAAAGGAAGAGTCAGATGCCACCAGGAGAATGAGAAAGCCCAGAGACACAACATGAAGCACCACTGGGGAGGGCACATTTGCTACAGGGATGTTTCCCCATCCCACCCTCTGCTGGAGGAGCCCAAACATGGGGAGCAGTCGCAGTGCTGCAGGTGCCTGAGGGACCGTGTTTATCGATGTCTTTCAGGGATGCCTGAGCCTGGAGAAGACAACAGCAGGTTTTTGGAGTAGCTCCTAATTGAACATCAGTGTTGACTGCTTGGACGCCTGGTCTGGCAGGCTGTCCAGCTCCACCAGAGTCCTGCTCCAGGTCCCTTCAGACAAGTCCCAGAAGGTACCCGTGGCCCTTCTTTCTCCTCATTTAGGGAAACGGCTGCTCCTTGTGCCATTTGGGGAAGCAGCCGGAGGAGCAACGCACAGTAACAGCTCCACAACATCGCTTGAGCCCCCCAGGAAAAAACAGCAATGGCCAGTGGCTCCGTCTAAGCCGATGGTCACCCACACCTTGGGTTGTCCCCTCCAGGCAGGGCAGCTGCTGCAAGCGGCCAGGAGCATAAGCATGTGGTGTGAGAGACAGAGACTCCCTGGTCCTTCTCCAGGCTACTCAAATCCACATCCGAACGTCTTCCCACAGGCATGTCCTCACTTCGAAGGGTCCCAGCCCACGGGTACCAAGCTGCCCCTTATTGACTCTCCCCACAACCCGCATCTCCTTTGCTCCTGACCACGCTGGGCTTACTCAGTCAAACCAAAGCGATAATATTCATCGGAGAGCTACAAACCATACACGTGCAACTTTCCTGCAGGCACATTTTGCAGCCTTTATAGGGAGGGAGAGAAAACAAGAGCGGTTGAGGACACTTACCAAGAGGGATCCACCATAGCACGTGCCAACCAGCCCAACCCAACTGGGGCTGGGAAATGCACAGGACCAGCAGGCAGGAAAATGGGTGAGAAAAGGTCCCAGGAGACTGCGAAACTGAGCAGAGGAGGAGTGGGAAGGGTGAAGTAAAGACGGCGGGGAGGCATGGAGCCGACATGGATTTGCTTTCCCTGTGTCCTGGCTCTGCCAAGCTCATCCCTCCGGCACGGGAGCCCGGTTCCTGCAGTGACCAGGATCTGCTGCTCTTTCTCAAAAGTACTTTTGGGTTTTTTTTTCATTTTAGAGGGAGAATTTAGCCACTCCCAAAGAACCCGAGTTTCTCCCAAAGGTTTAGGAGCAAGGTAAGTCCACACAAGGATTAATCGGGGGGGGTCTCCCACAGGGTCCTGTGAGGAGCTGCTTGGGAAACCGCAACCCCTCTGCCAACCCTGACCACAGACCAACCCACTCCGTCACCCCAGATTGAACCCGAAAAGGGAGAAAATCATCACCTTCCTCACTGGATCTTAGCCCCCACTCTTGCTGCCCACCTGCAGGTCCCTGCCCTGGCCCCACTGCAGCCACACATTATCCTTCTCCTTCCTAAACCTCTGTGTCAGCTGGAAAACCTCCCGGGTGTTGTAGCTGACTTCTGAGTTTCGAGCACCGAGTTCACCACAAGCAGCAATCTGAAGCTTTACTTTACACACAACCCTTTAATCAAAAAGCCTCGTGCTGCCGCCCGACTCTGGGTTTATGTGGAAACCCCCAGACACTACGAGATGCCCAAGAGTCACACGGCATTTGGCGGTGCCATCACACCTCTCCCAATTGCCAAACCAACTCCGATCTTCGAAATTACGGATATCAAAGATGATCCAGATGTAGAGAGAAGACATTCTGCAAAGTCTCCCCTTGCATTTCTGGCACATTTATGTAATGCTCCCCAAAACGAGCGTTCCCAGGTTGAGCATGGGGGGAAGGCTTTTCTCTGCTGACCTTTTTGAACACCTCTAGAGATAAGGACCTCCCAGTTCTGACATGAGGCAGCCCCAGCACATGGTTTGGGTTTAAACCAGCGTGTAAACGGGCTGGAGGGGATGCCCGTGACCCTGCTACCCGGGGCCGTGCCCCGAAAGAGCCGTCCTGCCCTCTCCTTCCACCCCCGCCCCTCCCGCGCTCGTGGCCATCCTCCCGGGTCGGTGGAGAGGGACGAGCCAGTCATGGATGTCACACGTGCTCCCCACAGCTCTCAGAGGGGTTTCTCCTACAGGTTTGGGAGGACGGGGCTCCCGGGGCCCGTGCCCCATCCTCCCACTTCAGCTAACGAGGTGGTCCCCAGATCACGAGCAGGGTTTGAAACAACAGCAGAAGAGGAAGCTCAGACTTACTCTAGGGCAGTCCTTCCAGGAGGCCGGCGGAGGAGGGCTCGGCGGGGACCGTGGCCGGTGGTGGTCACGGCAGCGTCCTGGCACCCGTGGATCTTGCACCCCCAGTTTGGCACCTCAGATCCGGCCGGGACGCAGCCAGCGAGGCTGGACGGCGTCCCCACCACGTCCCCAACGCCTCGCCCCTCCCCGGCCACGGCAGCTCCTGGGATTTCTGGCAAACACCCCCCCGGTCCCCCCCTCCAGCATCGCAGCTGCCTGCGCTTCCTCGCTCGGGCACCAACTCACCGGTTCTCAAACAACACCCATCCACGGGGCCGGACCCGCACACAGCAAGGTGAATCCAGATCCGCCTCCATCGGACTCCGCTCGTAATTCCCAGTAACGAGCAAAACGTGGCCGCTATTCGTTTACCTGTTCCTTAAGAGCGATGGAAACGGTGACACCACCCCGAGCCCCGTGTGCGAGACGGACCGGTCCAGCTCCCTCCTGGCCCCACCAAACGCACGCAGATGTGTGCAAAGCCTTTACACAGCCCTCACACGAACGAATCTCGGAGCCCGTTTCGTCCGTGTTTGGGATCACCCGTCTCCCCGTTACTGAAATAAGTCACTTAAAGCCACCCAGGAGCGCAGGTTGGTGCCGGGGAGGGGTTCGGGCTTTACAGAAATCGCTGCACGTGCCTCCACGCCCGCAGCAGCACCACCAGCACGCGACTCACCTCGGATTTCCTCAGCCCTCCCCGATGCTGAAATTAAAAAATTCGTTCTCTTTGCACCAGGTGGCTTTTCAAGACTCCCGAGTGCCACAGGAATTCAGCCACTGAGTTGTGGATGCGTTTGATGGATTACGAGGCACGACAGCCTGGTGGTTACCGACTAACGAGGCTGCGGGGTGCAGGGGACGGGGCAGGGGGAACGTCTCCTCGCGTAAGAAGGCGTTTTTCTAACGAGACAGGGTCAGAACACGATGCGGACGGCAAACTGCTTCGCACGAGTGGCCGTTGACCCAGCGGCTTTCTGCACGGTTAGACCACCGAGGCACCCTCGGAGCGCGTCGGCCAAGCGGGTTTGCTCCGTGTTAGCGCTAATTGGCAGCAGAAGATCTGGTGGTGGGGGGGGGGTGGTTTTTACGCTCGCTGCAGCGAACAAAGGGGCAGCTGCCGGCAGGTGTCCGTTTCGGAAGGGGACTGGGTTTATCCGTGTCCGGGTTTTCGGGGTGGGGTAGGGATTCGTTTTTTTTTTTTCCACGCCTTCTGTCATTGTCTTACATGGGGGTTGAATTAAAAAAATTTCCAAATAAATAAATAAATAAATAAATGAAAGGAGGGGGTGGGGGGGTGGGGGGTGAAAAAAAAAAAAATCACATTGGGAAATGATCAGCCCCGACAGGCATGCACGTCTCCCTTCATGCAAGCGAGAAGCACGGCCTCCCTGCTCGGGACGCGGACGGGGACGCGTGTGACACGCGCACGGAGCTCGGCGCTGTCCCCGGGCGGGGATGGAGCGAGAACAAAGGGGCCACAGCACACACCACATCCAGGGGGGCAAGGCAACCCGTCTGCGCTCGTACCGGGGCGGGGGGACAGGATGGCCAAACAGTCACCGGGAGAGACGGAGCGGGAAGCATGGAGAAGGAAATCGTAATTAAACGCTTCTTAAAAAAAAAAAAAAAAAAACAAAACCAAACAAAACCAAAACCCAAGAACCACCAACCAAGCCCAGGGTGAAGAAGCTATGAGGGAGGCGGAGAGGCACGGCCTTGCAAAATGATGCTTCTCGTCGAGGGGTGCCGGGGTCGGGCTGCTGGAGCCACCGGCTTTGGGCGCGCTCCTCTCCGAGTTTCAGCGGTGGGAACCACCGACCCGCTGAATTTGTCTTCCTCTCGTTAAAGACAAATGACCCACCCTGTGTCTCCCCACCTTCCGTGGAAATGCAGTGAGGACAAGATGCTCTCCCCCCGCCTCCCCGACCCCGGCCCCAACCCCAGCCCCGTCGCCTGCTTTCGGGAGCCCTGGCTTCCCTCTGCTCCTGGCGGCACCCGAGCCAAAACTGGGAGGTTTCACAGGACCATTTTGCAGACCTGGGAAAGGAGGTCTGGTGCAGGAACAAGGAGAGGTGACCAGTATTATTATCGCTTTGCAGCCGCAGCAAAAAACCCCAAAAAATCACTCGCTGGCCACAATTTGGTTGTCCACCCCTCCCTGCACCCAATATTTTAAGGTTCCCGGTGACTTTCTCCCAACCCCACGCTTTGCTCTTTCGAGCAAATTGGGTTATTCAGAAGATGGTGGGCCCGGAGGCTTCAAGCAGGGGGGAAAAAAAAAAAATAATGTAGTTACAACATCGGCAGCTGGGATGGTTTTAGGGGCCCTGCCCTGTGCCTTGCAGGGGTCTGGTGAAGATATTTATAGAGTGCCAGTCGCCGCTGGACCAAGGCACGGCAACTTCTCGCCTGGCAGATGGTGGGCAGGGCACTCGAATAAACGTACACGTTTAAATATTCAGCTAACAGATTACAGGGAAATTTTTTTTTCCTCAGGTTGATTTACCTCTTGTTAACCAGGGTTGGAAAAAAAAATAAAAATATTACTGCCTGCATCCATCCGGAGGTCGTCCCTCTCGTTTTTGTAACGGTCTGGTAAGGAACGTGCAATGTTGTAACTAGAGCGAAGTAGCGAGGCAGACCCTTCATCAAATATCTTTTGTCTTTTTTGATGGATAATGAGGGTTTGGAGTTATACAGTTGGTGGGGTTTTTTTTGGTTTTTTTGGCTGTTCTGCATCAGCATGACGGTAATACAGACTGTGCGTCTAGGGAGCGTGTACACACAGACTAATGCTGAGGGTAGATACGGGATGGGGGGGGGATAAAAAAAAAAGAATATGTACTAAAAAGCCCCCAAATCTGCGCTACGGGGGGGAAAAATCCACTCACTCAAACCTCACGATGGGGGAAAGCAAGGAAAAAAATCTAAACAGCAGGATACGACAATAAATGGGAAAACAGCAATAGAAAAAGCACACTAGGTTAATATAGGAAAACTAGTTTCTTTATTGAGAGATCGTATATTAGTATTAGTGGAATCGTGTGTAACAATGTCACCATGCACACAATACAAAAAGGCAGGGCCCACCATGCTATGGAAGGGCAACAGAACAAAAGCAGCGTACACGGAGCAGATGTACAGGCTACAGCACATTACATTTCAGCAGGGTATGTCTCTACAGAGAGATTTACATCGGAAACTAGGTAATGTAAAAAAATACAGACCATGCTTCAGTTTTAGTACAAGAAAAAAGGTGGAGGTACACAACCAAAGGATATTCGATACAGAAAATTACCCACAAAATAAGAACAGGAAGTAATTCAGCACAGCAGAAAAAAATGTTATCCCTGTTTAGTGGGAACCCATTTCGCCGTCCGTCGCCTTCTCGGGGGCCGGGTTCTGGGGGGAGCCCCGGGACACCCGCGGCTGCCGGGATGGGGCGTGGGGCGGCCGATTCACCGGGTTTTGTTTTTTTTCTTTTCGGAATTGATGCGAATTACCCCGTTTCCCCACCCCAGTTTCATTTTTTTTTTTTAACTTTTGTTTTTTCTTTTTTTTTTTTCCAGGGGGACGAGGACACCCTCCGCCCGACGACCACGGCAAAATGGATCCAGTCAACAGGAATTTACAGTGCAATGTACTCAGCTACACAGGATGAAGGTACAAAAATGGCTGTTATCGTCTACGGCTACGCTGGGATGGCCTGGTGGCTACGCTACACGGCGAGACGGGGAGCGGGAGGGGTCGGGGGGGTAAATAAAAAACAAAAAAACAAAATAAAAATTATTAAAAAAAAAACAAAAAAAAAAAAAAACGAAAGTAGAGGGAAATGGATCTACCGAAGCAAAGAGTGTTGGTGCAGGCGGGAGCGGGGCGGGGGACGGGAGCGCGGAGGGGGAACCCCCACCACGGGGGCTGGGGGGGCCGCGGAGCGCGGCGGGCTGGCCCCGCGGGCGCGGGGAGCCGGGGGACGCGGAGCCCGGGTCGGGAGGGGCGGCCCCCGCCCGCCCGCACAGAGCCCCCCCCTCCCCTCGCTGCGCGGAGCGGCCCCGGGACGCGAACCCGCGGCCGCGGCGCACGGCGCGGTACCTCTGTTGCGCACGGAGCCGAAGACGGGCAGCACCAGGTAGCCGACGTGCACCAGGACCATGCTGCGGCCTTTGTGGCGCGGCGCCGCGCGGCCCGGCCCGCTCCCGCCCGCCCCTCCGACCCAGCGGCGGCGACTGGCGCCCGCCCGCTCCGCCGCCGCACAAAGCCGCCCGCCGCCAATGGCGGCGCTCCGGCCGCCGGCGGACACGCCCCCCTCCCCGAGCCGCCGCGCCCCGCCCCCCCGGCCGAGCCGCCGGCCAATTGGAGACGACGGGAGGGCGCGAGGGGCGGGGCAGGTGCCGGGCCGCGGGGGGCGTGCAGGCGCGCGGGGACGCGCGCGGGCACGCACACGCGCGGTCACACTTGCGCGCGCGCGCAGCCGCACGAGCACGCGCGTGCACACGCACACGCACGGACACGCACACGTGCGTGCACGTACACGCGTGCGAGCGAACACACTTGCACGCGCACCCGCGACAGACGCACGCTTGCGTGCACGCACACGTGCACACGCACACATGCGTGCACACAGCTGCATGGACACATGCGCGGGCAAACGCACGCTCGCGTGCACGCGCACGCGTGTACACGCGCGCGCGCATGTGCATGCACACACATGCACTTGCACACGCGCATGCGGTTGCGTGCACGCACGCACACACCTGCTCACACGCGCACACACGGTCCCATGGACACGCACACGTGCAGACACACACGCTTGCACACACGCATGCACACAACTGCATGGACGCATGTGCATGCACACCTGCATGCTTGTACACGGGCTTACATACGTGCGCACACATGCATGCACACACACACATGCACACAGATGCGTGCACACGTACACACACGTGCCTGCACACAACTGCATGGACACATGACACACAGATGCATGCACGCACACATGCACATATGCACATGCACACATGCAAACACCTGCATGCACTTACGTGTGCACACACGCACGCACACAGTTGCATGGACACATGCGCGCATGCACACACACACGATCGCAGACCATCGCATGGTCCCATGACGGACACGTGCCCGCATACAGAATCACAGAAGGTTCGGGGTTGGCAGGGCCCTCTGTGGGTCACCCAGTCCAACCCCCTGCCCAAGCAGGGTCACCCAGAGCAGGCTGCACAGCACCGCGTCCAGGTGGGGCTGGAATATCTCCAGAGAAGGAGACTCCACAGCCTCCCTGGGCAGCCTGGGCCAGGGCTCCGTCACCCTCAGAGGGAAGAAGTCAGTCGAGGGAGGTTCTCCTCCCCCTCTACTCTGCCCTGGGAAGGCCCCATCTGCAGTGCTGTGTCCAGTTCTGGGCTCCCCAGTTCAAGAAAGATGAGGAGCTATTGGAGAGAGTCCAGCGCAGGGCTATGAGGATGGTGAGGGGACTGGAGCATCTCTCCTACGAGGAAAGGCTGAGGGAGCTGGGCTTGTTCAGCCTGGAGAAGAGAAGGCTGAGAGGGGACCACAGAAATGCTTATAAATATCTGCAGGGTCGGGGTCAGGAGGACGGGGCCAGACTCTTTCCAGTGGTGCCCAGCAACAGGACAAGGGGCAATGGGCACAAACTGAAGCAGAGGAAGTTCCAGCTGAACATGAGGAAGAACTTCTTCCCTCTGAGGGTGATGGAGCCCTGGCCCAGGCTGCCCAGGGAGGCTGTGGAGTCTCCTTCTTTGGAGATATTCAAGCCCCACCTGGACGCGGTCCTGTGCAGCCTGCTCTGGGTGACCCTGCTCTGGCAGAGGGGTTGGGCTGGGTGACCCACAGAGGGCCCTGCCAACCCCGACCATGCTGTGATTCTGTGAAAGGATGAATTTGGGGCCATTCCTCTTGAAACGGGGCAATGTGGTATATCAGATCCGGGTGGAAAGCAGATCTGCTGCACTGTGTGAAACGCGTCCCACAGAGAAAGGGATACAGCTTCCAGCTCAAAAAAGCCCGGAGAGGGTCACGCAGCCAAACCCACGCGTGAATCGACCGAGGGGGGATTTTCACCTTGTCTCCTCCCGCCCGTGACGGCCAAAGGACAGGCCCTGGGGGACCCTGCAGAGCCCCTCTGGTCCCCCGAGCCCCTCCGCCAGCTCCGGTTGCCGTGGGCAGCTGCTCCCCGGGCCCCCGGCCCGCCGGCCGCAGTTGTCGTGGGTATTTCGGGGGGCTCAGCCCTCCCTGCTGTCACTTTTCGTCTGCATGTGCTCCCCCCCCACCCCGGACACCCGATGCCGGCGGCACGGGCTGGCGTTAAAATTATCCCTCGACTTCCTCCTGCCCACGTGGATGGTGCCTGCCAGGGTCCCCCAGCTTTTGGGGTCCCAGCAGCCCCAGTTCAGGGCATCCTCCTGCTTTTGCCCCCAGGCTGCCTTTAAAAATGAACGCCACGGATTTCTTCTTCAAGGTGATGCTCTCGGGCACTTGTGGACATCGTGCGTGCCACCAGCGTGCCGGTGGAGTAGACGTTTCGGAGATGCCGCAGCACAGGCGTCAGGGTGCCTGGGGTTGTCTCACCCCTCCATCCCACGGGGAAAGTTTCTCCCCTCAGCCAGACACACATCGAGGAATTTCAAGAAGTAGAAAAGTGATATGGAGCAGCTGAGAAGAAGGACATGGATGTGTTGGAGCGGGGCCAGAGGAGGCCACGAAGATGATCTGAGGGCTGGAGCACCTCTCCTACGAGGACAGGCTGAGGGAGTTGGGGCTGTTCAGCCTGGAGAAGAGAAGGCTCCGGGGTGACCTTAGAGCAGCTGCCAGCGCCTGAAGGGGCCGACAGGAAGGGTGGAGAGGGGCTTTTCACAAGGGGGTGGAGTGATAGGACAAGGGGGAACGGCTCTAACCTAAAAGAGGGCAGATTTAGGTTAGATATTAGGAAGAAATTCTTCCCCATGAGGGTGGTGAGGCCCTGGCCCAGGCTGCCCAGAGAAGCTGTGGCTGCCCCCTCCCTGGCAGGGTTCAAGGCCAGGTTGGATGGAGCTCTGAGCAGCCTGGGCTGGTGGAAGATGTCCCTGCTGATGGCAGGAGGATTGGAACCAGATGATATTTAAGGTCCTTTCCAACCCAAACCGTTCTATGATTCTGTGATTCTAAAACTGAGAAAAGTGAAACCCCTCCAGAAGTCAGGACGGGACCGAATGGCTCAGAAACCAATGAGCCAACATCCTTCAAGCTTGTGGGGTTTTTTTTGGCCAGCCTCTGACGGGACAGCAGAAAAGCCACAGTGAAGGATTTTTTTTTCCAGCAGTTTTGAAGCCACAGTTTGCTGAAGGTGGACGTCTCTCACGCCCAGCCGCCATTTTACCGGTTTGCAGGGTGATGAGCAAAGGGATTGAAAACATGGTAAGGTCTGGTGCCGCACTTCTGGTAGGGATGAAGCATGTGGACGACGCTACTTCTTTGCTAGACAACGGTCTGGGCCGTTCGCTATTTTCCAATCTTCAGCTACGTTTTGGATAGCAGTTTCCTCGGGAGCACGTCTTGGCGTCAGTGGTGATAGAACCACGGCGTGGCCATGGCTGGATCTTTGGTGGTGCTTCTAGGGCAAGGGTGGTCGGTCTTACAGACCCCATTAAGAAGAACAGTTCTGGGGTTTTGTGGGGCTCAGGTCTTAGAGGATGGGGGAGACAAAAAGCCTCATGGGCTTGGGAGACCAGCACTGATGAGGAGAACCTACAGGGAAAAGTGAAGGTGGAAAAAAATTAAAGGCAAAACGAAGAGTGGATAGAGAAAGGGTGAAAAGGGAGGAGAAGTCTCTCCAGCAAACACCAGCGCGTCGTAATGTGCCTGGGAGAGACAGCGACCCAAACCCCGGTGGGGAGCCGGAAAGTGTGGGGCTCCTGGCTGGTGAAGGGACTTTGTCTGAGATTTATTTACACCAACGTTTAATCTGTGCTTAGTTTGCTCTTTTATTTTCTCTCTCCCGATATTTTTTTCTCATCTGCCTTTTACCCCCTTTCTTTCTCGCTTTTCTCCAAAAAACAACAGGGGCAAGGTAGAGAAGATCATTCTCCATTGGCTTGAAATGAGGATGAAGCATTTCAGCGTTTCAATTTTCCGGTTTTACAGGGAGAAGGCAACGAAATGGGTGAAAACGCCACATCCAGAGAGCAGCCATTGGGGCTAGGCGAGAAGGAAAACGCCGCGCTCCTGTTTCGCCGGAGCAGGTTTCAGACGCGCAGCCCGGGACTTTCTCCGGAGGCGAGCAGGAGGCGGATTCTCCGCTTCCCCCGAGAGCGGGGATGTCCGGGACCTCACGGGACCCCGCGCCCACCCACCGCCCTCCCGAGATCGTTCAAGGGGGACGGCAATTCACCGCAGCCAAGGGGGGACAGCAGCTCGCCATGCCCCCCCTTCGTGCCTCGTCGTTTGGAGAGCATCGAGCTGTTTCGCGTCGAGGAATTTCCCTCTCCGTTCGCGCGGAACGCGGCGGCCTGCGAAATAAAGCCATTTCCCTGGCACGTGGTGGTCGTTGCAGAATGGGAGCTGGCGACGTTTCGCTGTGGCGGGTTGAGGGGGGAGTACGGGGGCTGATTAAATGCTTCCTTCAGATTTACACCTCTAAGCGCACATCCTCGACGTCGACCCGGTGCCTCCCTGCAGGGATCGGGCTTCAGGATATTCCACATCGCCCCGTTTGAAGAAGAACTGCCCCAAATTCACCTTTTCCCCTCCGTCCTGCCCGTGTTTCGGGGGAGCAGAGGTTTTGGTGAGTTTTCCTCGGTGGTTCTCCCCGCCCCGGCATCCCGGCTTTGGGATCCAGCCGCGGCCGACGGGAGAGT
The DNA here is from genome assembly GCF_030867145.1 of Opisthocomus hoazin. Taxonomy (NCBI): domain Eukaryota; kingdom Metazoa; phylum Chordata; class Aves; order Opisthocomiformes; family Opisthocomidae; genus Opisthocomus; species Opisthocomus hoazin. Next base: position 86,554,699 of record NC_134454.1, on the reverse strand, counting down.
CACAGAATCACAGAATGGTGGGGGTTGGAAGGGACCTCTGTGGGTCACCCAGTCCAACCCTAAGAGTTGGGGCAAAAGGAAAAGCCCTCTCCTGGCAACACGCTGGGCTGTAAAACACCGCAATTTCCGCCGCTAATCAAGGGCCCTGCGATGTTTTGTTTGTGAAATCCGCTCCTCGCTCTCAAGCCGGCTTTGCACCAGCGAAAAAACAAGGCGACGTCGACGGCCGCTGTCCACATTCCCCGATCCCGGGCTTGACGCCCGGAGAAGCGACCCTCCGTCGGACCCGTCGGTTGTTAATTACCTTGAAATGACGGCTGGGCAATCTAATTTCGGCGTTACGTCCAGAGGATTCCACTTCTTCTGTTCTCCCCGGGGCCGTTTCCCTGCCGTGGGACGGATGCTGGCTGCACGGGGCAGGGTTCGGCCAAGGCGACGGAGCCCAGCACGGTTCGGAAAATGAGGAAATTTGGTCTTTCCACATCCACAAGCCTTTTCTGCCTGTTTTTGGGGGGCACTTTCCCCGCTTCTGGGGAGGGTGTGATGGCAGCCCGGAGCCCGTATCCTCCGGCTCTGGTGCCATCTAGTGCCTTCCCACCGGCTGCTTCCAGCCAGGGCTTTCCCAGCTAATGCATTGGTGGCCAAATTGCATTAAAAATCGTCAGGGTTACCTCCTTTTCAGACCAGGTGCTGCCGAGAGCCCTCACCTGCACCCACACCCCCCATCTTTCCGTGGGGCTGGGAGCGGGTCAGGCTGAGGCTGGAGCACCAGGAGTTAAGGGGATTCCTCCCTGGGGCACGGGGAAGGGGAGTATGCGGGTGCAAAGCCAAGCTTGAAGCATTTTTGAGAACTTTTCTGAGCGTTTTAGAGTTTTGCCATACTCCTGCACGTGCTGGGAGTGCCAGTCCAGGGCAAGACCTCAGTTGGGCCACTGGAGGATGAGGGAACCCAGCATCACCCCTCCGAATACTTGTCCGTAGAGTGTGGTGCTTACCGGGGTACAAAGCATTATAATAACACTTTTTTTGGCTGGCAGGGAGCTCAGACCCTCCTGGAAAGCATGCTCCCTGCCTTGTGCCATGCCCAGGTGGGACTGCTCTAAAGACTGCCCTAATTCACCCTCTTAGCAAGCAGCTGGAGGAAGGAGAGGTTGAGCAAGGAGCCAGTGGTTCCGCAGCTCCCAGTGGGACGGGGTTTTGAATGGCCTGACACTATGTTTTAGCTACATCCCAGCCACAGAAAAGGTCCTCAGATGCTCTCAGGAGGTGTGGAAGACGCTCAGGTGTGCAACCAGGGTCTCATCCTCCTTTTGCGGTGGACGAGATGAACTAAACAGCATTTTCAACTCGCCACGTCTTGTCCAAGACATGCTGTGAGCTGCCTTTCGAAGTCATCCCTCTTCTCGTTAGGATTTACTAACTGTGTTTCATCTTTTGCTCTGGGTGTCTTCAACACGAAGCGTGCTCTTCACCTTCCCACCGTTGTTTCCTAATGGCTTGAGTCTGCCCTGGGTTACCCCAAAGGTGACCTTCACCCATCTCCCAACCTCGCCGGGGGACAGTGGTATTCAAACCTAGGGGGAACCCCCCCTGCCTGATGAAAACAAGACGGAAAAAAGAAAGCCAGCTGAGTGAAGGACAATATTGAGACCAGTTTTGTATCTCCCCCAGCAGTGAAGGGGCAGCACACTGCTCGGCGGCCTCTTTCCAGTGGTGCCCAGTGACAGGACAAGGGGCAACGGGCACAAACTGAAGCAGAGCAAGTTCCAGCTGAGCATGAGGAAGAACTTCTTGCCTCTGAGGGTGACGGAGCCCTGGCCCAGGCTGCCCAGGGAGGCTGTGGAGTCTCCTTCTCTGGGGATATTCAAGCCCCGCCTGGATGCGGTGCTGTGCAGCCTGCTCTGGGTGACCCTGCTTGGGCAGGAGGGTTTGAGTAGATGACCCACAGAGGTCCCTTCCAACTCCTACCATGCTGGGATTGTGTGTGATTCTGTGATTAATCACATCCTAGGCATCGAGTGCCAGGGCCTGAGGTGGTGGCATGGCTTTCGTTGTACAAGAGGAGTCCAAGGACCACGTCGGGGCTGTCTGATGCTCATCACCAAGAACACACCTACAACACACAAGTGGCAAATGAGTGCATCAGCACAGGTAAACACACAGTCTTCAATTATTCAAGGGAAGGCATCTGCTTACTCGCTCCAGCCTAAGCAATGCATGGTCATTTGAGCAGCTTCACACCTTCCCTGGAGCCAACGGACGCCAAAAAGCCACAAGACTGTGTTAGGTGTTACAGGATGGGCTGAGTGCCTGGTTATTTCGTACCTGTGCCTGGCCCTGAGTGCCTGGGGAAGGTCGTACCGTACAGACGCTGCTTCCCCTACACGCTCATGGCTCCCATGCCTGGCTTTGCCGTGGCCAAGCATGGTTTGTGGGCATGTAGTGACTCCCAGTGACTGGACATCTCATCGTTTCAGGGACTTTATTACTGAAGGGTGCTTGGGAGGTCAGCTGGGCAAAGCACAGAAATGTGGGTGTTTCTACAAGCTGGTGCTCCCACATCTGATTTTCCACCAGGATTTTGTCTGGGTAATCTCCACCTCTTACCTGTCTGGAGCGGAAGATAGTTCTCTGAAGAGCGCGCTGGTCCTTCCACAGACAGAGAGTGAGCTCCCGTCACTGCCTGTCCAGCCTAACATTCAGCATGGGATTGGAAACGTGGCACTAATAGTCCAAGAAAAGACCCAGCACATGTAAAGAACCATCAGAAAAGAACACAATTTGACAAAACACCCAAACCTGCATTTTTTTCCTCCTTGGGATGCATCTCACAGACAGGCAGGTCCCATCTCCCACTTTGTTGAGAAAGGGAGACACCGTCCCCACCAAGGATGTGTTTACAAGCTGAGCTTTCGGCCACATCTCTCCACCGTGCTGGAGATGCCCCTTCCACCCAGGGGTTGGGGATCTCCTCCAGAAGCAAGAGGCAAAGCTGGAGGTTCAGCTAAGGAGTCCCCCACCAGCTGCCCTTGATGAAGTCCTGCTCCCATGGGTCCCATCCTTGTTGGTACCCAACATTGTGACGATGCCTCCATCGTTCCCCACTCCCATGCAGCAGGGACAGAAAGCTGAGCAAGTGGAGTCCCTCACCTTTGAGAGCCAGCCCTGAATCCTCAGAATAACCATTGCTTCCCCGAATCTATTAAATTAACCTGCATCACCACTTTGTTCAAGCACAAAATGGGTTTCCCAGGGCGCCCTTCCCTCTCGCTGCAAGACGAGGAGGGGGTATTCTCCTCTCAGGGATGTGCTGCTGGCCAAGAGAAGGAAGTAAGCCCAGCCAAGGTGATTTCCAGCCTGTCGTCGCAGCACGGAGAGCTCCGCTGTGGCTCTTCATGCAGAAGACGGATCCCATTAGAGCTCTAAAACGTTAGCAGAAGGGTGGTGTTAGTGACATGTCAGAAAACAGATCTGAGGCGCTCGGCTGGTGACTTATAAGCTCTTACGAGGGGTATTTTTATCTGGTGGTTTTGTCACACGCTGTCCAGGGAGAGTGTGAATAAATGGACCTGAATGGGAAGTGTAATCATGTGGAAAAGCAAGAAAATTACCCTTTCGTGGATCTCTGTCATATCCTGTGCCAGGTAAGATGAGCTTTGAGTGAGAACGCAAGTGGCACATTTCCCATTAGGACCTTAAAAGCACCGCTCCAGCCCAACCACCTCTGACCTGAAAGCTCCTCTTTGGGTTTACGGGACCACTGCCGGCTCGCACCACCACAGATAAACATCTCCTACGCATCTACAGCCCCAGGGGGGATCTGAATGCTCCCCACTTCGAAATGGCAGCCTCCTCTGGAGGTCCGTGCTGCCACACGCTGGGGCATCCAGAGGGCTACAGTTGTAAGGATGGGGGGAAATCAAGAGTATTTTAGGATGCAGGAAAGTAAATCGGTCGGACTCAATGACTGTAGAGGTCTCTTCCACCCTAAACGATTCTATGACCTGCGGGTGGCAATATTAGAAAAGATGCGTTTCCAAGGAAGCAATGGAAAGTTGCTGTTTTTGTGAGTGGCTTGGGCACACCGAGCTGGAGATTTCTACCGAAATCTGGTGATCGCAGAGAGCTGTGCAGCAGCGCTGTCCTGGTCAGAAGGCGTGGAGGAGGCCGGGTGAGCCGGAGTGATGGACGTGACGCTGGAGTTCAGTAACGTCAAGTTTCAGGTCAGACACACAAGGACCTGGCAGAAAGGTTTGGGTGTCCTCGGGCATGGGCGAGCCCAACGCTGTCCACGCTGCGAAGCCACGGACGAGGCAAAACGTGATCCTCAGGCGTGCGAGACGGCATTTTATCAGAGGCTCACGCAGGAACCCCTGTGGAAAAGGGCCCGGGCAGGCTCCAGGAGTTCCACGTTCAGTTTGTGTCTCATCTACAGCAATGAGAAACGAATTTGACAGGGGACTCTTGTTTCTTTTTCCAGCTCTGACATGGTTGCCCTAGATTCACCCAAAGCTGCTGACGCAGCACGTAAATGTAGAAAATTATCTGAAATTAAACTTTGAGACGGTTTTCCCCTGCCCACTCCAGCTTTGCCCTGAGATTTATTATCTGAAAGATCCTTCCTTCCCAGTAACTGGCACACAATTTTAATTTTGAACTGAATTGCAAATCCAGATGACTAACCAGCTCCACGAGAAAACTTCCACGGGGCCTTTATGAATCAGCAGGCGTCAGGACCCTCGGGAATGCATTTATACTTCTCATAAGCTCCCTGGTATCAAGATACAGACCTGGGCAGGGGGGGTTGGATCCTCATCTGCTGCTCCGTTGCAGTAAGAGGAGGGCGTTCACCGTATTCGCACCAAAGGCAAAAGTAAATGCAGGGTTTGTCCGTCACAAATTCGCATTTTGCAGGCGTGCTGCTCCTTTCCTTTGCAGGCAGAGGGGATACTGCACCCCTGTGATGCTCTGGAGAGAAAGCCACAGCAGCTGACATGCACAGACGACCACCCTAAAGAGGAGAGGGAAAACCAAGCTGTATTTCAGCAAATGGAGGTGGCTGATGCACTCAAAGGATGCCATTTACACATCCTCCAGGGAACTGGGGAACTAATCCGCTAGTAAAACCCTTCCCGTTCTCATTTTAAGGTAGACAAACTAAATTTTCAGCCACAAAATTAATCTGCATCGCAACGAATTCACTGGAGACAGCAATAGGGAATCTAACCTGTTTGGGCAGTTTTTGTCAGTTCTCGTATTGCCCCAGAAATGACAATTCCCACGCAGCCAGGCGGCTCCTACACAAAAGCAAAGCGGCCCGAGCCACGAGGGATGTGCTCAGCGCCGCGGGAGAAATTCCAAGCTTTCCAGTCAGTGTAGCCTGAAGTCTAAAGGCTCCGGGTATCTCTTGGTGATGGAGAAAAACAAGATTCAGAGGCTACGTCAGCTCTGCTCTTCCCACATCTGCACCACACACCACAGCGCTGGTGATACACGAGATAAAACCCGCGTCTGGCATCCACCTCAACCGCCACCAGACCCATGCTCTCAGGCTTCGCAGAAGCCAAGGTCTCAGTGGGGCTGAAAACCCAACTCACTTCGCTCTCGTTCTCCATCTTGACATTTAAAATACGTGGATAAACAGCTCTCCTTATCTGCACCACTGAGAGTCTTCTCACACGATCAAAAACATCAGAATTAGGCAAATTCTCCTATTTAGCTGGAAACTATTTTATTATTTTTGTTATTATTCCTACTTCCATACTGACTACGAGAAGACTGGCAGGCAGCAGGGCCCTAGGTTCAGCACGGTGTAGTTCTACCCACCGTCCTTCTCTTTACTCGCCGCTGTAAATTCCCCGGTGTAACTCAGGGCTCCTCCGAAGGTTCTTCAGCTTGGCACCACCTCCCGTGGCCAGCGAGGACCTGCCCAGAGGTTCGCAGCTGGTCTGCGCACCCATTCCAAACGGCAGCGGAGCCCACCTTGTTGGCACCACCTGGCTGCATCAGAAAATCCGAGCGCAACAGCCCGGCCTCCTCCGGAACGCTCTCGCCGGCCGGCAGAAGACAGCTGGGAGGACGGGACGAGGGGATGCGGGCGGAGAAACACCGGTGTGAGGGCTGCGCAGACACCCGCGGCACCGCGGCGCGCGGGGAGACGGAGCCTTTGCCGTCATCGGCGTTCTGGACCTTCAAAATTAAACGCATCGCAGCAGGGAACAGGGCTGAAATGTGGCGGCTGTCGCCCACTCCCAGAGTTTAAGGCTTTGTTTTGGAGATGTGACAAACAGCAGCGTACTGAATGAAAGTGGGGGGGAAAAAATCCCAAACAAGTTGATATTGTTTAAATAATACACTCTATTTTATTTTGTCTTAAAATAGTTTAACCTTTATGCTACAGACTTGTTTCAAAAAACAGAAGGTCTCATCTTGCACCAAAAATATATATATTTATATATATATATAACACTCTGTTTTATTATTTTTTCTCCAAAGACCATTAAATACTAGATGGAAACTGAGAACTAAATAATGAGTGTCGAGAAGAATGAAATTTTTTAATTAGAGTTGCACGTTTTAAACATTTATATTCTAAGCAATGATTCATCTTCGCTACAGAAGATTCCAAGTTCACACTCCAGCAACTCAGGAACCGCTAAATCATGGAGGGCTTGAGCCAATGCACGCTCGAGTCGGTGGAAAGCCCCGCATCGGCTCCAGTGGGTGCTGGATCAGGCCCCGAGCGCACTGGTTCTTAGCCATAAAACAGCTAGCTTTTCTCTTTCCAGCTGAGAAGAGCAAAACCATTCAGGCACATTTTGCTCTCTTTAAAAAAAAAACAAAAAGAAAGAAAGAAAAATAAAACAAAACCACTTCCTAGCTATCCAGTGATTGTGGTTTTCACGTCACTACCCTTTCAAATTTGTGAAGGATGAGAGAAAATACGTAGTGTTTTAAATAAAATAAAACCTGCATCAGACTACAATACATGAATTGTTTAAACAAACACAGTGCACAATTGGAGGAAGTTTGGTTAGGACGCAGTCGCTTTTATATATACATGGAAGTCACATCATATACAAACTGAAAAACAAGAGTTAGTTTGCATTTTTCGTGGAAGGACGACAAGTGGGTCCCTGCAGCTTTCTTAAAAACCGATCTTCAACGGGCTCTGTGAAACAGGAAACAGCAGCCACACTGAACCACCGTTCCAAAGCCACCGTTGCAGCACGCGCGCTCGCCCGCCGGCGCGACGGCCGAGCCGCGCGACGGGAACACGAGGAGGAAGGACCGACAGCCACCACCGACACAGCGGCGCGGGGCTGTTCCCTCCCGCAAGGCGAGAGGGCTCCATCCACGCGACGCTCCCTCCCTCCCTCCCACCCCCAGAGAAAGAAATCGGTCACTAGAAGCACCACGGACGTTTTTCTGGCCATGCAATACACTTAATGTTCAACGTTTTAGGAAGCCTGAAATCGCAGTATCAATCCCTTGCCTGGTTGTTCTTTAAAGTGCAGTCGTAACCGCTCTGCTCATTAAGGAAAAAAGCTGTTTGTTACCAAGTGTACCACCACTGCTGGGTGGTGTTTTTTTTTTCCTTTAAGTCATGTGACAACATAGGTAATTTTATTTATTTTTCTTGCCCACAGATAAAATCCTTGGAAGCCAAATAAATTTAGAAACCAGCCAACACAAAAAGAAAACAGAACTTCCCATGTCCTGACTACCCCCTGGTCAGCCTAAATTGGCAAAAAAATCTGATGATAGAGCTGTACAAAAATTCCCACTAGAAACATTTTGAATACAAAGCAACATTTTAATTGCACAATAGACATTTAAAGTGAATATCATCTTGTTAAAATCTAATCTTTGGTTTTTGCCTTGAGAAAGGCTCAAAACGACAGATGAGGGGCAGGAATTTCCATACACACTACAGAAACTGCAGCCTGCTCAAGTCAGTAGTTCCACTGATTTTGGTGAATATTCTGGTAGAGAGTGTTTCCTGGTCCATACCCTAAAAACGCTTATAAAACTAGGATAAGAGACATGACTGAAAGTCAGGAAAAACGGTGCAGATCTAGTTTGAAAATAAAAAAAACTCCAACAGATCACAACCTTAAGCCCCGGTCCTGCAACAACTTTTAGGACAGAGTTTTAAGCGCCTGAATGGCCCCACCAGCGTCTGCGAGCTGAGCTGGATGCTACGCGGCTGCTGAAGTGCTTTGCCAGACGGGGGCTTTGCCAGGTTTGTTCTGGGGTTGTTCTGGGGTTTTTTTTGAGATGGTCAATGAAGCAAATAAGCAACAGCAGAAATGAGGATTACGGGAAAAATGTTTCATTTCTCTCCTTCTCCTACTCCAGGCAAGACTCGGATCTATGTAAAAAAAGTTCAGCTATATTTAAAGAGGAAAGGAGTGCTGGGCCTTTTTTATTACTTTTTGTTTTCTTGTGCTTTTGCAATGATCAGCTGCTACTAAGTCACTACTATTACTATTTTAAACCGTAACAAGCTGTGGGAAACGCTCAGTGAAACACAGTAGTCAAGCAGACAGAAGACTCAGCACTGAAAAGCGTGTAAACCATAAATTATATGGAAAATAAAAATCCTTTAATTAAAAGCTGTTCAGTGCATATGTCTTGGGCCGTTTGTATTAAAGACAGTCCCTCCTGCTGGTAGCAAAACCAAATCAGTAAAAATACTCTTGGCCCAATTTTCAGAAGTGTTGAATACCCCCAATTCCACTGAAATCAGTGAGGACACAGCATCTCTCAAAATCACTGATGCTCACACAGCAAAACACTAACTTCTACTAACAAACTCAATATACTGATAAATTAAAAACGTACTGAAGTTGGAGGTGGGAAAGGGTGTGAGGACACAAGCTTGCACACAGTTATTTCTTCCAATGGACACGCACGGGTTAGTAACTGTAGATGTGTTTTAAATTTGGAGCTATTGGCTTTTAGTCTGGGAGGAATCCTCCGCTGAGAAGGCAAAAACATTTTAAATGGTATTGAAATTATACTACATTCTTATGGAAATGAAAAACTTTGTTTGAACTTTGTAATGCCCGGAACAGGGCTTCTGAAGCCGAAGCTTTAACAAAGAACTTCTGTGCCACAAAGGGGAGGAGGGGTGGGGACACACACACAGCGACACCGCGTTACAGTAGATATTTGCGTCTGGTATCCTCATCCAGCGTGAGGTCTACTACTTCTGGGGGCGAAGACCAGTTCTGCTGGGGAGTCACAGCTGTCCATGTTTGCTGAGCGTTCGTGTACTGTGAGCCTGAGCCGTGCTTCCAGGAAGACACACTCTGAATCACACCTCCCCGGGGATGCACACACCTGCAGCAAGGCAAAAGACACGGCATTAAAGCCACTGTGGCATTCTGGCACTCTTAGCCGCAGCGGTTTATCACTTAGGCGTCTTGTTAACACGTCCCTCTCCAAAACGTCCTTGTGGATTTTCCATCCGCAGAGTCCACGACACCGTAAGTACCCAGTAAACAGATCTGAGGCCAACCTTAAACTTGGGGGTGGTGGAGGGGATTAAATTATTTCCAAGAACTGAATTCTGCCAGTGGCTGTAAAGTGATATTCCTTAGAGAACATGTGCGTGGATCCCAAGGATCTTGAAGCAGCCTGCCCCATCCTGTGTCGTTCCACGCATTATTCAGAAGCACAGTTTCCTACTAGTAGTTTTACCCACTGGACTTTTAAAAAGAGAAAAATTTTAAGTGAAGGTTGATGAGACATAGAGGAAGGCTGTCTTTCTATACGAAATCAAAACCATGTTAAAATAAGGGCATTACGAGACTTTGATTACAATAATTACAAGAGACATCTTGTAATTACCTTACAGCCATTACGCTTGATTTTCCTTTGGTCTTCTTAACTACAAAACGCAAACAGGCTGGGAAACGCTCACCGCTAACAGTACAGCCCCACTTCAGCACAACATTTAAGCTTTCAGTGATTATAGTCAATGAGACTAAATCATGCGTTTAAAGATAAGAACACAAGTGCCTTGCTGAAGTGAGGTGCATACCTACTTATTCACACGGTATTTTTACCTATTATATTCATAGTAGACACGTCACAATTGAAGTACAAGCTAACAATAACTAGAAAAAAACCACAACGGAAGATAGACTAATCTTGTTATATGATGAAGCGATGACAAGAACTTAGGGGAGTCTTTAAGATGATCACTCCATTTCCAGCTGTAAATCTTAAACAGGTGCTAGTAAAACTTTACACTTGGTGCTCCAAAAATTGTCTTCCTCTTGTAAGCGCTGGTGGTGGCCGTAGCTGCTCCTGGCTGCACACGTCAGCAGGAGATGCTTGGCTGCTGGAGTAACCTTGTCCCATTTCCTTGTGAAGGCAGGTGTTTCAGGAACCCGGGTTTTCTGCACTGGTCAAATATCTCTTACATTTACATTTTCTTTGTTAGAATTTAAGGTAGTGCAATTTATTTTCTCCAGAACTACTCATGTTATGCTCATCTCTCTCTTGGCTCTGGGTAGAATTTAATGAAGTAGAATGAAAAAATCTCATTCTCTGAGCTCTAACTTCTCTGAATACAAACGTCTCATTTCCTTCTCAGATACGCTATTTAGTTCTGGATGTGATGTTCAGAATGACTTTTTTATTACTTCCTCAGTCTTAAAAATACATACTTAAAGTACATATCTACAAAGAATAAGAGTCATAAGTAAGAAGAGACTGGAACTCCCTCAGTGCTTAGGCAAAGCTAATACTAACTTTTCTCCCTGAACATGACAAAAGGCAAGCTATATATCACCTCACAGAAATGATACCTCATGAAAATAAAAGTGTTTATCCTCAAACAAGTCACACAAGCAGCCAAGAGCAAAACATTCAGTCAAACACCAGCTTAGGGAACATGCTTCCCAATCTGTAGCTAATGGAAGATACGAAGTTAAGGCAACGATAAAAGGAGTGTGTGTGTGTGGGAAACCTAGGAAAAAACAGCGGAAGACTGTTTTATATGCATGTATGATAAAAAAAAAAAATCTATTGGAGAAAAATTAAACAAAGTGAAAAACATTACTTGGTGTCCTAAGTAGATCCCAAATAATATTTAAATGTTGAGAAACACCACCAATTCCCTAGCAATCTGGAAAACTACACATGATGGACAAAGTCTAGGGTGTCATGACTCATGCCAGTCCAATGATGACGTGGAATATGGAGCACAACAAAAGAACAGTGTGAGCAAAAGAACTGAATCCGAACACCATACTAACTAAGCATGCAAAAAATACTGATCAAAAACCTAAACCTTTTCCAAACGACAACCCAGCCAGAAGCCCATCAATACTTCGTAACTGCAAGCCTAGACCTGCAAGAGAAACAAACTTCTAAATAGGATTCGAATAACTGAAACGTGTGAGTATTCAACAGAGCCGGTAAAAAGTCGTCTTTGGGAGATGGCAGATGGTTACATGAGCAAAGGAAAGCACAAAAGTGTGCTTTAAGTCTGTCTTTCCTGAAGGTATTTCAGTCCATATCTACTAAAACTGATTTTAAACAGCAACTCTGCATTTACTTAATATTTCTATTCTTGTACACAGTAAATATTATCGAGGCAAGCAGCATGGAAAGCTTTTGGACAGCAGACCTCAAGCAGAAGGGTTGCACGGACGTAGTGCGAGGCAGATTTACACAAACTGCTATCAGAGGACGAGTCCACACTGCTTACCGTTAGGACAAGGATCCTCCAAGCCTTGGTTCTGCTGGACGAACAGCCAGGAGAGCTACTGCTAAGGAATCAGTTTCTTCCAAAAGGGTTAGCCATACAAGGACTTTCACTATTCCAAAAGCAAAGACTAAACCTCCCTCGTCCTTCGGCACCTTAAAGTTTTCTTTTTTCACATCCAGCCGCCCTGGACTGTGCCCATACTATCTGTAGAGTTTCCTGCCTGGCTAACTGGGTCCTGCACACTTTCTTTCTTCCTATCATCGAGAAAGATGCAGTGAAGGGACAACAAGGAACAGGTCTGCTCCTTGTCCCTCACACCCCTTTTCCGCCTCCAAGCATCCACCAGGCAACAGACTAGTTTTAGAAAGAACTTGTCTGTACAATACCAAATTAACACCAAATAAACCCTCCAACAATAATAATAATACAAAATTAACATCAATTGACCCTCCACACTATATGAAAATACCAGTCTTGTTCAACTGCTTCGTAACACCTTAAGCCAAGGAAAGGTCACAGACTAAAGATGAAGGGTAACACCAAAAAATGCTTATCAAGAACAACAGCTGAAGCACAGCTGGACAGCTTGATGTGAGCTTGAGAGAAACCTCTGGCTTCCTTACCCTCATCGACTTTGGGGGTTTGAACTCTCTCATATCTTGAATCTAAAGTTTATGACATTAGCCACTGAAAAGTTGATAGTATTTTTACAACTACTGATTAATTAAATATACTGGAAGCTGATTAAATGCTTAATGCACCCACGTGAGTATTTTTGTTGATGTATTTGCATATTCGCACAAACCCTTAAAATCTGAATCCCTAACAGTGATTCCTGATGCTGATCTATATAAATTTGGTATCTCAGTATTTGGTATCTTAATACTACATAAGTTTAAACTGTTAATGTTTGATATCAAATCACAAGCTTAATCTGAATACACATGAAGTTGATAATGTTCTAAAGAAAAAGACATTCTGATACTGCCGGGACCAGCAGAATAGAAAAAAAAAAAGTGCGCTGTTTGCTACCTTTTGGGCATCAGTCATAGAATGATAACTACAGAAGTCGAAGTCAGCAGTTTTTTCTTTATTTATTTTGGCAATACAGATATTCTGATAAAATGAAAGACATATTAGAAGTGAAAAAAGCAAGGAAAGGGAATTCATACCTGGCATGTTCCTGAACTCCAACAATCTCTACTTCACTATCAGAAGAGGCAATATTAATTTCTTCATTGATCTGGGGATTACCAGAAGAGGTTTTGTCACTTGCAAGGAAGCCTGGATCCAAATGGCCTGTAGATGGGGGAAAATGCAAATACAGCCAATGTTTAACAGCTTACACAACTGAGAAATCAGCTGGAAAAGGAATTTCCCAAGCGAAGAAAAAAAGACTGAAACACTGAGATTGGAAAATCTTCTTAGATCAATTTATCCAACTTTCAGTTTGTCGCTTGATACCGGACGGTCACTGGATTTATCCAGTCTCAGCAGCTCTAGTGATGGTGTTGTCACACAAATGTGAACAAAGCCCGACTACCGCATCAAGAACACGTGCTGTAATCAGGCTTTCCAGCTGTTATTTTACAACAACGCTAAGAGCTAGACTGCACCTAAGCCTCTCTGAAATAAAGAAACAAGCCAATCTGTTGTCCATGTCTCAAACTCCGTGATGCTGTGGCAAGCAAAGCCTACACACTGGACAGAAACATCACACACACACCAAGGAAAATTAATTTATTATCTTTTTATTAAAAAAAAGTAGGGGAAGCTGGGCAATGGGAAAAAAACCCAACAAAACCATCAGCTTCTGGTCACACTTCTTCACACATCTGCTCTGGCATTACTACAAATCCTTGTCCTCTCTAAATACTCCCAAGTGTGGCAGGTTTGGTCTTTTCTGCCAAGTACCGCTAACAAGGTTCCTCACCACAGTTAGTGAAGCTGGGTTGCGACATATTAAATAATACTTGCGCGGAGAAAACAAACCAGCCAAAATTATTTGTTTTAGAGAAAATAAATTACTAAAAAAATGAATTAAAAATAAAAAGAGGTAACTTCTTTTTTTTTTTTTTCCCCAGCCTAAAAAGAAGGGGAAAGAAAAAAGAAGCTTATTTCTACTGTCTCTCTTTAGCAGTAACCTAGGGGATGCTGGGCACCGTGAAGCAGACAAGACTATGTACTTCTTGGAAACCACTCAGCTGTGTTACACAGGGGAAGAATCATTTGTCAAGCAGGAAATTTGAGATTAGAGAGACTATATTATGTATATCTAGCCTGACTGGACACCTCTTCAAAGACGAGAGGAGGAGGATGCAATAATGATCCACAGAATTTCAAAGGTGTGCAAACACGCAGAACTGATTACACCTGCAGGTAGATCAAGACGACACAGAAAGATGAAATTAAACTTCAAACAAGTGCCAGGGAAACCTTCTAATAATCGCTTAAAGCACTCGGAAAAGATGCAAGCAAACAGAAGGACATAGCCCATACCGTACTTTTGGATTTTGGAAAGCGAAGAGCCTTGCTGCACCACCTTATCAGGGTTAGCAAGGGAAGGGAACTGGTGTGCTGCCAGGTACCCCCCAAGGAGGAGTTCCCACCTCACAAGACAGAAAAGATTTGTCAGCTGAATTTCAAATGAATTAATAGCCCAGGCAGACTTTTCCTAACGTTACAGTTCAGCTGAATGGTCCTTGGCAAATCTCATGGACTGCCAGGAAGTCCCCAGATGGGTCACGGATGTTTCTTTATTAGAGGCAGCTGGGTACAGTGTGAAAGGTGAGCTGGAAGTGCTCAGAGGCTTTGATTCACGTGCTGGAGACGCCAACCGGGCGCTTTACGTGATCACCGCCACAGCGATTTGCAATGCCCCGCTCCCCAGCATCGCTGCTGCTACGGCATGGACAACAGAACAGCAGCACGACCCCGGTCACTGCTTCACGGACACTGGTATGGGTGTCAACCTGCCTTAAGACATCGTATTAACGATGTACTGCATTCTGTAATGTCTGGCAGGGTGGCAAAGCAGCTCTTAAACAGCCCCAGAATGAATCCCCAGAAATAGAGATGGGAGCCTCAAAAGAGCTTTCACATATTACCATAGCTTCAAGTTCAGACAACAAAAAAGGAATTAGCTCTAGAGAAACCATGATTAGCAGAGTAAATATTGCAACAGTAGCTGCGTGTAAATCAGGATTATAACACACAGATAGATTTACAGCCTCTGGCCATACAAATTTCATGGCTAACAGCATTCCCAGGCTGTTAATTCCTTTGCACAAACATTAGGATGATGCCCAAAGGAGGTGTTTTGTTTGCCCTACAACATCAGGGCTTGCAAAACAGCCCCAAATATTTGCCCAGGCACAAAGATGCGATAGTGTGTCCTAATAAGATTTTTCACTTAGATAAAGCTTATGTTGTTCTTTTCCCATGGGAACACATAATTTAACATCTGTTAAACTAGATACTGGCCACAGATTAAATCTGGGAACCAGATGCAAGACTTGAAAATTCCACTTTCCAGACGCGCAGACACGGTAAGAAAAGGCCAGTACTGACAAACGCGCAGTCAGAGGCGTATGGAGGCTACAGGGCTCTGGGGCAAGGTGCATGCAAGAAGAAAGAAAGAGATTCATCCTTTCAGACATCGAAATGGCCGCAGCACCAGGGGCAAATTTGTCTGGACACGTTCCCATAGGGTCAG
Organism: Opisthocomus hoazin; assembly: GCF_030867145.1. Lineage (NCBI taxonomy): Eukaryota > Metazoa > Chordata > Aves > Opisthocomiformes > Opisthocomidae > Opisthocomus > Opisthocomus hoazin. Next base: position 86,539,256 of record NC_134454.1, on the reverse strand, counting down.
GGATGAAGAAGTTTCTTGAAGTTTTCTGATTTTCTTTTCCCTGGCAACGTCTTCCTTGCAAGTCCCCTTGGATACAGGTGGAGGAAGGAACACAAATTTCTACCTTCACCGCAGCATTGTACTCGTAAGCAGAAAGCGGAAGAAAGCTTGGTAAGAAAGATTACTTTTTATTTCTTTACACTCCTTTGAAGTACTAATCCATTAGCATTATATAATAATTTCAGCTGTTCTAACTGTTTAATAAATCATGCAAGAAAGGAGTGGGCTTCTTAGGGGTCAAATAGCTAACTCTCAGTCAGCTGCTACCCTGCAAACAAAACCAGTGAGCTCAGAAAATAGCGTCTAGCTTCAGAAAGACTGGAACATCCAGCCACGGACCACAGCGAAAACAACTGAAGACAGATTCTCATGTTCAAATAATGGACCTGTCCACTACACAATAAGGGAACATCTCTCTCTAACTCTGCCACATAGCTGTTTTTCTTTAAGCCTTACAGACACTGCAAAGTAGCCCAGAGCGACCAGGATGCTTCCAGCATATGTGTCCCTTGGCAGGCTTATGTTTGGAAAACGCAGCATGAAACAAAAGTCTGCTGTGCTCCACCACGGCAGGCAAGACTCCGTGTCTTCTGCAGCTAAAAAACTTAACAGTGTATTAAAAAGATGAGTGGAAAGGAAGGCAGTACGTTGGCATACAAGGCTGCGGGATGAAGTTGATAGGAAATAGTCTGTCAGCTTTCTGCATCCAAAACACAGTAGCATTTCACGTCGCTGTTTAACTCTTTTGTTTGGAAAGAGCTGCAAGCACTTAGCGAAGCTGAACAATTATTCTGAGCTCCAGGAACTTCTCTGAATTCTTTCACAGTACTCCTGCTCTTGCTTTCTTGCAGGAAATTTCTTTGCTGCCTCTTGGTGCTAAGCCCACTCACCAGCACCTTTTCCCCCTTTATCTTTAGCTGATGCTGGTCTGTCCAGTTTGCTAAGGTATGAGACAAGTGCATCTGGAATATGGGACTAATTCATGCTCATATTTTAAAGACATAAAGAGAAACAAGACACACACAATCACAATATTTAAAATTCGATTATGATCGGTTTACTAGCAGGTGGCATGGGTCATCATAATCAACCATTCAGTAACAAGCTTAGCTCACTTTCATTTTAAAAAAAAAACCACCAAAACCCCAGACCTAAGTTCCAAGAAGTAATTAGAGGGAAAAGTAGGAGGAAAAATAATTAAGAAAATTAGTGTCAAAAAATACATTGCAGGCATCTTTGTCAATTTTTATCAGCTGTATACTGGCATAAATGTCAGACTTTTTAATAAGCATCTATACCGTTTATACTGCAAAATCCACACAAGTTGCTTGTAAAGCTGAATAAACTACAGAAATACTGAAAGCAAGGAAGGGAGAGACACCGACTGCGATGCTGGAACAAGCGTCAGAAGGAGAGAACTGAAACAAACCTGCATCAGCACTCCGTTCATTTAGCAGCCCTCTGGTTCTCCAGGTAGATCCCGAGTCTTGATTTCCTAAAGAATTACTGTGCTCTTGAACTACAGCAGCCGCCAACAGATTGTCCACATTTACCACTTCGGGGTCTGAATTCGTGTCGGATATATCGTAATGAGCTACAACCGGAGGGCCATCTGCAGAAGGAGAGAGAAGCAATGGGTATCAGAAATCAGCATACTGCAAAAGACACCTTTAAAAGTATAAATAATTTGTTTAAGGATTAATGCAAGCTCCTACACGAAGCTCTTAAAGAACCATAAATTATATGAATTATTAAACTTCAGTTAACAAACATAGTCTGAGATTACAGAGACATTTTGCATACACAGAAAACACAAATGTAAGAAAAACACATTTATCAATGTACCGGTTATTTCTGTATTATCTTTCACAATAACACATAAACATCCCTGTATCTGACAATGTTACATTTACAATCTTAAAAGGATAAAACCTTCAGTTTTAAATAAAAAATAGTAAGTCACAGGACATTAAATTTGGCAAGACAAGAACTTCATCTAGAGAATTTTACAAAACTCAGGTGACAGCTTACATTACTTTAGGGTTGATTGAATCAGACTAACTTTTTGATATAACTGATCCAGTGACAATAAATTTAACATTAGGCAACTTTCCTTACACCACATTTACCTGTCAAGGCCAGGGGAATTTTTCAAAATGGCAATGTTTTTAATGTTGTTTTTTTTAAGATCAAGAATAACAAGAAACAAAACTATAATGTGCAGCAATAAATGTGTTTTTAATTCAGTAGGATTACCATATGCACTCTTGGCCACCAAAGCAAAGAGGGAAAGAGGGAGAGAAAATTGCTTACATTACTGTGAAATCTATTTTCGAGGAATAACAAAAAGCTATTTTTGGTCTGTTTTGTTAGGATGGATTATTTTCTTTGTGAGGAATGAAAATCACTTATAATTGGAATGCACCCTGGAAACAGCAGAGGCTCAGAAAAAAAGTCAATTTCAAGACAGAGATCAATGTGGAAGCAGAGAGAATGGATAAATATTATAATTCTGAAAGGATGTACATTTTAACTCAGATGCCTCCTCTCAGCTACAGCTTCTCGACTCAGAGTGGATGAAAGCGGTGCAAGTTCTCACTCCCCAAAGGGCAAAATCCAAACTTTCTTTGGGCCCAGACTTCCTCCACAAAAACAAGAATGAAATAGAAAAACAGGCTGGGCGAAAGCTGAGCAGCTTTGCTACTGCAGTTCTTTAACTCCAAGGAAGATCTGGCAGTTCAGGACTTTTTTTGTTGTGGGTATGACACAAAACGGGTATAATTTGTATGGGATAATATGAAAAAAAAACCCCCGAACAATATCTTCAGGAAGATAGGACCTTCAGAGTTATAAAATGACTCAAGAAATCTTTAAAGGTAACAAAGAATAAAATGAAACGACTTTTCGGGGAAGACTGGTTTCTTTTAGGTGTGTTAAGCGGCTGTTGAAGGCACAAAGAACAGGATGAACTAAAAGTTTCAAATTTAGTTCTCCGAAACACTGTTTCTACTGAAGTTATTAGGGTTGGGTTTTTGGGTTTGGGGTTTTTTTGTAACTTGGTCCCTGTAAACATAACTCAGCCCACTATTTTAAGAAATGCTTATTTGGTGATTAGCAACACACTTCATTAAAGAGTGACCAAATTGCTCAAGTTGTACTAAAGATCAGTTTTGCAACACGGTATGAAGACATTCACAAAATATTTCCGAGCAGACCTGCCTTCAAAACAACAATTTCATAAAACAATGTTATATTACCAACTTAAAACAGACCCGACAAAAATAAATGGGTAGTTAAATGCCAATGTAAAGACCAAACTGTTCGCAACATGAAACGCTGATGATGGTGACTGGAAAAGAAGTCCTGATAATTAACTGAAAGGCAATTTTTGTCTTTTTCAAGGCAATTACAAAATAATGGAATACAAAGTTCAAAATTAAGCTGGCTGATGTTCAGTTAACTATTTGTGAAAGCTGATGATTAAATTACATGCAGAAGTTACAACTGGACTGAATCATGAGAGGCATGTTTTCTTTCAGTCTTATCATCAGAGTTTAGAGTGAACATATATAATGTGATCTATAAAAATAAAGTCGAGTGCAGAAGATACGAGGGTCAAGTACAATATTGACTATTTGACCATTCTTTCAATAGGTTATCTAAAACTTCGGGAGCTATGTACTGTTCTTTCAGGTCTTTGTTTCTCTCGCTTCTTTAGGTTTCCAAAAGTAGAAGCAAAACTTCATTTTAGATAGACGTGTCTACACAAGTAAAATTATATTTGGACAAAAGGCACCAATAGTCTCAAGTCAAAATTGTACCACTCCTACATGTATAATCATGCAAAAATGTATAATAAATGTATATACATGCAGAGTGATATTCTCATCACCTACCCATAGAAATAACTTGTGTGAAAGTCTTCATCAGTAGGAAATACAAGCATAAACTTGTTATCTGTAGCTCCACTCTTGTATCTTCCACACTTCCAAACAGCACACCTTATAACTTAGCTTAAATTTAGTATACATCAAACAGACAAAAATATTTTCAATATAATTTACATACCGTAATTACATTTGTCAGTGTTAATAGCCACCAATTTAACAATCCAGAAAAAAACAAGCCACCTATTTACAAAGCAATCACAGCAGAGATCTATTTTCGCTTTTCTCAGCCTTGCCTTTCAGGATCAGGTTTGGAAATGAAAGGCCCCTGACACCAGGGTTATCCATACCTATCACCAGTAAATGACCAACTGGGCCAAGATAACAGCCACGATGCTGCAACAAATCCTAGGATTCTCAGCATGTATAAAAGAAGAAATAAACAATAAATGCCTATGTGTGTTTAAAAAAAAAAAAAAAACAACCAACCAATAAATAAACCAATATATAAGTTGTAGACAATGACAACTAGATGAAAGTTGCAGTGAAGGCATATTAAAAAAAAATCCTCTAAAAATCCTTCACTCCCAAAAGCCTGGTTGCTTGTGCTACAAGCATGGGACAGGGGGGGGGTTACATTTGGACATACGTAATACTTCCCCAGCCGACTATGTGATCAGCCAATGATGTGATGCAAAGTGAATGTGTGGTACCAAGAAATAAGGACAACTGGCTTCAGCTAGGAAATAAGTGAAAACATGTTTTCAGGCTGAAAACGTAAAAGGATTAACTACAACCATAGTTGTAACTTGCCATTTTTTCTTTACAACGGAGCCACTCCTTGTAACTACTGACTGTAACAGGATTTCAACAGACAGAAAAACAGGCACCAAAACAAGCCATGCCGGAATCAAAATTTAATGTAGCACAATTAGGAGGTTCCCTAGTCAGTAATTTGAACAATCTATTTAAGAAAAATCGTGTCTTTTGAGAAGCCAAGATAGCTTGAAGACTTACATTTCCCTGGTGATAAGCTTTAACTCATTTCTAAAGCAATAAACGCTTAAAAAAAACAAGGCTGAAAGTTAATAAGTACCAGCAGCAACATACAGCTGCTGACATTTAATGCTAGCAGGGGGAGGGAAAGACTGCTTTATTAAAAAAAAAAAAAAAAGAATTCAGAGGCAGAGGTCATCACGGGGACACCATTTCCAAGTGTCCAATTCTCCCTTAATTTACATAGCTCATAAAAACTAATTCTGCGTAGAATTGGAGGCCACATGCACAAAAATCCAGGTCTACACATATCAGCTTCCATGTTCAGCTTGCAATGTAGAAAATTCACTTGTTTCTTATCTGCTAGCCACTCCCATGCTTTTCATAGCGTCACATCTCAACATTCAGCAATCTGAACTGTGTTGTAAGATCCACACTCCCATCCATCATCCCTTAACTCATTATAATGGCAGCACAAGCAAAGAGGGGGAATCGACCACAAAGTTCCAGCTGTAGGACAAAAGCAGCGGTCCTGTTAAGAAGCACTGCACCTTTGCGCTGAAACAGCTGTGTATCACTGCACAGCAGTACTTTTATCATAGGAAACAAAAGGTATTAGCTAGCAGAACCCGAATGGGGAATTTAGTCCTTTGAGTCATTACTTCTCATTAGCTTTCTTAAATGCAGGCATGTAGACTCAGCTCACCACCTAAACTCCCTCCTACCGTAGCCAGAGAGAAAAACTTCAGGTACAGGTAATCTCAGCCTGGAAATTGCAGCCTGGAGCATCATCTCTCCTCCTTCCCCACTAAACAGCAAGAGCTGAGACAGCCACCTTCGACAAGGCACCCGTCTCTCACACTGCTGAAGTACACCACAACAAAATTCAGCCTTAGGGATGAGATTTAAACTTCGCTATATTTTCTATAAAGGTAGCGGAAAAAGACTGAAATCTCCAGGGGACTACCCTGATAGAAATAATTTGAAAATCAGAAGCCTAATTTTGGCGGTCTGAATCGCCCTCTGGAGTCATCAGTGTCCTTGCAATAAGTAGACACGGACCCTTACTTAGGTGTGACTATCATCCTAAGCTTTAAAACAAAATGGATACAGTAATAACAGCAATAATAATTGCAGCACTTTATTCTTGCAAAAAGCCTTCCACTAGTAGATCTCAAAGAGCTCTGAGGTGGTTATTAACCTCCTTATGCCTACGGGGGAAACCGAAGCAAGAAGAGATCTGCAGCTTGCTCAAGACTAAAAAGCAGAGGAGATCAGCTTTGCTGAAAACATTACCCTCAAATTACTGAGCTATTTTTGACTGGTAAATTATGGAGGAGTTTAAAAACAGTGTTTAGGAATGCTTTTGTGAAACATGCAAAATCTAAAAAGGCAACAGAGGCACCCAGGTACTCACAAGCCCAAGGAGGCAGGGCTTCTTCCAGCCTCACCTCTGCACCTTCACTGTGAATACAGTCACTGCTTTGTCTCAATCTCAGTAGTCTAAACTAAATTGCATTTATTTTTATATAACAGCAGAGAATACTGAGACATTTAAGATAATAAAAGATCTAAGAATGCTCTCACATTTTCACTTGAGACTTAAATTTAAGAGACAACTCGATTTACTTCAAGATCAAGCAAAACATAGACCGGATTTAAATACCTACTTACGTTTTAAGATCAAATGATCACTACAGTAATCAAAAAGATCATATTTTGTGTGCCAAAAACTAGAGGATTCATCTTAACTGACCTGCCAAAATGTTTTACAATACACACATCAGTAACGCTGATCCAAAAAGAAAGGCTTCATATACAAGACTACAGGCTGAAGTGACAGTCTTTTTGGTTTAGATAAACAATACAAACCTGGTATTATTTAAGACATGATCCAGAGCTGTGGTTTCATAAAGTATGTGCAGTCCAGATGGCATGAACTAGCTGAACCCTAAAACAATTCCCAAGCAGTGATGCAGGGCAGGAGAGCTGCGCTTTTTTAATGTTGTTTAGCAACATGAAACGCTTCATTACTATTTTTATTTATTTATTTCTTCCAGGTTACAGTAGTTACATTTCAAAATTTACAGCGTTAGGCAAAGAATACATTGTACATACAATAAAAAACAATAGTAGTGTAACAACATTCTCTCTAAAATCATAAAGTGAACAGAAAGTTATCGATGAATCCACTTTCCACACATTTTCCTTCATTTCACACAGTAAAGCTTTAGTGTTTGTTTTTTTTTTTCCCATAATAATAAAATACTAAAATCAAAACAACATGACCAAATGAGTATCTGTTCTCAGACTAGATAATTTTTAATATATCACATCAAAAGAGAGCTCAAAAATTCAAGTCCTGCTGATCAACATTCATTCTTCTCAGGCTTTTTGATGACTAGATGGAAAGTATCTTGGATTTGTTTCACAAAATTATACATTAAGTCATGACAGTCTTCTTCATTGTGCGTTAAGCAAAGGCACATGGAACATGGCTGTGTGCTGAAAGTATCACTAGGTGGTGTGCAGTTTATATCTCTTGATCGGATTTATTTTCACTGATGCCACCTAATGATTCATTAATTATGGAAGCAGATGTATTAGCCATATCTTTTCCCCAGTTTTACTTGCAAAAGTGTATCAGGAGGGTTTGGGAAACCATCACACCCTACTCTTACATAGTTATGACAGTGAAGAAAAAAAAATCCTATGTAAACACAACTTACATTAGGAAAGGCAGGCAAACGTGTGCCCCACAGGCACCCCTCCAAAACCCACCATATTTCTGCAAGTACAAACTGCATCTTCCCACGGAAGGACCGGCATAGACTCGATGCAAAACTTTCAATGGTCCAGACTGACCCCCTGCTTGATCAGCCTGCGTCATTTAACACAGTGCCTGAAATCGCTTCTAACTTCATAAGCCTCTTTTCCATGTGCCTTCATTTTGCTGATCTCACACTACGAGACTAATAAAAGTTGTGGGAAAGACCGCTTTCTAGCTTGATGTTTTGCAAGGTACTGTCCGTCTCCATCAATCAGCCTGAATATTTCAGCTTCTACAGTACAAATTGCACAGCGCATTTGTTCTAATGCTTCCAAATGTTAACTGCAGTGGTCACAGTGCAGACCCCGATTACTGTAAAAACATCTACACAGTGGGCCTGATTTACAGACATTTATCAGGCAAACGTTCCCCTTAAAGTGAGCTAAAGGATTCCCTGACCAAAAACTGCAGAGTAAGTTCAGTTTCTAATGAGGTGAAATGCTAGCCCCACTGAAATTAGTAGAATTTTCTACGGGTTTTAATGGGGCTAGGATTTAATTTCTCAATGCCCTTGAAATATTACTTCAGAAAAAAAAAAAAAAGAGATTTACAGCACATTGTTACAGGAAGAGACAAAATACTTTAATAAATCAGTGATAATAAATACATTTCAGTTTGTAAAATAACTGCCAAATATAATCCCGTTTCATTGAAGCTAAGATTGGTTCACCAGTCTTAACTCCAGCAGCTCAGTTAAAATAACCTAACAATCCTGCAGAAACACTAAAAGACACTGAACTTAAAAAAACAGAGGTGTATATTTCTGCCTGAATTCTTTTGTCCTGACACTGTTAAAAATAACACTGAAGAGCAGTACATCTGAAAGGTTTAATTTTTGGGTTTTTTTTTCCCTGTTCAGCTATTTCTTGCAATAGAAACATTGAATAAAGTTTCACTGCCTTTACGTTAGTTTCTGTTGTATAACAGCTTTTTTTTTTCCCCCTAAATAAAACACCTTCCTTACCAAACCCCACTCACGGGAGCAGCACAGATGTCTGGGGAAGAACCTGCAGCCGAGCCTGCAAAAACCACTGCATGTCAAAGCCCCCCGCGACTCCCAAGGACTTCTTTGGGCAAGGGGGCCAATTCTAGGAGCAGACCCTTTAATCTTTCATTTACTGAACTGTCAGTTTGACATTTAGTGACATTTAAATTGAGCTGTTTATGTGAAGATATTTCTTCTGCACTTGCACTAAAACCACTAACAAAGTAGCTGTGTTTCACCTGCTCCTAAATCCCAGCTCTGCAGTCACATGGGTGTTCAGTTACTCCCATGCAAACAGCTGCCACACTGAAAACATATATAATTAATATATACATTAACAATGGCAACATAGAGACTTAAATAAGCCGGCTGGGTTTAAGCTGGCACCACCTTCCCCAGGACTACAGCAGCCTACACAGGCTGATCTGACTTCATGCATTTACTCTTTCAAATCATAAGATAAGGAAAATTCTTTAAAGAAACTAGAATGTTTCTTTACTCCATTCTGAAGTACAAAACCTAGGGCAATAGAGAAACTCTAAATTATCACCTGTGATTCTCCACATCTGTGCAAAACTACTGATTTCTCCTCTACTTGTTAAATTTGGTGGTTTTGAAGTAATTTGTTGAGATGTGAGCACAAACACACATTAAAAATGCAACTCTGTGTTGTAAAGTACAAGAGTTTCCAATAATTTTAAAATAGTCTTAAATAAAGCCAGACTGCTTTAATGAAATATGGAATGGATGAGGTTGAAGTTTGTTAAAATTTCAGCTGAAGAAATTTCAACTCCCTGAAAGCTTCTAGTGAAAGCACTTTGAAAATAAGAGCTTGTAACGGAAGTCATGACAAACTTAACCGCAGCGATATAATACAGCAAAAATATTTCCAGGAAGAAAAAAAAAAAAAAAATCTGAAATTCTGTATTAGCTATCTGTTTTCTCAAAGAGATGCCAAAGGCTGTCGCACACATGTTTAAAATACTCATCACTCATATTGGTATCTGAAGGTTGGTTTCCTCCGTGCTCTGTATATTTCAAATTCCTAATACAAAGCAAGAAGAGAGATGCTCCTGTTTAACTGCGCAGCCTGCCAAATCCTGCACCAGGTATTTTACACCACACCTGAACAACATAAAGGTGCGGTTCCCCTCTCAGCTTCTAGCAGGAGCAACACAGTTCTTCATGTGGAAAACAAGCTAATGGACCAGATACTCAACAGTGTAAATCACTGCACACTTTTCATTTCAAAGGAGGTGATTTATGACAGCTGAAGATCTGGCTCCAGTTTTGAGGTGAGCGAAAAGAGTGACCAAACAAAATTATATTTACAAAACCATTTACAACCATTGGTCTTGTGCAGGTGTTCTTAACACTAGGTAGCTTTTGTGGGGAAACCAAGTTAAAATTATATCCAATATGAACCATTCCCTCAGTCTTCTGGGTGCCTTGGAATTGTTTTATCCTAGAAAGCATACAGCTTCGAAGTCTGTATGCTCAACAGCTACAATCCTCTGCTTGTTCTTTCACATTCATAGCCACTTGCATTAAAAAAACAGTTAACAAACGGATAAAAATGTTTGAAAGTTTTTAATTTTTGTCTACAGGAACCAAATCCAATGTTTTATTGTTTAATACACTGAATTATTTCAACGGTTTATTTAAAAAAAAAATTACCTAAACAAGATATTGAAAGTTGGCAGAAATGTCACTGGCTAAATCCCTAACAAAGTTATTATCCATTGTTAAGGATCAGTATGTAAAAGTCTGTTCCAGTCCGAGAGCTAAATAAGTTCAACTGATCTTCTTACACAATTTGTTTTGAAATACCTAATTGCTCAATACATTCTATTTTATAAAAAAGGTTAGGGCATGCTTACAGACATACTGAGCTAAGTGACTCTTCAACACTAAAAGAAACCAGTCACTGCAAAAAGCTGCTTCTGCATGCATGGGAACACTTGTAAAGTTGTCATGCTCTAAAATATGCTGCTCTTATTGTCTCCAATGTGTATGTGTATATATATCTCTCTCTCAAATCTATGAACACCAGAATGATCCGATTTTATTTTTGCATCGGCAAATAATCTTCCCTGAAGAATCTTACATTTTAAACAGATAAGGACAAATATAGAATAACTCATTTAACTTCTACTTGAAATGCACACAATTTCAGACGAGGGAGTTTTCTTACAAGTTCATTTGAAAATCTTTGTATCAAAATTATGCATGAAGGTGATCTGTAAAGAATTTATTGCAGTACTTAAAAATTACCTCCTGCATAGTATTTCAAATAACTACTCTGAAAATAACACAGCTCTCTAACGTGTTTTTTTTCTTTTAACAAGGGCATCACATACTTAAAAAATAAAGTAAGTCTCGGCCAATAAAATCATTAAGACATCAGTGTTAGTATTATACTGATAACAAAAAGCATTTCTTGAGTTCCTGTTACAGGTTTGATCCAAACTCCCATACAAACTGATGGAAAAACTCCCACTGGCTTCGGGGGGGTGGAAATCAGACCTACAGAAGATACAATGGTTACTTCCAACAGGAAGAAAAGGAATTATATTAAAATAATTAGGGGAAAAAAGTGACTGTGGTTTAAAAAGCAAAATAACAGAACTAAAGGAGACCTATAGACCTACATCTTTACTTAAACTACGTCTATGCAAAGACTTTCAATTTCCATTATCAGATTTTTTATTTCATTTGCATTAGAAACTTATAGCAAGCTCTAACTGATGATAAATATACATTTTTGGTAGCTACAGAGAAGTTACTTCACATGAAGAAAGGCCTTAATGGAGAGGTGACCAAAAAAATCCCTGTGTGCAGTGATAACAGGAATTAACTAGAGATTTCTAATATACAGTTTAAATTTATCCTACTTTAAACATCACAGTTTCAAGCCTGACTATTCAGGATAACTATTGGTATAAAAAAACCCCACACGATAGCAAGTCATTGTATTATTTAAATGAAACTAATGTTCTGGCATTCCCCACCACAGGTAAATCATGATTTCAGCGGCATTCCAATGCGGTTCAGAAGGAGCTCTTGCTGTCTGACCCAGACCAGCAGCCCGTCCCTTCAGACCACCACAGTGTTTACTAACCTGCCAAGCCTTCCTCTAAATTCCTGTGCCAAGGATCAATCCATCTGCCAACGGCTGCTTGTCTGAGGGCCGACACAACTATTTTTACTCCAGCACGAAGGATGTGGTTTGGTCGTATATACAGAAGGAAGCAGCAGCACTTCGTGCGCACCAGGCATGCATGAACATGCAGTTGGGTGCAATTCATCTCACCTAACTTTAGCCAAAAATTATCTGCTCTAAACTGTTTGTAAGGGAAGTTTAGACAACTCATGGAAGAGAAAGACGCTGCCAGGAGGTATCCTCTGCAAGCGCTTCTCTGTTCCCATTGACTCAGAAGGAGATCCACCGAACAGCAAACTAGACACCTAAAATTAGAGGAGATGACTTCCACCCAAACCGAACACATATATATGTATACATGTTCGTATTTGTGCACACAATATAAGACAGCTGCTTCCATAAATATGCCATGTGCAACACAGCAGTGACATTAATAAAAGCTCTGGACAGAAAATTAACTACTAAATGGGAGACAAAAAAAAATCAGTTGTGCACATTTGTTATATATACCTAAATCTTTAGGGTAAGCTTATTTATTACTTCTGCCTAAAAAGGAAGAAGAAAAAACCTAATGTGTGACATGTTCAAGCTGAAAAGTTTGGGAGCAAAGAGATAGTTAAGGAAATGTTATGGGTCTGTATCTAATCTGGTTCTCTAGGCTACTTTACATCTTTAAATATAAAACTTCTTTCCTTATATAAATGTTTTACCATGCAAAAACCGCATTTGGATGAATACTCTGAATGCTCCTACTGTAACAAACTTAGCTCTACTGATTTTGGGGTATCTAAACAAGGATTCTAAGTTACATTTTCCCAAGTTTGGTGATGAAAGCTTCGGGTGGTTCCCCTTCACACCTTTAAAGGTGTTTGTATGCGTGTACACATAGGTATACCGTGGGATTTCTTACACTATAAATATTTTATCTATAAATTAAAAAAAGGATACCATGGTAAAAAAGCCCAAAAGAGGATAAAACAAAACAAACACATACAAAGAGAAAAGCAAACCTTGTCTTTAGTATAATCCAAAGTAACACTGAGATTTCAAAGACTGGATTTTTTTTTAAGTTTATGATTGATTCAGGTCAGGCTCTGCAACATTCCCATTCTCCGGAAAGATGGGTGGAAAATTGTTATTAAAAGTCGCTGGAAACTCTAGCGTAGCATCGACATTTTGATAGCCCACGTAAGAATTAAATGACTGCTGTGGAAGTACTTGGCTATCAGGCATCTGTATGAAAGCCCCTGCCTGCGCGGTAGGGGGGATTCTTTGGCCAACTAGTTGAATTTTAGGTTCCCTGGGATCCAGTTGTTGCTTGCTTTCTTCATCCGTGTCAAGACGGGTTAGCTTTTCTATCCACAAGCGGAATTTCTCCTCTGTCTGCCTCTGCATCTCGGCAAAGCAGTTCATGGCCTCTTCCAGGACATTGCCTATGCAGTTCCTATCCCACACGGTGCCCCTGTCAAGCAATCCTGGGATTTCCCTGGTCGCTCCTTCAGATCCCCCAGCACGACTGAAGCCAGCTTTAAAGACATTGAGGCCATTTGATAAGACATCGTTAAGTAAGAAGATAACACTGTTTATTAAGGCATGTTAACTGAGGAAAACAAACTTTTCTAATTGTGTTCCTTGGATATGACAATGGGGGAGGAATTAGCAAATATTAACCAACAGTGTTACCACCAAAAAAATAACATTTTACACTCACTGAGGTTATAATAGAAATTTTGGCTTCAAAATTATTTTTATTCTAGAATTCTCAGACAATTCTGTCACAAAGGTTTCTTTTTTTTGATAAATGAACCAAATTAGTCCAATTCCCTTGCAATTTGTTTTGAATTCAGCTGAAGGTGTCAAAACCATTATACAATAACATGTTTAGTTCCGTTAAGCTGCAATCCAAAATATTACTGTTTAACTGATAAACTTGAATAGTTATGAGTACTTTACTTACACTCTCGAACCCTTTTATAACGGACTGTTAAACACAGACAAAATTGTACACAAGATAACAGAGATAAAGGCTGATACAGTGATTGCAGCATCTAAAGTAGCCAAGCCCAAAGCTCTTGGTCTGATATTGGAAAATACACTAAACACCAATGAAGAGAACACACAACATGAACACATACACACAAATATGAAAAGATATGCGGATGCTGTGCTAATACACGTGGTGAAAGCCCCCCCTGCTCGGTCTGACGGGCACGGCTACATCCACGCGACACGCAGGAGCGACCAGCCTCGCACCAACGGGAAGCGTGCCCTCCGTCGCACGGGCCACCGGCTGGGCAGCTTTCCAGCACTAATTCTAGCCAGGGCAGACAACAGACAGGGCATAGCTGGAAGGACATTGTTCTCCTTCCTTCTATCCATCAAAAAGATGGTTAAAATCATTGGCCTTGGGATTCTCAGGAAGAACTTTAGCAGCAAGAAGGCATCCTCATTATCTTACTCTACGTATTAACATGAAAAGGCAGTGGTATCTATATTTTTAAGTTTAGAGTTCCCTCAGGAATCCTCTAGGAAGCAATAAAACCCGAAGAAAACGAGGCTCTCTACCTGTTTGAGGAATATTAAACAATGTCTGCGTGCTGTCTGAACACACAAACGTTACCTAAGGTAATTCCAAAACAAGACAAGCATCACATTCAACTACACAAAGCAGCTACAGAACCAGACAATTTCATATGTAAACGTGAAACTTGTGGGATCCTCTAGCTTAAGAATAGTAGAAAATTTCATAAGAATGCGAGAAATCGTCGCGCTACCTAAGCAAATATTTACTAATAAGAACATAAGGCACTAAATCTTTATTAGGATTTCACTGCATACATGAAATTATAGTATTACTTAAACAATATACTCTTTTTAGGAGCTATGTAAATGAGGTATTCGCAAGTCCTTCAGTGACAGCTAAACAAAGTCTAGGATTCTTCTCGTGTTTACGAGCAGTACCAATGTTACCCATCGGGGGCCAAAAATGTTCTGTAAAAGACCCTACTTTTCAAATCATTTCTCCCATCTGTTTACCTATCAGACAGGCTGGAAATTCAGCATTCAGGTCCTCTGCTCAAAAATAAATTACTATACAGCACCTAATTTACCTTCCTCCAACTGCATTTTAACTACAAGTAATTAAGTAAAATGGTACTTTTTTTTCTAAAACATGGCTTCTTTTGTATATTCTAAGTCTTTTTCCTCCCTGAAAAAAATATTCCTTCTGTTCCTGCCTCACCAACCTAGTGGCTTTCTATGATGGTGTAACAACAAGAGTGGACAAGGGAAAACCAATGGACGTTATCTATCCGGATTTTTGTAAAGCCTTTGACACGGCCCCCCACAACATCCTTCTCTCTAAATTGGGGAGCCATGGATTTGATGGGTGGACTGTTCGGTGGATAAGGAATTGGCTGGATGGTCGCTGCCAAAGGGTAGTGGTCAACGCTCAATGTCCAGATGGAGACCAGTGACGAGTGGAGTCCCTCAGGGGTCCGTACGGGGACCGGTGCTGTTCAATATATTTATCAATGACATGGACAGCGACATCGAGTGCACCCTCAGCAAGTTTGCAGATGACACCAAGCTGAGTGGTACGGTTGAGACACCAGAAGGACAGGATGCCATCCAGAGGGACCTGGACAAGCTGGAGAGGTGGGCCTGTGTGAACCTCATGAGGTTCAACATGGCCAAGTGCAAGGTCCTACACCTGGGTCGGGGTAATCCCCGCTATCAATACAGGCTGGGGGATGAAAGGATCGAGAGCAGCCCTGCTGAGAGGGACTTGGGGGTACTGATAGATGAAAGGCTGGACGTGAGCCGGCAATGTGCGCTGGCAGCCCAGAGGGCCAACCGTGTCCTGGGCTGCATCAGGAGAAGCGTGGCCAGCAGGTCGAGAGAGGTGATTCTGCCCCTCTACTCCGCTCTGGTGAGACCTCACCTGGAGTCCTGCGTTCAGCTCTGGAGCCCTCAGCACAAGAAGGACATGGAACTGTTGGAGCGGGTCCAAAAGAGGGCTACAAAAGTGATCCAAGGCCTGGAGCACCTCTCCTATGAGGACAGGCTGAGAGAGTTGGGCTTGTTCAGCCTGGAGAAGAGAAGGCTGCGGGGAGACCTGATTGCAGCCTTTCAGTACTTAAAGGGAGCCTATAGGAAAGATGGGGACAATCTTCTTAGCAGAGACAGCAGTGACAGGACGAGGGGTAATGGTTTTAAACTAAAACAGGGTAGGTTTAGGCTGGATATAAGGAAGAAGTTCTTTACAATGAGGGTTGTGAAACACTGGAACGGGTTGCCCAGAGAGGTAGTGGAGGCCCCATCTCTGGAAACATTCAAGACCAGGCTGGACAGGGCTCTGAGCAACCTGATCTAGTTAGCGGTGTCCCTGCTCGCTGTGGGGGGGTTGGACTAGATGACCTCTAGGGGTCTCTTCCAGCCCAAAACTTTCTGTGATTCTATGATTCATATACTGCTAGTGCTGAACATCCAGGAGGATTCTGTTTATTCGTCTTTAGTCACGGATCTTATCCCAAGGTGAAGCCACTAAACGGCAGTCGTTCTGACTTCCATGGGCTCATGATCAGACACCTTTAAGCAGTGTTGAGTAAGTTTTAATCACAATTTAAATAAAAACTATTGATGTCAATGTGGGACATAATCTATATAGGCTTTTAAAGTTAAGAAAGAAGTAGCATGGTCAAAGTTGTCAAAACTGTTTTGTAAACTGATGAGACAATGTAATGAAATATGTATTATCCTGCAATACTATTTTTAAAAGGCACCATTCATAGCATATCTACAATTTACAGTAGCAGGAAATCAATGTTTCAAATGCTTCCCTTGCAGTTCTTACAACAAGCCTTTTTCAATCTTCTCTTTACTGGTGTCCTTCAGTGTTAAAAACAAAATAATCAAGTTTAAATGCATTTGTATTGTATTAAAAAGCTAGCATCTATCTAATTGATCCCTTTGCTACCTGTAAACTTACAGGTCTCTAGTTTTTGAATTTACGCCAAGTTAAAATGTGAAGAAATTTGCAATCACAAAGGGGTCAGAAGCCAAGAATCATATCTTATTTTCAAGATCATACCTCCTGCAAAACTGCACCTAAGAAATGCCCCCATGCTGTCTCTTTATGGGATCTATCAAGTACTATCCGAATAATGACCAATAATTTAGGAAATCTGACAATGTAACTATTTCAGAAGATATGCTGCATCTTCATTCTAATTAGCAATGGTGGATTCCATGTTGTAATGCTACCTGACATTTCCAAATGAGTATTGTAGTGAAAATCACTCTTAACAGATTTTTTTGCCTGTTTTTATATAGTTGTCATTCTGGGTTACCTCAACCAAATTCATCCCTTGCAAAATGCTTGATCCAAAGTCTATGCACAGATCTTAGGAGGAAGCAACCTGGTTGAGAGTCCCTCACGTACACTGTGCCCCACTCCCTGGATTTCTGTGTATCAAAAAACCCTTTTTTTCCTTTTTCAAACAAAGTCAGCAGCGATACCTTTTTCAACATCAACACTCTAACAGATTTTTTTTTGAAAGCCTGAAACATGAGTCACTGCTATTTTGATTCAGAGTCTTCCGAGCTGTAGAAAGCACAATGGTGGTGAAATGCCAATTTTTTTCGTATTATCTTTGAATTTTTAAAACTCCCTCCCTTCTTCCAAAGAAATGTGTTTACACAGAAATAAATACTGATTCCCAGAATTTCTCTCACGAGGGAGGTTCTCCTCCCCTTCTGCTCTGTCATAGTGAGGCCCCATCTGCAGTACTGCATCCAGTTCTGGGCTCCCCACTTCAAGAAAGATGAGGAGCTACTGGAGAGAGTCCAGCGGAGGGCTACGAGGATGAGGAGGGGACTGGAGCATCTCTCCTATGAGGAGAGGTTGAGGGAACTGGGCTTGTTCAGCCTGGAGAAGAGAAGGCTGCGAGGGGACCTTAGAAATGCCTCTAAATATCTGCAGGGTGGGTGTCAGGAGGATGGGGCCAAGCTCTTTTCAGTGGTGCCCAGCGACAGGACAAGGGGCAACGGGCACAAACTGAAGCAGAGCAAGTTCCAGCTGAACATGAGGAAGAACTTCTTCCCTCTGAGGGTGACGGAGCCCTGGCCCAGGCTGCCCAGGGAGGCTGTGGAGTCTCCTTCTCTGGAGATATTCAAGCCCCGCCTGGAAGCGGTCCTGTGCAGCTTGGTGTGGGTGACCCTGCTTCAGCAGGGGGTTGGACTGGGTGACCCACAGAGGGCCCTGCCAACCCCTAACATGCTGGGATTCTGTGAGTTCAGCAGAGAGAACTGACTCACTATGGCCCAAGTGCTCCATTCACAACTTGGATGCACACACAATATGGAGGTAGTAACACTACAGAAGTTCATGGCATTATTGCAAATTTCACTGAACGTTTTCCTTACCTTACTAATTTTAGTCACACATAGTTGAGCCAATCATGTGGATGGTCTGAAAAAAATAACTGCACTATTAAAATGGAAGAGCTTTACTGACATGAAAGGCCACTGTATTCTCAAATGTGGCACTTCACTTTTCAGACCACAGACAAGTGAACTGTGTTCCGTAACGCTACGTGTGTCAACAGAAGGTCAAGGGCCTGAGTATGTAGGACCTACGTACATGAAGGCCACATTAAATTAACCGTCACTAAAAATTTCAGAGCATCTGTCGGCAAAGCTATTTTTCAGACAAGAGACATTCAAATATCAGTTCCAATAACAAGCTATGTTGAGACAGTAACCAACACTACAGCTGAAATGTCCAAATACAGTAAGACTAAGGGGAACACAGGGTACCTGTAAAACTCTTCTGCAATGTGTACAGACTTTTTTCAAATGTAAAGGCAAAAGTTTTTCCATGCTTATGACCCTCTGACAGGTGCATTGTAGTTTCCTGACACTCAAGTTCAAGTATCAAGTCTTAGCTTTTGGCTATCTGCAGAGGACTCTCATGGCCTGAATTTCCAGTAACGCTTTTTGATACCCTGTAATATTTTGTAACTACATGTTCATTCCCAAAATTTTGAGGATATTCACATTGTAATGCTAAGTGCACTAAAGTGGCTTAGTAATCAAAAAAATAATTTAAGCACTTTGCCAGTTCCAAGCAGAGAGATCGCAGATGGCAGGTGAACCCAGCACTGCGACAGAGTCCTACTCAGACTCACAGCTCCACTGCATCTGTTAAGACCACAACGTTTCATTAACCCACAAGCAGCACAGGATGCATTTTCGGCCAACCTTGTCCTTATCTCTACGGAGAATATTTTTCTCGTTTCCCACAAACGAAAGTTGTTTCTTTTTAAAGGAAAACCGCAATGTGGCAGGTACGCATTGCACCTAATTCCAAAAGGACAGCTCAAGAGTTTTAATGTCTTAAACGCCATTTAGTATTAAGCAGATGATACATGCTATGAAATAAGAATATAGGTCACCGTTCCTTAGGATGGCTTTTGCAGTCCCACATCTTGCATCGCAGGTGAAACTGGGCCTTGGTGTAATCATCACTATACCATTAAGTTCTTTCGTGCGCTGCGATCGGACCTTTTCACTGCAACCACCTCGCGGTTAAGATTGAGAGCTCAAATACAGAAGAGCCCAGTGACACAGAGAAAGTACCCTAGAGTGGTTTCAGATCTCCACAACAGAAGTCAGAATTCTAGGCAGATCTGAAAATACCATGTGGTGCCTTTCTGAGTCACAAGGTACTTTTAAGACTTAAAGAATACTACCTGGGAGTTTTGTTTTGCATGGTTTGGAGTTTTTTTAGGGGTGGGGAGGACCCTGTCCCAAACTCAAAGCCTGTTTTAAAGCCTGTTGGAGAAGACTATTTCATTAATTGTCCAAAGTGTAAATACAGTAAATAAAAGGGCACAAAAATATGAAAGCTAGAAGTCTGATTAACTACTAAATTGGAAAAAATACAGAATTTCTATTACGTTTACTATACAATAATTGTAAGCGGACTATGCCCTTCCCAGACTTCCTAATAAACATTAACTTCCTTTGTGCAACCTGCTTCCTAGCAATATGTGGGAAAAATGCCAGTTGTCATGGTGACAGAATAATCCGCCACAATCAAGTCAGTTAGAAGTTATTTATAAAATCTGCTGCAAATCTTTTAAGTAATTCATCTAGCAAACATCAGTTCAGCAACTTAAGACTAATTCTCGCAGTTTTCCTTTAAATGTTCTTGCCCTATGTAAGCTGATATTTATGTAAAAAAAAAAAATTTCTAGCACAAGAGGCAAAAAGGCATGTAACCCAGTAAAAATTGGCAAGCCAAAAAGTTTATTTTTATGTGATTTTATTTTTGATCACCATATGAAGATGGTTTTATGGTATAATATGCTGCAAGAAAAATTCACACAAAATCCTGTCCACAGCACTTGGGCTAATAAGTAACAAAGACTCAGCAGACAAAAAACTTGAAGAATTCATCTTTCTTTTGCTAATAAAATCATGAGAAGGCCCCTATAATTTGCTGCCTCCAGTCTTAACACAAATGTGTCAGAAAATTGAAAGTATAGAAATTATAGATCCTTGTGACAGGAAAATGGTAACAGCTTTGTCTAAAAGGTTGAAAATTTAGGTATGGATATAGCCTGGGCACCTGCATAAACAAATTCATATTTATGTCCTAAAATAGGTGACCAGCTGCAATCTGCAAGAATTTACAATAAGGCTAAGTAGGTTTGTCATGCACTGAAGCATAAAGCTAAAAGCACAGCATAAGTGCAACACTGAACGGGGCCTTACTGTAACACGGGCAAGAGGTACGCCATGTTATTTCTAACACAGCTGCCGAGCTGTGGTCTTAATATATTAAAGCAAAGCTGGCCACTTATCTTAAGAATGCATTTACTAAATTTTCACCATCTAAAGGGATCTGACAGCACTGATAGGAGTTCATATAGGCTTACAAAGGAAAAGACCTAAAATTCCAGAATTCAAAGCTAGTCCTTCCTCCAATTTACCATTTCTAAGATTTGCTGGTGTGCAAAAGTGCACCGAAACCTCAGAACAGATATTAAAATTTGCCCATGTCTTGTTAATATACTGCAGTCTTCAGATTTACAGAGCTGCAGTTCTCCTGGTTTTTCTCAAGTGTCACTCATCTAATTTAGCATGACAGCTGAGAAACGATGTCAGATGCGTTACAGTTCAGTTTAAAAAACATCCTCTACCTGGTATCTCTGCAGTGATTGTCTTGCTGCTCCCTGAAACCTCTTCATCATCATCTGATGAACTCGTGCTCGAGTCACACGTCAGGTCACTATCGCTGGTACTGCTGTCCTGCAGCAGGTTGTACTTCTTGCGAGCAGCTGCCTCCCGTTTCTGTCTCAACAGCCGAATTCTTTCTTTGTGCTTTTGGCTTCGATGACCTTTTACCTTGGTAACTCGCCCATTCTGCTTATCACTAGACTGTCGGTTTTTCTTGGCAGCCATTGTGGAAGTTTCACTTTCGGACCTGGATCGCCTGGATTTCCTCCCAACTGCAACCCCAGACACTGCAGAAGGGTCTCCCTCTACAGCAGCTTCAGCCTGACAAGGCTCATTCTCTTCTGTGGAAGACAATGTATCTGAGTCAGCCAAATGCCCACTGGAAGAAGGGGAAAGCATGCAATGATTAGAAGAGTCACTCTCATAAACTCGACCACCCGTTGGCTTATCGCTCTCTGTAGACGCTAGCTGAGACTCCGAGGAGTCTCGCCTCAGCTCCATCAGTAAGCAAGGCATCGAAGAGAGCACCGCAGAGTCTGCTGCAGCGGGCACATTGTCTTTCTGAGTTTGTGTCTCCAGTTCTATAGGTCCGTCTTCGTCAGGAGCAGTCTCTCGCTTTTCAGAAGCCTTTGGTGGAACTTCTGAATCAACAAGTTGTTCTACTTTTCCCACCGCCTCCATCTTCATTTCAGAACACCAAGGTCCTCCTGGTCTCAAAGCATGGAGCACGTGGTCTGGAAGACTGGGTGAACTTCAGTATGGACGTCAGCAGTACAGCAGCCTGCGCAAGAACGGAACAGTAAGAATAATTTACCCAAATAACCCTGCTCTTAACAGTATTACATAAACAACTCATTGCTTTCAATTACAGACAGTACGGTTCAGTATCGTATTGGTCTTCTTCATTTACTATTTCCCTAACGACCTCATCCTGTTACACCAAACAATTCTTCCTTTCACACACCTATGAAAGATGGTACTGGAATCACATTAAATGTGGTTGACCTTACCAGAATAATCAAAACGGATCAGAAATTAATAAAAATATTTCTAAACTCTCACTTTATGAAATATAAATCAATATATTATAAACAACATTTGCTAAACTTCTTTACTTATAACTTTGAATGTGTTTTAATGGAGAACTTTACCCTTATGAGCAACGCCAGCCTGAAAATTCTCCGAGTTGGTACTCATCTACCTGGACAGACCAGAACACAGTTCAGCTTCCCTGTCTGTCAGAAATCCACTTTCAGTTGAACAAGACCTCAACCCTATAAAATGACAATGTTTTTACAGTAATTTGCAAACCTACAGCACCAACATGTCATAGGAGAAATCCAGTTACTTTGAGCAGAAACCGAGCAGCTGCTGAACATTGCACAGCAAGACTACAAACACCTCCCTCTTCCAGCAGGACCACTCTGCAGCAGACCCCATGTACCGAAGACGTTATTTACAAGAAAGTGAGACTAAATTGTCAAGGACACTGAGCTTATGACATCTACAGGCAAGCTATTACCTGGACAGGCTGGAAAGTTGGGTGCAGAGGAACCTGATGAGGTTCAACAAGGGCAAGGGCAGGGTCCTGCAGCTGGGGAGGAACAACCCCATGCACCAGTACAGGCTGGGGCTGACCTGCTGGAGAGCAGCTCTGTGGAGAGGGACCTGGGTGTCCTGGTGGACGACAGGTTAACCATGAGCCAGCAGTGTGCCCTGGTTGCCAACAAGGCCAATGGGATCCTAGGGTGCATCAAGACGAGTGTGGTCAGCAGGACGAGGGAGGTTCTCCTTCCCCTCTACTCTGCCCTAGTGAGACCCCATCTGCAGTGCTGTGTCCAGTTCCGGGTTCCTCAGTTTAAGAAAGATGAGGAGCTACTGGAGAGAGTCCAGCGCAGGGCTATGAGGATGGTGAGGGGACTGGAGCATCTCTCCTACGAGGAGAGGCTGAGGGAGCTGGGCTTGTTCAGCCTGGAGAAGAGAAGGCTGAGAAGGGACCTTAGAAATGCCTACAAATATCTGCAGGGTGGGTGTCAGGAGGACGGGGCCAGACTCTTTCCAGTGGTGCCCAGTGACAGGACAAGGGGCAATGGGCACAAACTGAAGCAGAGGAAGTTCCAGCTGAACATGAGGAAGAACTTCTTCCCTCTGAGGGTGACGGAGACCTGGCCCAGGCTGCCCAGGGAGGTTGTGGAGTCTCCTTCTCTGGAGATATTCCAGACCTGCCTGGACGCGGTGCTGTGCAGCCTGCTCTGGGTGACCCTGCTTGGGCAGGGGGTTGGACTGGGTGACCCACAGAGGTCCCTTCCAACCCCGACCATTCTGTGATTCTGTCTTCAGAAACATTAGCCACACGTAACACAGACTTGTTCACAGTACAGAACCACCATGCTGGTGGGTCACAAAAAAGACTTCTTAGGACTATCTAACACACGATTCCAGTGCTCCCTGACTGTCTCCCATACAAGTCCTGCCTGGCTGTCTGAGAACCTACAGGCTGATCTAGTCTCTTTCAAATCTGCCAGGAAAACAGCACCAAACAGTATAGGCTCAAGCAAGAAACAGTATCCACCCACAGCAATACCCTGTATTTTACTTCAAGTTATAACTTAATAAATGGCATTGCTTCAGCACAAACACAAAAAAACAAGCCATTTATCTGATTGATGACTTGCACATCATCAACCAAAAAGTACCTGAAGCACCTTCAGGGAAATTTTGTTTCAGAGATCAGTATTTATCATTTTATCTTCATTATTCACACTTTGCCTTCCACCTAAATTTTCACTTGGAATTCAACATAGAATAAAGATCTTTCAATTACCACATTTGCTTACAGATGAATGGTATGGAACAAACTGTTCACGGGTTTGGAATTATAGCAAATGATAAATTTATGGCACTTCAAATAAGCGTAGGGGAAAAAAAACCAAAACAGTGTTAAGGTTTAATCTACTGTTTTTAAAAAATACATTTCTGCAAACAAAGGCAATTAGTACTTGAGCAGCCTGAGAAAGCATGGATGGTCCAGAGAGACTTTTCTGTACCCTGAGAATCCTTCTTCTGTTTCCTGATCCATCCAAAGCTGCCTGTAATGGTACGTATGTAATTGTATGCTGCTTCCCCCCCCCGACCTGCAGCACAGAGCAAGTCTACCTCCCTGCTTCTAAAAGGTGCTGCGAGAAGCTCAGCATTGTCCTGGCTGTCCTAACCCTCTTTGAAACTTCATTTATAAGTAATATTAAAATAGAGTTCATGCTTCCTTCAGGCTAATGAATGAAGTGCTGGATGGTGCAAGGGAATTATGAAAATACTTATGGGAGAGAAACACCAGTCAAGGAAAAAAAGCTCAGTTAGTACCAGGCAACACAAGAAAGATGGAAATGGTAACTCCAGGTCTGCCAAATATGAAAATGCAAAAAACAACCCCAAAACAGTAAAACCAGTGTCTTACTTTAAAAAGAAGTGCAGGAATAGAATACATACTATAAAATACAGGAACATATATACAAAGAAAAATGCCAATACTTGCACTGAGTAAAACTCTCTTGAAAGCAACTTAAAAGAAGAATTTCTGGAGATGGTAATCTAATGTAGGCAATAATATCACGTAAGAACCAATTTATTTCCAAGGCCACAAGCACAGCATCAAACCCAAATGATGAAAACACATGTTCTAAGACATAAATGCATCCCAAGACTGTAATAAAATCAGTATTTCTACATATTTCATCTGTAAATCTACACTATCAAATAATTCTCCTATTACACAGGTAATTAAAACACAGATTTGATTGCTGAATGACTGCCCAAGAGTTATACACAGTGGGATATATACTGTACCTGCTAGTGCAACTCCCAGCTTTGCTCTGGCCACGCACTTTGAAAAGAAAAGTTTCTTTTCTCAGAGTTTTGAAGTGTACATGTAGAGAAAAATTTGGTGGCTCAAACACGTACAAGAAAAATATTAGCCTGGACAAAAGAAATGTATTTAAATATTCATACTAAAAATTGCAGAACAGCTTCTGCACTATTCATCCTTTTAGCGGGGAGCACAAAAAAGAGTTCCACACAAAGCTAAAGGGCAGCCAAAGCAAACTAGAGACTCTTTTTTCATTAACATCCTACTTGGGAACATCGTCTACCTCACAGCTCCCAAAGGGACTGTAAGAACACCCGTAATTGCCTTTCCATCTCTCTGGTTTATCAGGAACTAAAAATTACATTTCTTCTACATGGTACCACCTTGCTGATAGTCTATTGAATGACTTAAGAAGATTTTTTTATGATTAAGCAGGATGTTACTTTAACTACTTAAACCACACCTGTTTGATCTCTCACACAGGGATCAGTGAATTATACTCTGAGTGAGAAGGCAGCACAGGGACTAGTAACTTCACAAAAGTGTACCTGGTCAATATTGACGTGTGCTTCTGTGTGTGTGTAAAAAATACTTGCTCTGATGAGGTCTGCAGTCTCCAAGTCCTTTAAACTGGCTATTTAAAGAGTCAACAATTCTAGTACTAGTACGTATATGAAAAATAACTTGGTATTTATCTCTGTGGAAAAAAAGTCTCTTGTGACTCAAACAGACTTTGCTGCAGGGAAGAACACAAACCATTCAGGGGAAAATATCTATGCCAAGGAAAGCCTTGTCTCAAAGCAGGAAAACATGTACTGATTTAGTTCTACCTGAGAAATGTATAGATCAGAAAGAGGAAGAGACTGCACTGAAAAACTCCCATTCCTTCCTCGCCACTCACTTTTCTCATAACTACTGGAAAAGGTAATCTCAAGGTGATGCTACAGAAAGACCAGTTCCTTGCTTGTTAAAAGAGAACACAGCATTGAAAAATAAGTTGTGATGCTTACACAGATGGATACTTAATTAGACACTGCTCAGAAACGTCATCCTCCTTTTTCTGATGCACAGATACTGCACTGACGAATTTAAAAGGCAATTCTGTGCAAACTTGTGTCCGATTTTTCCAGCAGAACTTCTTTTATTTTCCAGCCACACACAGCACATACCTGTACGCAGAAGGCATTAAATATTGATAGAGGGGATTGTAAGAAACGTGAAACTATAACAAAAAAGCCTTAATATTTTCTAGTTTTTAGTAGTCTTTAGTACTGTAACTTGTATTCCTGCATGCACAGTGATCTAACGATGTAACTGTTACACTAATCCCTGTTTTCTCATTAAGGAATGTAGTGGAAGGACATGGGCACAAGCTATCACTTAGTTGTTAGACAAAATAATTAAGTGAAACAAAAGCGGTCTTGGTTCTCAGCAAATAATTGAGATAATTGTGGGATAAAAGAGACTCCTAAATAATTCTACTCCAGACAGCTCGGCCTTGGGAGGGCAAATGCACCAAGCTCCAGAGATAAGGAGGCACCAAGAGAACAACAAGACCAGAGCCAAACCACCCGAAGGACACCATGGACGTGATCCTAGAGCTGAGTTTGCACAGAAACAAATGTCAATCAGTGAACAGTGTGATGAAGAGGATGGGCCTTCATCTTGGGACCCCCGAAGACCACCCAAAGATGCTAACAGACATGCGTGACAGATATTTACATATGCTAATTAGTTCCTAGAAATATAATGAATATTTACATGTGTGATTGTATTTAACCTGAAGCAACAGGGTGTCTGGTGTGCAGGTTTGGAGGAGAAATCCCCCGTGTGCCTGGCGCTGCAATAAAGAATCCCTGCTTAACAGTGTACATTGTGCTGTTAGGCTTTTTCCTACTGGATCTTCGAATCAATATCTAACTGTACCTTTACCTGGGAAATATTTTGAAATCGTGGACTCATTCGTAAAGGCACATTACTAGTACACTATGAGAACAGCATTTTAATGAAGAAATTCAGAAGAATTTTGAAGTTAAGATTAGCAAAGACAGTCTAACAGCTCACTGCCGCTAACAGGGATGGGTTTTACCCCCTACTCTTTTACCACCCACTCATGACTGCGCAGTCCTGTTCCCTCCCTTGCACCAGAACTGGCTCATCCTTTCTTGGGTAGACTCACTTCATTAAGCCAGTGGAAAAAAAAAAAAAACAAAACAGAAAATAAGTGAAATTTTGTGCCAGAGCTGGCAGGAAGATGAGGGAAGGGCATGCAACAAAATGAAGGAGAAACCCAAATCTGATTAAAGACTACCTGCTGCTTGGTCTCACCACACCTTAAACTCACAGGTTCCAACTAGACACAGTAGAGGGTACCGAATGTTTCTTTCACAGCACTGTTTGCTCTGAGAAGAGATTTTTGAAGATAAAAAAATGATTAAAAAGCAAAAAATTCAATTCAAACAGAGATGTTAGTAGCTTCCTAAAAAACAACTACCAGGAATGTCTGCTACTAAGTAATGCATATTACTGCACAAAGAGTTGCATCAAAGATGGCAGGCATGCCCTTTATCAATCAACAACTGGCCACTCACACATCCATCACAATATTTTTGTTTGATTTGCTCACAGTAAATTTTATTCTTTATAATTGTATATCTTGCAATGTCAGAAGGAAATGAGCTTCAGCCAAATAAATGATCAGGCCTAAAATACTTAATAAACACCATGATACCCTAACCTTACTTGTACGTATCATTTTAGGTGCTAATGAACTATGTTTCACAATAATGAATGCCTAGCATATACGAAGCAAACCATATGAGCCTTCTTCTCAGCAGCTGTGTATATGAGACTCTTTCTTCAAAAGTACTAAGTTCTTCATAGCAGCTTGCTGTTAGAAGTCACTTTAGTTTGTTACTGACACATATCCTCTATTCAGAGTCCAACAGACCACTTCTTTTCCCTGCTTACAACTTTCTTATGCCAGTTCTAGCAATTGTTTAAACAAAAAAAAATATCTAGCAGAACATTGCCTTTTAATGCCATTTTAGCACTGAAAGAAAACAGTTTGAACAACCTATCTCCTCACACCACTAGCCATTCATTTGCAAGTTGCAATTTGGAAAAAAAAAAGCAAAACTGTACCTACGTTTTTGCAGAAAATAACATCAAGCAGGTTCTTTAAGCTTTTGTGACCATGTAAATGAAAAGTGACACTGCACTGCTGCATAGCAGTTACTTGTTCAGAAGACACAGCTAACTACAGCGATCCTTCCAGAGCAGGTACCACCCTACAGCTCCAGCATCCCCCAAGTCAATATTTTTATCGAAACCTCGATATTGTTTTGTATTTATACATAACTAAAGAATATTGTGGCTCATACTAACAATTATTTCCATCACCAGTGGATTCCCTTATCTCACATTTACCCAATGAAACTGAGCATAGATGGAATAAATCAGAGGTGTGAAAGAGCTAATGACAAATGTATACAGCTGAGGCTAACAAATTACGTAAAACAGTTGACTTTTTTGTTAATGTAAACACTCAGGCAAGCCCATCAAGAATTCCGAATCAAACTCTCAATGGACTATGTGTCTAAGGTTGGTGGGCTGGGAAAGGACAGAAGCAGCACCGGACCTGGGTACTGAAGAGTTGACCGGAACACACAAGTCCGCTTCCAAACACTGGAGAAACTTTTAGTAATACCAAAGTGATGTCCTCTTCTGACAGAGCCACCTAACTCTGAAGATGTGAAATGCTAATGGCTCTGGCCACTTCTGAAGCTTCACCAAAAACCTTTGTAGGTGTATCTGCATGTTGGTCATGCTTTTTTCCTATTTGAATTGCCTTTTTTCCCATTAAAAGCCAACACAATTTGACAAACTCACCAGTGACATTCTAGTACGAATAGCATATACAGACATGCCCAACAGTGAAATGTCCAAGTAACCAAAAACTAGTCAATTGAAATAATTAGGCCTCTGTCAGAAAAAAAGAATCCACATCCAGACAAAAGCAGAAGTACCAATGCCTTCTGCACTTCTCAACTGCTGTCTTTTCGACTTGTTCATCTCCTCCCCAGGATACCACACATTCTTTTTTATTTTCTTTCAGGCGTCACACCTACCCGTGCACTTAAAGCAACAGAAGTGTGACCAGCACTCAATTTAACTCAAGACAGTTGACTCAGCTCTGTGTGGATGTGTGTGCACGATGCTCGATGCTCGAGAGCAGATTTTTCATAACACTAAGCCACCCCCACATGGATACTGTGTAATTTATATAGTGTTCCTTTGAAAATGCTGCCCTAAAGCTGACTCACTGGCATACAATTCTACCTAAGGCACATTTCTGGGAGTGGAGCTGGCTCTTTATCAGATGATTCATAAATCAGGCCTGGTAGCAATCCCAAAGAATAGGACCCTGGTAAGAGAACTGCGGTGTGAAACAAAAGAAGAAAGGATTAAACTAATGCTGTGTTTAAACTGGTTTTGCATAAACAAACGAAGGTTTTAAAATAGACTGCTCCTACTGAGCGCTTAACAGGCTGCACACACCAATTATCCAGGACTGAGTAAAAATTACAAGGATATGTGTTAAAACAAAGGTTTACGGAGCATCCTTTGCAACCTTGAAAAGCAACATATTTCATCGCAAATAAGAAGCAAGACTTTACATTCAAACACAGGTTTTCGTATTGCAATGCTTGATGCACATATTCTGCCTCTTTCAAATGAAAGGTAACTACCAGCTACGGGTTAGTTCACAAGTCTGCACACAGGATTCCAGAAACATCCACCAGCTGCACTGAAACCACATTTAAAGAAAAAATCACCCTCCTTGTAAAAATAAATTCATCAGCATACAGATAAAGGCACATAAGGTTGGCTGCACTTAACCTTCTAAAATCTCATTTCTTTCCCACAGTGAAACCACTTTTTTTCAAGTGTGCAATGATTTGAAGTCTACAATGCTTTCTACTCTAAAAATTATAGGGGGCATGTTTTTATTACTATATGTTCCTAAAAAATTTAAGCCCCTCGCTCTTACATTTTTCATTATTCCAACTAAACCAGTAGCAGAAATCAATGCTAGGATAGCCATGCTTTACTTCTCTTTCTCCCTGCCATATACTAGCTTGCAGAAGATCACCCTACTGAGGACACTCATAGGGACGTACCACCTTTTTCTAAGACTGTGAATTTAATGAGTTTTCCCACTTTACCTCTCCATTTCTGTTACTCAGAGGAAATGTATTCTGTGCTTCCTCCGCTGGTTCATGCCGTTCCACATACACAGACCTCCTCTTCTCAAGAAATGTTGTTCTGTTGTTCTACCGTTGTCAATAAAGTAAAGCTCACAGAAAAGCCACAGTTCAAATTGTTCGAGCATAACAGTAACGAACACATCCCGATTTTCAGAGCACAGATTTTCCTTCTATTAAAAACATTCATCTGAAATATCCTGTAAATAATCAAACATTGCGTTATTCAATGATAGCTCCAACTGGCAGATCAGGACAAGTGCAACGTAACTTGAAAGTAGCGAAGTCATCTCAGCAGCGCAGTATTCATTTGAGAAGGGCCTGTGCTCTCTCCTGCAAAACTCAAAGCCGGTCCAGCATGGACAGGCACACCTGAACACCCTGCACCTCACTACTGCTGTTATTTGGAAATCCTGACACAGCCATGAGTGCTGTACGGCACAGGTTGCAGTTCCAGGAGCCCGTTAGTCCATCCTGCAGTCCACTGCTGCTGTAAGGAGGCAGAGGTGCCCACCTGCTGGGCCAGCTGGATTCCATCAAGTCCTTTTGTAATTCAGCTTCCCAGAGGAAAGCTGTGCACCTTATCATAGGCCTAGCTGGCTGAACAGGATCAGAGTCAGGGTCCAGAAGGAGAGCAGGGTGAGCCTCTTACACAACAGACAGCAGGGACAGGCCTGGACCAAGGGAGAGCATTGGACGATTCACCCCATCTTGCAAAACACCACTCTAAAACTGCACAACCCTTGCCATCAGGAGGATGGACACTCTGCAGATAAGAGAGCTGTTTTGTCAGGTTCTGTGTGCTTGACAAAATGGTTCTGTTCCTTCCCACTAACAGTGCTGCCCACCTAACCAACGCCACAACTGCCCGGGCTGTCTCGCAGGTACTCCGCAGCTCGTGCTGCGACTCACCAGCATCTTCTCTCGCAGCTATCTGAAAGCTCAAGTCACTGAGCGAGAAGCAGTATGGATTTGTGACAGCCACTTAACAAAGATGAGTTAAGTGACACTACAGTTTTTAAGTATTCTACGAGCAGACCTTTTTACACATTTTTGCCACAGGAAATAAACAAAACCGACCCTTTGGTCAGTCTAAATACTTTAATTCAATACCAGTGCTGCATCTTTGCTTTAAGCCAGCATCTTCCAGGCACAGGGCAGTAACATACCCATTTCATGGTCTGGCCAACTCAAGAAGAGAGATCAGGTGACACGCCAAAATTCTACAGAAAGGCTGGAAAGGAGCTGTAAGCCAACCAAACCCCGACCTCAAGTCATTTTCTCATCCACAAGCCACTAATATCATTCATTTGTTCCTGTAATTATTAAGCTAGTAGTGTAAAATCTAAATATTGCAACATGAATTTGCAGTAGATGTATTACCGAAAAATAAATGGTATCATTACACTACAGGTGAAGTCATGCTGCATTCAAGTTATGAAACTTTTACTAACAGTAAGATACCAACTGCTGTTGAGATGTTCTTGACACCAAACCCTTGATAATTTTTTTTGACCAGTAGTAAGAGGTATCATAGATTTCAGCATCCACCAGATTGCTAACAATCGATTGTCTTTACTTGTCCAAAGTGCTCCTAATGAAGCAAGCACTCACGACACTGGTCTGTCACGACCTACGGACTCAGTAAGGAATAAGTATAGCTTCAATGGAAACAACGTGCTACCTCTGCACCAACAAAACTCACCTGTGCCACCAAACCGTACACAAGAAGAGCGCAGCTCAGTTGGATAGCCAATCTCAGGAGTCTGCAGCCTTACCAATCCTAACACTCTGCTCCCTAGTTGACATCTCCTAAGAAATTCATGCAACAAAAAAGTCAAATTCTCATAGGACGCAGCAGCCACAGACAAGTGTCTGTGAACACAGGCAGAATTGGAGGGACTGTGGCACGGTCTGTTATGGAAGGAGAAGGAAGCTTGGTAAAGAAAAAGGACAGTGGAGAAAAGAGTTAATTTAGAATAAGCTTTTGACAACAAATGAAAAAATAGTATGAAGCACATACAGGTTGGTTCTACAAATAAACAAAACCTACTTTGGGTATTTCAAAAAACAGAACTGACTAGGTTAAAAGACAGTTGCATGTATGTTATGAGTAATGTCTCTAACACGGGTTTTATTATCAGATACTTCCTACAGTACTTACTCCAGGTGGCAGAAGTGAAGAAATATGACCTCTGCTTCGAGAGGGTAAGAGACAGACCAGGAAACAGGCATTTCTTTCCCACAACATACCAAAGACTTTGCATATATTTGACTACAGCAATTCAATAACAGCATGTAAGAGCATACCAAGTTACCAGCTACAAAAAGAGCAAAAGAAAACTAAAAGGTAGTTTTCATCAGTACCATGAAGGTACTGACAGAAAGAAACCTTACTTGCCCTTAAATAAAAGCACCATTTACCCCAAAACGATTTTTTGCATTATTGTCCTTGATTTAAGAAAAAGAGGCTCAGCTGGCAGAGCTTTCTTTAGACTGTAACTATTAGTTAGCAACGGGAGATGTGAACAACATATACAACTTCCCCAGCAAAAGCAGAGATTGAAGAAAAAAAGCACCAAGTCTGGAGTATTAATTCAATCCTGTCCTGTTCATTCAACAGTTGCCTTATTGCTGTTGCTTGATGAGTTCCAACAAACAGTAAAATCTGCTGCAAGTGTTAGAAAGTAGATCTTGTAAAAAAAAAAAAGGGAAATCAAGTGTCTTTTCTCCAACCAAGTTTAAATCAAAGTGAAGTCTATAACTTCACAAGCCCTCAATAATTAGCTAACTCTGACAAGATATGCACTAAATTTCCCTAGCTTAGTTTCACGGTATTCAACAATTTCTGGATTTTCTTTATCACAGTGAGCCGACAAGGCTGTAGATCAAGCCTGGCCTGGAATCCAAAGCCTGTGAATTGCCTTTAAGACAATCTACAAATATCAGTAACTGGAAATGTGGAAAAATAAAACTTCACCTTAAGGGCTTTTTAAAAACAATACTCAAAAGAAGTGTTTTTTCTAATTCCTCACAGATCCTGCACAGTGCTGACTGCAAGGTAATACCAGCTCTGGAGGAGCCATAACTGTTGACAACTCACTTTTGTTTATCAGTAACTGAGCTTATGGGCGCTACTACCTACAGGGCCACTCCTTCCCATAACGACAACTTCATTTCCAAGACACCTTGGTAAACACACAGAAGCCTCAGGCTACCAGCATTTCATCCAACTTCATTAGGAGACAGCCTCTAAAACCCCCTTATCTCATACTGTATTTCCAAGCAAAAGTACATGGAATTAGCAGATAGCTTCCTGACTACTTTTTCTTGCTCTTTTCCCCTAAAATTTTGGGTTTGCCAGCTTACTCTCTAGCAAGAGATGGCACACCCAGAGAGCAAGAACTGGGAGAGTAAGCTGAGGAAGCAGGACATTACCAGCTGATGAGAAAGCCACAGTACCAGAGAACAGTACTGTCTTAACCCTACCTGGCTATCATGTGGAGTTGCTTCTTTCTGCTTCAGGAAGTTTTACAATACTATAGGAGCTTACAGCACCAACCTCAATCTGATGGCATGGAAATGTAATATTCCCCATGAAAAACGAATTACTGAAATGGTAACAACTGCGTCATCACGCGCACAACTGGTATTACAAAGCCTGGCTCTTTGTTATTCCCAGCTCTGCTACTGTGAGTCACTTGGTCTCTACTCCTTTTGGGTATGTTGAAGGGAAATCTGCCTTCTCTAGAATAAGTCTTGAAAGACTAATGACCAAGCACTGTGAAACAAGACATTACAGCAGAAACGTAGTGAGAACAAGACTTATCCAATCATGGTCAGGCTGCGGCTGCTCATTTCCAGCAAACTTTGAAGCATCAAAGCAGAAAATCATTGTGCAGGACACTGCAGCAGTCTCGCTATAAAGTCAAAGCCATGGTCCAAGTACATGGACACAAAAATGCTAGCTTGAAAGAGTCTTAAATATGTGCATTTAATTAAAAAGCGACCACCTGTTCTGCTTGTGACGAAAAAGCTGTCAGACTGAGTCCTAACAGCTTTTAAGCTCATAGAATCATAGAATGCTAAGAGTTAGAACGGACCTTAAAGATCATCGGGTTCCAACCCCCCTGCCATCAGCAGGGACATCTTCCACCAGACCAGGATGCTCAGAGCTCCATCCAACCTGGCCTTGAGCACTGCCAGGGAGGGGGCAGCCACAGCTTCTCTGGGCAACCTGGGCCAGGGCCTCACCACCCTCATGGGGAAGAATTTCTTCCTAATATCTCATCTAAATCTGCCCTCTTTTAGCTTAGAGCCGTTCCCCCTTGTCCTATCACTACACACCCTTGTGAAAAGCCCCTCTCCACCCTTCCTGTCGGCCCCTTCAGGCACTGGCAGCTGCTCTAAGGTCACCCTGGAGCCTTCTCTTCTCCAGGCTGAACAGCCCCAGCTCCCTCAGCCTGCCCTCGCAGGAGAGGTGCTCCAGCCCTTGGATCATCTTCATGGCCTCCTCTGGCCCCGCTCCAACACATCCATGTCCTTCCTGTGTTGGGGGCTCCAGAGCTGGACACAGGACTCCAGGTGGGGTCTCAGGAGAGCGGAGTCAAGGGGCAGAATCCCCTCTCTCGACCTGCTGGCCACGCTGCTCTTGATGCAGCCCAGGACACGGTTGGCTTTCTGGGCTGCCAGCGCACACTGCAAGCTGTCTTCCTGAAGATCAAATATTACAAGGCGTGACACGGCTGAAGCCTATACACCACTTTCCTACTTAAATCAATTTCTGAGCATTCAAGAGACAGACCACATGGTCAAATTGATACCTAACCCTAAATATCTTTTTACCTAAAAGGGGACATTAGGTTGGATCACTCCGAATCTAAAGCTGACGCACCGCATGACCACGGGCAGGTTACTTGACCTCCCTGTGCATTCAGCAATGCATCTGCAGCGGTGTAACAGCAACACCTCAGCGACTGAGCAGCATCTCATTTTCAGTCCTGAATGAGTAATCGATGTGTGCCTGAACTGCAGAAAGCAAGTCACCTACGTGGAAAAACGACTGTACTATACAGGCTCCACTCAGGCTGATCAGACATGTGAAAAGGGAATGCTAACAAGCGGGAAGGGGCAACCACAAATTTCAGTTTTCTTAGCTGTAACACCCAATAAGTGACAAGTTATCAGTCACTCCGGTCCAGCTCAGAGATGTACTCTGTCATGATAAGGCAGCTGCAGAGGCTAATATTTGCACTACGCAAACATCTTCATTCACAGTCTCTTTCACCTAGTTTTCCCTTTGCTCAGAATCACACATCTGTAGAAGTTACATTCTAGACCTCAAGCTGCAGACTCGGAACTGCATTATGCACTAAAAACACGGAACAAACAGACGACAGAAAGACAACACAAATCACCACAAAAATCATACCAAGTTCCCCGCAATAATATTTGCTGCCACAGATTCCGCTGGCGTAGCAGTCCAGTTGCTCCTGAGTTCCAGGGCTAAAGCTAAAGGCACAAGTATCAGTTCTCTGCTGAACTTTGATTCACGTACTGGAAAACCGAGACAAAAGCGGTTTCCTTGCCACATAAGCCTCAGGTTCTCCTGGAGCTGTAACTGCGCAGCGACACGCACTGTACCTCATAACTTTATCCCAGAGATCCTTCCCAGCACAGTGCCTGTCCCCCTCTCCCACTTCTGCTTCTGTCCTGGTTCCCCGTTGCTAAAGACAATGTTCAAGCCAGCAAAGATTTTTTCAAGTTCTGGTACGTCTTTTCCAGAGTGCTTGTTCTGAGATGCGAGTTATACACTTGTGATTACAGTATTTAAATCTTTCGCTCAGATCTAGTAAATGTGTTATTAAACCTGCTGCTCAGTTTCCGCCAATGTTTACAGTTCTGCAAGTCACTTAGTCAACTGCAGATAAAAAAAGCAGAAGCTGAGATTGACCACAGACCCAATTCTGTCAAAAAATACCATCAACACGCTAACTTTGAAACATTACAGAGAATTAAACACAGGTTGCTTGAAACTGTTTACTCATTTGAAAAGTTTCCAAAGATGCAAAGTATCTAACAGTGACATTTTGGTCAGAGGGTAGCCAGAGCACTGCGAACGCGCGGTCTGCAGCCGCTCTCACAGTGTGGTATGCAGAGACTCCCGTCTCATTAACAGATGTTTAAGTGAGATGTTGATGTACAGGTGGGTCATAGAGGGCACACACATCCTTGGTGGAGCAGGCAGTGGATGTGATAATATACAAGAAACAACGAAGGAAATGAACAAAATCAAGGCAAGGCAAAGAAGCCTGCATTTTAAAGGTAAATACATAGCAAGGAGATGAGGGGTCAGGACAACCAAGGCAATTATTTCTCGGGGTTGCTCCGATCAAGTTACACCAACTTATCTCCCTAACGCTTAGTGTTCAAAGCCCCCTAATGATTCTCTATATTTACTCTTTGTTCATCCAATCTTATCTTACATCATTAATCCCCACCTCCTCCACAGTGTCAGCTGCCAGGGCGATCTGCCCGTTTGTCAAACGCACACAAACATCCCTCCTACCTCTCTGCTATCAGTTAGAGTTCGGTTTGTGTGTGCTGTGACCACTCTGCATCTATCGTTCTCAGCTGCCTTGTGGTTGGCTTCAGGTTCCTTCCTTTTTCCGCTCCCTCCGCAGTTTAATGTATCCACTCCTTTCCCATCTTGTTTGTGTGCTTTAATTTCTACCAAGCAGGAACCCTTCGTGCACGTATCGAGCGCAAGCATAGATGGTCAGGCTCTGCTGCAACACACACCACACGCTTGAACGTGTAAGACCAACAGTCCTTTCCTCTTCCTGATTTCTCAGGAATTTCTCATCGCACCTCTCCACCATGCCAACTAGCAATTAGGCTGAAGAGCAAACAGAAATAGTCGACACATTGTAATTAAAAATTCAAGTGTTTAAAAATGAGTCAGAACCCTCATACTCGAGCATAAATACCAGCTGCCCAAACTCACGTACTACGTTCCATCACCCCCACTGTCCCTCCTCCTAACCCCCTAGACAAAACACCAGTGATACTGGCAGACCACAACCACAGAAAGCAGTATTTTATTAGCTTTTAATAGCCACATAACCACCCTCTTTTGGAGCTTCTTTTGCCGGCACCAGACTCCTCTCGATCACTAGATGTGAGAAATACTCAGAAAATGATGCTTAAAAGTGACTGCTGCAAGACAGCCGAGTTCTCCGCACTTCGTCTCACTTCTTTCGTATCATCTATGGGAGGGCGATGTTTGGGTTTAGCAAACACATGACATGCAACTTACTGTTCTCCTTACAGCTTGCTACAAGGCTATTCGCTTGGCAAAGGCGGTGTTTCCCTCTTCCAGGGCAACAGGGGAGGCTGCACTGTAGTAACTGCCTGACTTTCAGCTCTCCTATCACAGAAACAGCAATTACAGGCGTTAACTAGAGCAGGACAGCCACAAGACAAACACCATCCTCCGTTTCCACCTCAAGGTCAAACACTAAGTTTTTTAATAGACTTAAGCAACATACGATACTTTAATATAAACATTTTAAATTTAACATTTGTTTGCCTTTCTAAGGGGAGAGCTATTACTGTTTGTACTTGAAAATTTAGCTAGAAAACTGGAAATAGGTTAGCACTTGCCTATAAGTGAAACTACTCTTCAGTCTTGCGCATGACAAGTACCAGAGAAGACTTAAATAAAATGTATTTGGAAGAAGAAGGGGAATGAAAAGAAATTTTACATTTTAAAAGAGATGCTCAAGGGTTCAAAGATCTACTACTCATTCATTTTTAAAAACTACAAATACTTGCCAGTTAAAAAAACAACCGAAACCAAACAGGATTTACACTTATGTCACAGCATCTCTATGCACAAGTTTTTTTCAGCCTTTGAAACGCTGTTAGGTACTTTGTGATGGTTTGAAGTCTGTAACTAGGTACAACCAGGACCCTGTTTAACTAAGTTGTTGCAGTTATGGTTTCACAAAGGTACCTACAAACTTTAATACAGGCAGCCTTCTTGCACTGTTAACAAGCTAAGACATACACACAATCAGATATTACTTAACAAAAGTGGAAACTCTCCCCAGCAGCTACACATTGTAAACCTAAAAAACCCCACCCCCCACCCGCTAAGTCTTTCAAAATGTGTCCTTTCGAGGAGTCGATCGATAACCTCAGTGCAAAGAATGTTACAATCCCGGAACAGGGGAAATAGTTAAAATATTACAAGTCTGCTCAGACTGCCTTCTCCCTTTTTAAAAAGAACAAGTAGCACACTTAAATTTTATATCCTCCTCGGGTGGCTGCGTCGCTGAGGGCCGCATCTGCAACCCATTAGAGGCTGGGAGCTCAAGGGGAACTCTCGGGCTAGATCAGCAACGACCTACTCGAACTTTACCCCCCCCCCCATAAACATATATATTCCCGCACATCGTCCAAGGTAAAGAAAGAAGTAAAAAACCAAAACAAACAGACGAATAAACCTAAGGAAAGGTACCGCTGGAGCAATCGCAGGCCTTGTTTTCCGCAGGGCTCCCCTCGCAGCAGCCAAGCCGCCCTACAGCAGCCGCGGGGAAGGCAGAAGCGCCCAGACCCCGCTTCCAGGAGCCGCGGCCAGGCGCGTACCGAGGGCAGGACAATAAAAAAAACCGGCGGCCAGGCCGGGCGCCCGCCGTCCGGGCACCGCCACGGAGCTCGCCCCTTCCCCAGCCCCTCCCCGGCCGCCGCGGGCAGGGCCTCTCCCCCCGCCGCGGCTCGCCCGGGACCAGGCCCCCGAGGCCCCGCCGGCCCCGGTACCCGGGGCTAACGGCAGCGGCCCCTGCGTCCCCGCGGAGAGGCGGCGCGGCCCGGCCCGGCCCCGCCGCCCCCACTCACCCGGACGACGCAGGGCCCCCGGGGGGCAGCAGCTGCGGCATGGGCGGCCGGGAGGAGCCGGGTCTCAGCCGCCGCCGCCGGCCCCCCCCTCCCCCGGCAGGGAAAATGTCACCGGAGGCCGCGGCGCGGCGTCACTTCCTCCCCCCCTCCCGCCCCGCCGCCGGAGCAGCGGAGCTGCCGCGCAGAGCGCCCGCCGCGCCCGACAGCGCCCCCGCGCGGCGCAGGGGGGCGCCGGAGGGCTGCGGCACCTTTTCCCGCCCTTTTTATCCTTCCCTGAGGGGAGCGGCGCGCGGGCGGGCAGCCCCGGGGTGTCCGCGCCGCATGCACCGACCTCTCCCCCCAAAAAAAATCATGTACGTGCGCTTGGGAAACAAAAGGCGTCGCGTACTTCCTCAGGAGAACTTACCACATGGAATTCAGAGATTCAGAAATTCAGGTGCAAGTGAAGCTACGTATTGGGGAGCTGACGGTTCTCTTGTAAAGCGGCACTTCGCAAGGTGTTTCTCACCAAACGCGTGAAAAACTTCCTCAGCGGGAGCGCCAGCCTGGGGCGGTGTTGGCGGGGCCTGCAGCGGTGGGGACGGGCAGGGCGCGAACGAAGCCCGCGTGAAGGGACAGGTAGCACCGCACGTGGGAAAAGATGAAGCAAAAGATGAAGCAAAAGGTGAAGCAAAAGATGAAGCAAAAGATGAAGCAAAAGATGGAGCCTGCCCTGCGGGGGGCCGCGGGGAGCTCTGAGCCAGAGCCGGCTCTGATCTCCTGCGCGGCTCCA
This sequence comes from Opisthocomus hoazin, assembly GCF_030867145.1. Taxonomy (NCBI): domain Eukaryota; kingdom Metazoa; phylum Chordata; class Aves; order Opisthocomiformes; family Opisthocomidae; genus Opisthocomus; species Opisthocomus hoazin. The sequence continues at coordinate 86,499,308 of NC_134454.1, read as the reverse complement.
GCCATGCCCTCCCACCGACTAAAATCACCCTGCGCAGCCCGGCTGGCTGCTTCTCGTAGTAACGCAATATTCTGATAATCCAGAGCCTGTATGTACAGGGAAGGGTGCGCTTCGGGGGCCTGGCTCCTGAAAGGCACCCGGAGGACAGCGCGCTGTTGCACAGGCGTCAGGACGCGGCAGTGAGGAACACGCACGGCGGTTTTGGACGGCGTACGGAGGAGCACCACGACACAGGCGAGGGCGGTGAGCGTCTGCCTCTCATTTGTAAATGGAAAAGAGCTCGGAGAGCCACGGCAGAAGGAATCGGCAGCCTGGAGGCATGACAAGAGAGAAAAAAAAAGAAATTCTGACTGCATAGGTACAGCGGAATCAGTAAACTAAGCAGGGAGACGTTAGCGATCTGTAAATATTTGAATGAAGTAAGTGGCACGAAGGGAGAAGACTGGTGATACGTTAATGATTTTAATGGGGTGAAATTAAGGAAGGGCATGTTTAAGCTGAGAATCAGGGTGGAAAGCTTTTGAATGGAGAACCGTAGGCTGGAAAATTGTCTCCCTAAGGGAAGTGGTGAAAGCTTTATTGCCTGAGATTTTAAATGCTGGATTAGGAGAAACACCAGGGGACTCATTCTGAATTTTCAGGGAGATGGGCTGAAAGAGTAGGAAGGGAGGAGAAGAGGCAAGAGGTGGTACTGTCTCCAGGAATTTAGGGAGTGCACCCAGCCCCTCTTCTTGGCTCCTTTGACTCTGTTGTATCATTCTTCGACCACCTCTGCTGAGAGCGAAATGATTCCAGCAGTAGTTACCTCCACGAGAAAGCAACGAGAACTCCTCTGCCACGAAGAAATGAGAGTCTTGGTGGGAAATCTCTAGAAAGGAGATGGGGAGGGAGCGGCGGCGGCTCCTTGGGCTGCGGAGGGGCTGGCGGTGCAGCCCCACACCCGGGCTGCTTGAGGACTGTCACCACCAGCTCTGCTCGGTGGCACTGGCGCTTCCCCAAGGACAATGGGAGGAAATTAGCTCAGCGCTGGAGCAGACGGTGTGAGTGACACTGAGCCACGCTCCCGTGTCCAAGTAAAAGCTGGTTGTGAGAGCACTTCGGCTCCTAAGGGTTTCCAGGCCGGCTTCCCTCACCCGGCTCTTGGCACGGGGAGCAGAGCTCCCCTGTCCCCGCGCCCGTCTCCTAGGCCAAAAGTTTCCCTCCAGCTCCAGACTGGGAGAGTGACTGTTCAAGAGCTCATCCTCACGCATCCGACGGCCGTATCCGTCGGCACATGACTAAGCATCCTCTGTGAAAGGAATATATAGAAACTTCACCTTCCGAGTAACATTTAAATGACGCCTGTTTTCCAAGCTGGGCTGCAGGCTGCCAGGCATCTGAAATCACAAACGCGCTGCTGAAACCCGGCCAAGCCATCCCCTCGCTGCACTCGGGCTCCTTCGATACGTCACCCAGGGTCCCCTGCAGCCACCAGCAGCGGCCCAATGGGGACCGCGGGAGAGGTGCCCAGCACGCTGAGGGGCTCACCCGCCCCCGAGCCACAGCCCGCATCTCCTCGGGAGGGGAGAGACATAAAACCTTCCCTTGCTGCCGGGTTTTACCAGCCAATAATGGATAATAAAGCGGCTGTGCTGCTTAATTGGCATTAAAGGCATATTTAGCAAGGGGCTAGAGGAAGCATTTATTAGATTAAGTTGTAGTTTTGGAGTTATTTATTCTTTTTTTTACTGGAGATTACATGGTTGGGGAAGGACGATGTAACGCTGAGTGACTTCAGGGCAGATGGAGGCAGCGCCGCATCCTCCCACGTAGGTGGTGCCCGGCGAAGAGAGAAGGATCTGCAAGTTTTGCGCTAAGCACACGCTTATTGGTAAAGCCTCTGCTTATTCGCTTGTGGGGGGGTTTTTTGCAGAAGAAATACTTCTGAACTGGAGAAGCAGAAATCCTTCCAGCCTGGTACTGATTTTTTCTTAATGAAGTGAGAATATAAGAAAACGAAAAATGTTTCTAAAGGCTCTTGAAGTTACTAACAGCAACTGCGCACTCAGAGACAAAGGGAAGGATTTCCTGCAGCGTGCAAAGCCACGCGGACCAGGATTATTATTGTTTCACTGCTGACCCTGTTCAAAAATTCAAAGAATAGCTCAGAAATACAAATCTGTCCCAGACCATTACTAGATGTAATTAAAAAAACCCCAAACTTAAGTACACTTACAAGTTGACACATAGAATCACAGAATCACAGAATAGTAGAGGTTGGAAGGGACCTCTGTGGGTCACCCAGTCCAACACCCCTGCCGAAGCAGGGTCACCCAGAGCAGGCTGCACAGGACCGCGTCCAGGCGGGTCCTGAATATCGCCAGAGACTGAGACTCCACAACCTCCCTGGGCAGCCTGTGCCAGTGCTCCGTCACCCTCAGAGTGAAGAAGTTCTTCCTCATCTTCAGCTGGAACTTCCTCTGCTTCAGTTTGTGCCCATTGCCCCTTGTCCTGTCGCTGGGCACCACTGAAAAGAGTCTGGCCCTGTCCTCCTAACACCCACCCTGCAGATATTTATAAGCATTTCTAAGGTCCCCTCTCAGCCTTCTCTTCTCCAGGCTGAACAAGCCCAGCTCCCTCAGCCTCTCCTCGTAGGGGAGATGTTCCAGTCCCCTCATCATCCTCGTAGCCCTCTGCTGGACTCTCTCCAGTAGCTCCTCATCTTTCTTGAACTGGGGAGCCCAGAACTGGACACAGCACGCCAGATGAGGCCTCACTAGGCCAGTGTAGAGGGGGAAGGAGAACCTCCCTCGACCCACTGGCCACACTCTTCTTGATGCACCCCAGGATGCCATTGGCTTTCTTGGCAGCCAGGGCACACTGCTGGCTCATGGTTAACCTGTCCTCCACCAGGACACCCAGGTCCCTCTCCGCAGAGCTGCTCTCCAGCAGGTCCACCCCAAGCCTGTACTGGTGCATGAGGTTCTTCCTCCCCAGGTGCAGGACCCTGCATTTGCCCTTGTTGAACCTCATCAGGTTCCTCTCTGACCAGCTTTCCAGCCTATCCAGGTCACGCTGAATGGCAGCACAGCCTTCTGGTGTGTCTACCACACCTCCCAGTTTGGTGTCATCAGCAAACTTGCTGAGGGTACATTCTAACTCTTCATCCAGGTCGTTGATGAAGTGAGTTAAACAAGACTGGGCCCAGTACTGACCCCTGAGGGACACCACTGGTTACCAGCCTCCAACTAGACTCAGCGTCGCTGATGACAACCCTCTGAGTTCTGCCATTCAGCCAGTTCTCTATCCACTTCACTGACCACTCATCCAGCCCACACTTCCTCAGCTTCCCTAGGAGGATATCATGGGACTGTGTCGAAAGCCTTGCTGAATATAATATATTTTTCACTTACAAGTACCCAAACCAGAACTATCAAAGGAATATTTGGAGAGTTTTACTGGAGACGATACAAAATGCAACCAACTTACTTTTAAAATAGATCTTGAAACTATTTTAATATTTTATAAAATTGCACTTAATTACATAGTTTCATATTCTATATCTACTAAAGGATTGATATGAATGAAAAAAAATCCTGAATACTTTTAATTGAAGGAAGACTGAAAAGCAACCACAATGAAAAGTTTGCAACAAATATTTCTGTAGTGCTAGCCAAAACGTAGATCCAAAAGAGATTCCACACACATCTTTTGCTTCAATGCATTTTCAGTAAATAGATACATATTCTAGCTCAGTAACCTCAAATTTGCCTCATGTATTTTGCATTTCTCTAGCATTTTATTTTTATTACTCTGGTTTTAGTACCTAGAGGTTCTCTCTTAAATAAATCCCTATCACTTAGCTAATCTGGGGATGAAATTTTTTTCCTAAAGCAATTACTGTTTTGCATATTGGCCTGATAAGAACAGTGTACCACTGCATGGTAAGACATATACAAGTTTACACTTGAGGTTGACCACTGTTTTTCATGTTTAGTGCATAATTTTAATTCCTTTTTTCTTCTTCCAAGCGGAATTTGGATCTTCACACTTTCCAGGAGCAGCAATTGAGCGCACGGTGACATGAAGCATGGGCATCTTTTGCACTTTGTCCGTGAAACCAAGGGATGTGCAGCTCAGCCTGACTCCAGCTCCAGCCCCGCAGCGTCCCACACTGCGGGCAGCTGCGCCGGCGCGGCTGGAGCCCCACACGAAGCTCCCAGCGAGCACAACTGCTCTCAGCTTGCAGGCGTTATTAGACTGTTGTCTCCGAAACTCAGGCTGGGAGCTCACAGCGGAGCAGCTGGTGTCATCTGGAGTGGGGACGAAGCAGCGGAGGCCTCTCCAGGCATTCGTGTCATTCTCAATTGAGTGATTATTTCATAATATACAACAGCCGAGGGGTCCAGGTGGCAGCCTCCCTCCAGGCTGCCGCACAGCTCCTCGCCGCCCGCTGTGACCTCCGTGGAAACACACAACAGTTGCCAGGGCAGAGGGTGAAGGCCAAAACCCAGCATTTTCTCAGCAGGACCTTTACGAGGTGTTCCTGAGCCAGCATCCCCTCCCTGAGCTGGAAAAGCCGGGCCGCCCCAAAACACCAGCAGCGAGGAAGGACATCTCTGCCTGCCCTGCAAGGCACTCTGCCCATGCAAACGCGTAACTGAAGAGCCGAGAAATCTTACTGCCCACCCGCTGGCTGCATAAATCTCGTTTATTTGACTTTCCCCTTTTCCATCAAAGGCTGACCTGTCAGACCTGACAGCTGGCCTCTGATGGATGTTGCATGTGTTGCAGAAGGCTCAGCTGTGGCACACAGCTCTAGTGCAGCTGCTGGGTATTTTTTTTTTTCCTCCTTGCGTTTCCAGTGCTAGGCAGCAACACGTGGCTCTCTTTGGACAGCATCCGAGTCAGAGCCTCGCCCTGCTGCTGTCTGTGCTCGGGGTCTTTGCCGACGAGTGGGACACAGCACACGCTGTGAAGGAGCAGCAGCCAGGGAGCGGCGCAGCTGCCCCGCGGGCGCCAGGGGAGAACACCCCCCAGGTTTCATGACCGGTGCGGTGCTGGGTGATGAAGCGGTGCCAAAGGAGCTCCACAGCCTTGGGAAAACCTCCTGAGCCTTGAGTCAGAGTCACACGTGTGCAACAAAAAGCCTTCATCTAACATTAGCTGAGTGAGTTGAGGCTCTCACTGAAAAGCAGGGCTGGTAGCACCCTCAAGCCCTCGTCTAATCCACTCTTCTATCCCAAAGCACGATCAACACTCCCTCACATTATAAACACTTAAGCAAAGCATTTCTAATCTGCTTTTAAAAGCCTCCAGTGATTAAGATTCCTTAATTGTCAGGCCATGGCCTCCAGTGCTGTAGAAGGGCTTTCCTGTTAAATCATTCTCTGCTGTCTACCCAGCTACCTTCTGGTGCCTTTCAAGACTGTGATTTCTTTCCCCTTCCACCACAGCAAAGATCAGATTGTGCTCTTTCCCTTTCCAGATTCAAACACTACTCCCCTTTCCCCTTGCCTTCTTTTCAGTGTTTTTTCGTAAGCTGTAGCTGTACCCGTAGTCATCCCCACACTACTGTGCCTGCTCTAGATTTCACATCAGTTACCTCCGAGGTAACTTCCCTTCAGAAAATTTAGCCCCCGTGTACAAAATCTAGTTTTCCCACTTGCTGTTGCCATCTTGATTTCTAGCCCAGAAGGAACTGAAGATAAATAGCCACAAAACTACAGCAACTAACCTTCTCCCAACATCTCGATTTAAACCCCTGAAACTAAACAGCAACTCCACCCAGCGTATGGAAGACGAGGCCAAAGATTCCCGTGAGCACTGGCCCTCAGAGCATCCTCCAATTCTTCCCCATCACAGGGAAGGAAGGTGAACGAGGTCACAAGGTGAGGTGGCTGTGGCAGTTCAACACCCATGTCATTCTGAGCTTGCAGCTTCTTAGAAACCAGAGCTACACCCTAAGCCTGACCAGATACAGATCTCGTGATCCTATCGCTTCAAGGGAGGACATGAAGCAACAGAATCTCTCTTCCTGCAGATCAGCAAAATCAGTTTCTACAGTGAAGTAACAGCTCCTGGGGACAGGCACACCATGCTAAATCATTACCGTAATCCTTAGTGACTAACTGCAAACAGATGTCACTACACATTGTCTGTAAAACAGAGCTCAACCTGTTTCCCCAGAGGTAGACAGCCATCATACACACAGGAAAACCCTCTTTGTGGGCTCAGAGGCTCCACAACCCAGCAGGTAAAAAGCACAGTCCAGAGCCCAGACAGGGAAAAAAGAGGAAAACCAGACTCCGTGATGAGTTCAATTCTATGTAGTAATGGTGAACCAGATCCTGACAGGGACATCTCCTGGTCAAGGTGCCATCTGGAGGCCAGTCACAGGTGTGTATCACACATGGAAAAAGAAATGAGAGAGCAAACAGCAAGTTTGGGGGTTATTTTATGAACAATAGGTGATGTTTACAAATGGAAGGCTACACGAACCCCTGAGCATGCTTGCTGAAAGGTGACAAACATGCCATCCAAAACCAAGAAGAGTAAGATGGAAAGCTGCAGAAGTACAGGGAGAAGTCCAAAATGTTTTACTAGTGCAAATAGACAATAGAAAGGAAATCATCTTCCACGCAGGCCACTTCATTTGAAGTGGCATTTGCTGGGCTCTGGCATCTCAAGCGTCAGCATCTCAACCTCCTTTGAGAACTCTGCATCCAAGATGTCCTAGCAGGAGGGAAAAAAAAAACAAACAAAAAATCAGGAGGACTCAGTAACCACGAAACAGTTTTCTTACATTCTTGTTAGACAAACATACCTACGATGAGCAAATCTTGGGATATTATTAGCACTGATTAACCCAAGCGTTGAACTGGAAAGTCTCACTACTGCAAACGGCAGCAGTCGCTGTAGACAGCTACAGAGAAGTCTCCAAATGAAGGGCTAAACAAGCCCAGTGCCCCAGTGTGGTATTAGACACCCTCAAGCTGAACAGGTACACTCCAGAGGTGAGTGTTCTGACCTAATAAAAGCCTCAGGCTGGTAAGGTGAGCTTGTATTTCCGAGTCAAAAACAAGTGGCTTACCAACCCGAGCTGTCCCATCTGAAAGTGTACAAAACGCTCGCAAAGAGCCACAATTTTTGATCACAGCTTTAAGGCTTATCGCCGACTTGTGTTGTATCTATGAGAAAGCAGACAGTAGCCCAAAGAAATAACGACAGGTTTTTATGCTCAAATGTGGCCCAGCTCACTCAGGAAAGCTACACATGAACTTCCCAACAGCTTGATATGAATGTTTCCCGACAACCACACCTGTAGACTACACAGGCACGCATGAAACTGCCATTATGTTTTATAGAGAAAGGTCCCCACTGCAGCCTGCAAGGCAACTGTTGGAAAAAATGTGGGCCCTAGAGCCCCCTGAGACTTCAGGAGCAGCAAGGAAAGTTGTGAGACCAACAAGCTGCAAAACAGCTGAGTGAATAAACATTCTGACAGGTGAAGCAGACAAAATCTGGAGCGATATAGATACCTGATCCCACTGATGCTGTTATGCCCAACCGCCTTTGTAGCTTAGACATCGTTCTTCCACCAGTTCCTCCTACCAATATGCATGGCTTCTGACTTACCAGAGCAAAACCTCCCTCTAGAGATCATTAAGACTACAATCTGAGGTAGATAAACCCACAACCAATTAATATATATAGCTTGTTTTGGGACAACGTCAGTCATTTAAATCTCTATGAAAGATAAACTCTTACCACTTCTCGTTTCACTTCTTCAATCTTCACTCGCGCAAGGGAAAGACTCTAATGAGAGAAAATGGCATTAAAAAAATCAATATTTCAGCTGGAAACACAAGAGTCCCTGCATCATTGCAAGAGTCTAATGATGTGCCGCAGGGGAATTCAGGGATAATGAAATCAGTTTCGTGTACACCCTTCACATGCAAAAGGTACGGAGATTAAAAGCCTAGTATCAGTTTGGTTTGGGCAGGCATGTATTTTTCAAAAGTCTGTTATGGCCTAAAGTCTAAAAAAACCCCCACTTTTTAGCAAATTTCCAAACCTACCAATTGAGGCACTGGATTTTAAACATATCCATTAATGAATTTTCCAAAGCACAATAAGCTTGCAAGTCTAAACCTTCCTCCCTCCTTCTGCCTGCACTAGAAGCGAGGCATCGGGGCTCTCCTCGTCTCCACTGACAGCAAGATTGGAGGGAGGGGGGAATTGGAGAACTTGCTCCAATTTGAACATCGTCCTGTTTCGCTTAAAGAAAGGAGGCAGCTGCCTCTCAGGGTAAGATGGATTTAAAAGAGAAGCAGTCCCACCCTCTCCCTTCATCCTTCTAGGAGGGAGACATCTCAAGAGGCAGGAACTTGATGGCAGGGCTAAGGAGGTGAATGGAGAGAGAAGGTGGCCCAGCAGACAGGTCCCTAGTTCATAATACATGAGGTGTGGTTGATCGCAGAGTTTCTTTGTGATTTTGGACAAGTCTCCTTCTTTCTCTGGACCTCTATGCCCCACTTATAAGAACTAGAATAAATCTTTTTCATCTCTTACACAGAAAGGTCTCAGGTTAGCTCTGTTAAAGGCTGCAGGGCACTCAGATGAGGATGTAACAGGGGCCGTATCAGGTAAGTCAAATACAAAACCATAAACTAAACAGTTGCAATTGTATTTAATAAAACCAAAACCCATTCAGCTATTCACCTACCACTTTTTTTGCTACTTCTCCACTAAATGACAGAGAAAAGCCCTTAATACTCATCTGTAAAAGCAATGGCAATCTTCTAACGGAGATTGGAAATGCTCAGGTTTAGTAGTCCCAAATATCACAGGTGGAGACGTACAGACATCACACAAAGCCAAGGCCTTCTGTTTCATGGACTAAAGCCTTGTTTACCCACGACTTCGTTAAGTTGCTATAAAGTTGTTCACAAAATTACCCTTAGCTGAAACAATCTTTTGTAACAAGCGTTCTAATTCGAAAAAAGCAAAATTTAACAGATGCTTCCCACAGCAGTCAGAGTAACTCCTAGCACAGGAACCAATAGTCACAGCAGCCAAAATATGAAATGGAGATACACAGACAGGGGCTTTCAAAACTGCAATTTAGTCACCTAAATGAGAAACCTGCATTTTCAGAGAGCTGCATACCTATCACCCTCAAGAGAAATTGAAGAAAGTGATGGAGCAGCCAGTACTCACACCAGCTAGAGCACTTGTTCAGGTGACAACGCCAACATTCGGCGATGTCTTCATAGTCATTAAAATCTTGCTCAGAGCTCCAACCTCTGCACAATGTGCTGTGTCCATCATATTGACAGCCTGATGACATGCCTAGCTAACATATAGGTAAATCTCAAAAAATTTGTTATACCAAGGAATGATATTTTTCTTCCTTTTTTTGTGTCTAATTTCTAGCTAATTCAACTTGATACTGAACTGACCCAGAAAATCCGTGTGTTTTGTTAGAACAAACTTTGCCTGGTAAGCATACTGAATTTCTTGGCTTGGATTAATAAATAGCTGGCCTTCCATTTAATCAAAGTCTTCTGTTTACACTGTTAATAGACCTGTAGGACATCTGCCTGTCCACTGAAACCACACAACAATATCCGCTACATTCTGAATTCCATTAAAATTAATCTGATGGCAAATACAATAGAACAGTAGAAAAAATAATTACAGGAGGTAAATCTAGGTAGTACTCCAGGTTCTTCTTCAACTGCGCAAGTTCTTCCTGCTGTCCAGCCACTTTCTGCAAAGAGAGCAAGGCAGATTATATCCTACAGTCTTACTTGTGGAAGTGACATATATCAGTGAAGTAGATCCACAACTACCTACAGCATTTCAGAATTCTCAGATGTTGGTGTGAGCTTCCATGATCCTTCTCAAAACCCACGGAAAACTAAAGATCTGTTATTTGTTCATTTAGCAGTCAGTCAAACCCCGGTATCATACTTTCTTCACTCTGAAGACATCTACGGGTATCTTTTCTTACAGTATAACCACCTGATCTCACCTCCCTGAAAGGAGAGGGGATTTCAAATGAGAATCCACCAGACAGAGGACTTTCACTGTCAACCTGATAAAGGGGACTGTAAGAAACGTGAAACTATAACAAAAAAGCCTTAATATTTTCTAGTTTTTAGTAGTCTTTAGTACTGTAACTTGTATTCCTGCAGGCACAGTGATCTAACGATGTAACTGTTACACTAATCCCTGTTTTCTCATTAAGGAATGTAGTGGAAGGACATGGGCACAAGCTATCACTTAGCTGTTAGACAAAATAATTAAGTGAAACAAAAGCGGTCTTGGTTCTCAGCAAATAATTGAGATAATTGTGGGATAAAAGAGACTCCTAAATAATTCTACTCCAGACAGTTCGGCCTTGGGAGGGCAAATGCACCAAGCTCCAGAGATAAGGAGGCACCAAGAGAGCAACAAGACCAGAGCCAAACCACCTGAAGGACACCATGGACGTGATCCTAGAGCTGAGTTTGCACAGAAACAAATGTCAATCAGTGAACAGTGTGATGAAGAGGATGGGCCTTCATCTTGGGACCCCCGAAGACCACCCAAAGATGCTAACAGACATGCGTGACAGATATTTACATATGCTAATTAGTTCCTAGAAATATAATGAATATTTACATGTGTGATTGTATTTAACCTGAAGCAACAGGGTGTCTGGTGTGCAAGTTTGGAGGAGAAATCCCCCGTGTGCCTGGCGCTGCAATAAAGAATCCCTGCTTAACAGTACACTTTGTACTGTTAGGTTTTTCCTACTGGATCTTTGAATCAAACCTGACTGGCCAGAGACAGAACAGAGCCCCAAGGAATGGGATACATTCTCATGCCTATGCCTTCTGTGTGAAAACACTTTTGCATATGCAGCAGAAAAAAGATTCCCCTTACACTTCCATTGCTTTGTTTATTCTGTTAAAAAAGGGAAATAATTTCTCTTTGGGGCTGAAAACGGAGCACCTTCCACAGTCCTCAACTCTTTTCAAATACTCAACAAAAAGTAAAAAAAAAAAAAAAAAACACTCCAAGATCAAGCAATTTGTGCTGCCAAATTCACTGTGCTCTTGGCAAAGCAGATCTAGAAATATCAGGGAGTCAAACCTGCCCTTATGCTCAGATTCTAGAAGATGACAAGTCTAGGAAATTGCAATGACTTTGTATGCAAAATTCCAACACGAATTATTTCTGGTTAGTACGCCTCTGCAGCACTGTGCCATGTAAACATCGCCACCAAGTGCTGGTTCATGAGAACGACAACCTAAAAGTCGGGAAACGTATTTTCAGTGCTCAACTTAACACGCAGGAAAAGCTACCAAAAGATGTGAGGAGAAAGACTAAGTTCTCCTTACAGTAATAGCAAATAAAATAAAGTGTAGTGAGTGCAGACAGAACACCACAGACATGTTACATGTGTACAAATACTTCACCACAAAGCTGGAGAATCCACAGCTAGTAACTCAAGAAATGTGCTTTTTCCTTTAACAAATTATCCTGCTGTCCTTATACAGCCACAAATGTTTCATTTAAAGACACAAGGAAAAGAGCACACAGCGGCTCAGGATTCGGGCTTCACTCGACCTCCTCCCCTTGCTCAGAAGTGTTTGCAGGCAGGTTTATTTCACACAAGCTAGAAGGAATCACCGGGGTCACTGTATCAAGCACTTGCAATACACGGGCAGCCCCCTAACAGGGTACAGTCCACAAAATACCCACTGTGTTTAAAACGCCGACCACAGGGAGAAGGCAGATCACAGGCTGCCAATTTTCTTTCAGCGTTGGGGAATCGATCCCATGGAAACAGGCTACATTCCCAATTGCAGACAGAGGCAGTAAGAGAAGAGAGGGAAAAACAAAAAGCAATGGAAAGATGCCAGTTGTTCCTCCCAAGCAGTCCAGAAGGAAAGCTTCTTCCCAACTACAAAGCCCATATTTAACTCCCATTAAAAGGTACCACTTCAGCAGCCACAGACGCTCCTCAGTTTCTAGGAGAGACAAACCCATCTAACGCAACCCAGCTCAGAGCTATCTGCCTACGGAATTTTTATTGGTGCTTCTTTTTACCGTTGACATTTGTTCAGGTAACCAAATAGCAAACTACATTTCCCAAAACCACCCAACAAACCAGCCTGGTCTGCACCACTGTAGAGACATCCACCAAAAGACCTACCTCAGACAGGCTCATGAGTGACTCGTGCGTCAGCGACTGGTCCAACCCCGTGGCAATAAGCTGCTCCTACAAAGAGGAAAGGGCTCGTTCACAAAATACAGCAGAGAGGAGAAAAATTTTACCATTTCCTTGGGTTTTCACCTAAACAGGCAAACAAGTATACAGTTTGTTAACAACAGAAACGTGCGCTATTTCGACCACAGCTACAACTGGTATATGAAATCAGTTGCTACTGGAATATGTATTGAGAATTCTGGAAAACTAGTGGGAGAAGAGCACACAGCAAGGCTGGGAAGAGGTTTCTTAGTAAAATGTTAACAACTCTAATACAACATTTCCTATCTCGTATTTGTCAAGGTATCATACAGCATTCACGTGTTAAATAAAATATTCACATCTCCGTCGTGTATGAAATGTGACGAGGAAGACAGTACAACTTCTGGCTTCTGTGTTTAATCATTCATTAATTTCAAAAAATAGCTATATTCAGAATTTTGACACACAATTTAGCTCAGTGAATCAGCTGCTCTGCTGGTAGCTGTCTGCATACTCTTCCATGACAGCACCTCACAAAAGGCACAAGGTAGTCTGAGCTAATACTGAGTTCTCAGTGGAAGAAGAGAAAGTGTCCTTGCATTTATCACAGGATGTCCTGGGGCGAGACAATGAATATAGCAGGAATAACGGAACTGTAGTAACGCATTGTCCTTTTAGCCCAAGATTCTTAAATCCTGGAGTTTAGGAAGCTCCAGGGATGTCTTTAACTACAGTTCTGGGCCCGACCAACTGTGACTGTGCCATCCCATCGCAACGTCTTGTTAGAAAACTCCTCTACCTCAGCAGCCTTGATCCTGATTTTTAAATCCTCAGATTTATCTTTCAGGAAATTCAGTTTATGTGATCGGCTGTCAGCTTTGACCTGTGCCAATTCCAGACGTTCCTCTGTTTTTTTAAGATCCCTTAAAAAAAAAAATACAAAAAGAAACAAACTTTTACATTTCAAGAGATACCAGTATACAAACCCTGCTTAGACATCTATGCTCAGGCTAAACCCTGTAATACAACCAACAGCAAAAGGGAGAGAATTGAGGAAAAACTCGCATTTCCCTATGAAATTTCCCAGTGGAAACATCCACAGCTGTTACATCCAGAGTCCTGAATGCCAGAGGGAAAAAAAAAGGCCAAGGGGAAAGCCATCTGCATAAAAGCAAAGAGTAAGAGTCTTTTGCATAATTCCCCAGTTCAGCCAGGGACTTGTTATACAAGCTAAACTTCAGATCGCAGAGCGGGGCCACAGCAAGCCAGCACGAAGCACACCGGTCTGGTGTCTTTGCTACAAGCGGCGCCACAATCACTACTTTAAAAGACACAAACCAGCAAGTAATTAGCGTGGAAGGGGGTTGTGGAGATCATCTGGGCCAATCCTCACTCAAGGCAGGGGTTGATCCTGCCACACTTGGCAAAGCACTGCAGATTATATCCTCTAGGGAATGGACTCTGTACTGATTATTCTTTAATTAGCATTATTAAGTCTCTCACACACCGGTTAAAGGAAATTCTTACCTGGGAATGGTTTTTGTTTTGCCTGGCTCCTTCACTCTGACTACAGAGCCCATGCTAAATGTGGTAAGAAAATCAAGTTTGCCTTCAACCTCAGACGAAGGCAACTGGTGGAAGATGCCACCCCACATCTTTGATGGTTGGACTTGATGATCTCAGAGGTCTTTTCAAACCTTAACGATTCTATAAGAACTGCTTGTAGACCATTTTTGGTTTAAAATAATGAGCTTGATGGTACCCCAAACCTCTTTTGATTATTGAATGTGTCTGTAGCACATGGCTTTCGTTAGATACTTGCAAATACTGCAAATTAAAGACATATCAAAACCCTGAAAATTCATTTAACCTTGTTAATTATCACAACCAATGTTCCACACGGCAGGGATCAGCAGTATTGCTTACATCCTTCCCTTTTCTCATTCATTACTCACTCTTCTAACCGCTCTTGCAGCAGCAGCGCCACAGTTAGTTTTTTCCTAATGTTCGTCAATTCCAGGTCCATTTCTCTGTTTTTTAATTCTGTTGTGTACAGCTCTGAAGTCATGTCATTGATGGCGCAGAAGAAGCTGGTGAAAAGAGAAATTCAGTCGGCATGCTCAAGAGTCAGCTGTTCTGAAACTCAGAATCACTATTATTTTCTCCACACTTTCCACAAATGACTGTTTTTTTTGTTCTCCCGATACATCAGGTAACTGCCAGCTATTTTATAGGAGGACAGTAAAATAAGTCACGAAGTGTATTTGCCTCCCTTAACTAATGAAGATTTCATCCGGAAGGGGAAATGGCCCAGCAACCCAAGTAAGAGGAAGCAAACAAGACCCAGCACCCTAGTGAATACAACCACTGGGTTTGACATGATCAGATGCTCTGCCCCCAGCTCGCCAAATTGCCTTTGAGAGAAACTATTCAGTCCCCAAAAATGTACATGCCCAGCAGTACTTGAGTCTCTTCTCCTTCCCAAATGGTTCAAAGCTGCTTACCCCTCCAGCTCAGCAGAGCTGTAAGAGCCAGGGCTCCTGAACATCACACAAAAATTGGATTCCAAGGCAGATTTTGGTCCTTCCTCATTGCCAGGGTTCAGCAGAGACCTGCTGTGTTATGGGTCAAGGCGAGGCTAGGGAGAGGGGCCCAGGAAGAGCAGACCAACCAACAGCTGACGTTTCCCTGTGGCTGAGCTAAGGAAATCTCCTTACGTCAACTGAGGCCCGGTAACAGAGAGAAGAAAGAGGAGCTGCGACAAAGACCGGTTACAGTTCCTCAGTCCTTGCCCAAGCAGTATGAAACCTGCTCTAGCTTGTGCTACCTGGCACGACAGTCTAAGTGGCAGCATTCTGCGGCCACTGACCGCAAAAGCGGGGGCAAAAGGAGGATTTAACTGCGGCTGAGGCACCTCTCTGGCTTCAGAGACTTCCTTTGCTGGGATAATAAAGAGTTAGAGCTTTGTGCTCCGCTCCTCCATTTCAAAGCTGCCCAAAGGGTGCAAAAGAAGCTGGATAAGTAAGATTCTGGGTGTGAAAGTCAAGTTTGAAACCGCTGAATGGAAAAATCAGAGAGAAACAGCACAGACCATTACTCATGATGCACAGTGGGAATAATTACCTGGTAAGAGAAGTGTCCTTCGTTTCAAGTGTCATTGCGCTGTTTACCAGGGCATTGAGGCAGCTGATGCCTTTAACGGACAGATTGGATAGGGAAAGACCCAGGCTTTCTCTAAGAATGCCCTGTAGATGGTTAGCTGGAAAATAAATACAAGCCAAAATAGCAATTTTTTTTTTATGTTACTGTTCTTTAAAGGCCTAGATGGGACTCCCTCTTTCAACACACGTTAAAAACGTATTATGGTTCCCTGAACAGCTCACATGCTCCAAAAAAACACATCCTCAAACACTCACTCTAGGCAGCTCGAGCATAACTTAATCACCTCGCTGTTGTTTCAGACTCCTCAAGCGCTTTCCTTAACAGTGGATTAGCACCGGCTCAGACTCTTAAAACAGCTGTAGGGTTGCTTCCCTGTCTATCCAGCCAATATCTCAATGCTGTACTACTCAGCCCAGCAGGCTAGGAGGTTTCAGCAATTAATCTGCTTGTCTGTATTTACAGCCTGCTCAGGATGGCTTAAATTGCTCTTGACCAACCTTCTGTCACTGTAAAGGAAGGCACGGGATGCATTGTAGTAAAAGCTGTACCAGAACAAAAGTTGAATTCGTTCCCATTTTGTATAAAAATAAATATGTATTTGTAAGACTTCAGCAAAGACAATCTTCAGGATCACTAAGAAAAACCTATCTTTGATGGAACTGAGAAGTGGAGTTTCAAACTCACCTTTTGCTTCATATTCTTTTGCCTTCTGCTTCATGTCCTCTATCAGCAGAGAAACATCCTTGTCTCTGGCTTCATTGCACTCTGCAAGCTGATACAAGATATCAACAGTGCTCTCATTCACTTCGTACTGTGGAACAGGCTCATTCCCATATATTTTCTTTAGCCATGCACCAACCTGACGGAGAAGTGGGGAGAAGTGGAGGAAGAGCAGATGGTCAAGTGAAACAACAGAAAATAGCCAATAGATGTGAAAAATGTAAAGTGCTGTAAGCTCAATGTTCCTGAAGAATAACTGCTAATTCCTACTGCATCAGCCAAGGCATGGGCGGAAAAAGGGGAGACAACTTCCTTTGTCTCTTCTTGAAACACACTCTGTAGTTTAGAAAACCACTTCCCCTTTAATATCGCTCATTTCACTGGACACCTACTTATCTCCAGGTGATAAAATTCTATCTGTTTATTAACGTGACACACTACTGATCCAAGAGGTGTGAAAGGGGTATTTGGGCATCTGGTAAAAAACCGCATTCAAGCAGTGTGGGATAAAACTGACCAAACCCCGATCGCCTCTACGGGCTAGCAGCGGGGAAAGGGTTACTACAGTGTGCACGAGCCCGACAGAGCACAGCTTTCAGCACTGAAAAGCAGGTCAGAAGGTAGATCGAGATCAGCGCAGTGCTCTCAGGTGGTACAGAAAGATGAGATTATGACCGATAATGATAGAAGGGATCATAAGAAACGTGAAACTACAACAAAGTAGCTTTAATGATATTTTCTAGTTGTTAGTAGTTCTATTACTACAGTTTGTATTCTTGCATACGTAATGATCTAACGCTGCAACTGTTGTACTAACCTCCGTTTCAAAATATTTAAGCTACAGTCCTCAAAAGAAAAAGAGGGATTGATACCTGTGAATGTAGTAGATATAAGTTATCACTTCAAGTCACCAGAACTATTGCACAACAGATAACTAAAACCAAAGCAAGTCTTGGTTCTCAGTGGATAACTGGGATAGCTGTGGGATAAGAGACTCCCACATAATTCCACTCCAGACAGCTCGGCCTTAGGAGGGCAGATGCGCCGAGCTAGAGATGAAGAGGCACCAAGAGGGCAACACGACCGGAACAAAACAACCTGGAAGGACACGGTGTTTGTGATCTTAGAACTGAGTTTGCGCAGAAACAGAGTTCAACCAGTGGACACTGTGATGAAGAGCCCTAGCCTTCATCTGAAAACCCTTAACAGACACGTGCAAAGGACATTAACATAAGCTAATTACTTCTCAGAAAAAACACAAACGTGTTAAGTATTTCTCAGAAGTATAATTAATACGTACATTGTGATCATATTTAATCTGAAATGAAAGGGTGTTTGATGCGCATGTTTGGAGGAGAGATCCCCCAGCAGCCGTAATAAAGGACGCCAGTTTACAGTATATATCACAGTTAGGTCATTACCGGATCTTTGAATGAATAATAACTGAACACGTAGAAGCTCAACACTGAGTAACCACAAATTCTTGTCTAAGGAACCCAATGGTAGAAGAGGACTTGGCCTTATACCTTGAAGAGACATTTCTTTACAGCGTGTCACAGAATCACAGCACGGTCGGGGTTGGAAGGGCCCTCTGTGGGTCACCTAGTCCAACCCCCTGCCCAAGCAGGGTCACCCAGAACAGGCTGCACAGCACCGCATCCAGGCGGGGCTTGAATATCTCCGGAGAAGGAGACTCCACAGCCTCCCTGGGCAGCCTGGGCCAGGGCTCCGTCACCCTCAGAGGGAAGAAGTTCTTCCTCCTGTTCAGCTGGAGCTTCCTCTGCTTCAGTTTGTGCCCGTTGCCCCTTGCCCTGTCGCTGGGCACCACCGATAAGAGCCTGGCCCCGTCCTCCCGCCACGCCAGCACCTCACCCGCGTACGCTGCGCACAGCGGACACCGCCCCGAGCTACGCCGGGGAGAACGCCGCGACGCCCCGAGGAGCAAACAGCAGCGACTGCGCGCAGATGGGAACAAGACCAAGCAAGAAAGCCAAGCTCACGGGCACGGGGTGACCCGCGCCTTTCCGGCGCTCCGCCCCTCAGCGCGGCGCCTCGCCCGTGCGGGCCCGGAGGGAAGAGCGGGGCGGGGGAGGCCCGCCACCGCCCGGCGCCCCCCACCAGGCGGGGAGGAGCCCCCGGCCGGGCGAGGGGCAGCCGGAGGCCGGTGCCGCCGCCACCACCACGACCCCCGCCGCCCCGGAGCCGCGCCGCTACCCGCTGGATCTTCTCCTCCATGCCGGCCCCGTCCGCCGCCGGCTCGAGCATCCCGCCTTGTCCCGGCTTCCCCCGCGCGCGGCAGCCGCGCGGGGCCTCATGGGATTTACAGTGCGGGGGGCGTGGCGGGAGACCCCCCCACTCCCCCCAGCCCCCCCACCCCCCCCACCCCCCCCAGCCCTGCCTCCCGCGCCTGACACCGGACCCCGCGCTGCCAGGGCGCCTGACGCAGCGGGGTATTTTTCTGAAAACCGCATTTCTGTCGGTATTTTTCAATAATTTTACATGTATCGATACCTTCCCTCACCGACTGAGGGGGGGGGGAAACACTTCCGGGCTGCGCCCCGCCCCACTCGCAGCAGTGGGCGAGGTTTCGCCGGCAAAAGGGGAGGAGCGCGCCACCGCCATTTTGTGGAGAGAGCGCCGGGCCGGCCGCTGTCCGCAGCCCGCTTCAGTCTCGCCCGGAGGAGCCGCCGCCCGCCGCCGCCATGCTCTCCGCCCGTCTGGCTGCCGCCCTCGCCCGCTCCCTGCCGCGGCAGGCCGGCCTGGTGAGCGCGCACTCGCCTCCCTACCGCGGGAGAAGGCGGGGGGGGAAGGGGTGCCGCCGCCATCTTGGCGGCCGCGGTGACATTGAGGGGCCGCGGCCTCCCGCTCTGGGGCGCGTGGTGCGGAGGGGTGCGTGTGTGCGCGGGGGTCGCCTCGGCGCCGGGTGCCAGCGGGGCCAGGCCCCCAGCTGAGGGGCGGGGGTGCCCTCACCTGAGGGGCCGGGGGGTCTGGGGGTTGGCACTGCCGGCGTTCGCGTCTGGAAGCTGCCAGGTGACAGCCGGGGTTAGGGTTTGAGCTGCCAGGCTTTGCCGGGGGGTGTTTTTTTCTCTGTGGTTGTGGGGAAGGCGAGGGAGTCGATCCCGGCCGGTGTCCCTTGTGAAGGTGAACGGGAGAGAGGCCTGCCCAGGCGTTCAGAGAGATGGCGTTGACGCTGTGCAGGGGACTGTGCTTGGGAGGCACGACTACAGTAATCTTTAATGCATTTATTGTCTCAGGTTTGTTTTTTTCCTATGAATTTCTGCTCTCATATTTATTCCAGCCATGCTTCAGAAATTCTATAGTTAGATTATTTCTTTTTTTTTTTAAGAGGACACAATTTTATTTCTGCTGTGTGCAGAACCATGATGGTGCGCTGATTTCACAGAATCACAGAATACTAGAGGCTGGAAGGGACCTCTGTGGGTCATCTAGTCCAACCCCCCTGCCGAAGCAGGGTCTCCTACAGCAGGCAGTTTGCACTAATGATCAAGGAACTTGTTGGAGGAAAAACCAAACCCTAAATCCAGTAGTTCAGGAAATTAATCTGTTACGTACGCATCCATAATTCCCTCAGCAAGAAGTTAGGTAATGTATCAGATAGTGTCTTTTGTTCTTTTACTTAGCAAGTATAATTTATGTTTAGTATTTACCCTAATGTTTTACAGCATTCCAGGTTTTTGGTGGTCACAGCAAAGGTGGCGAAAAAGGGGCGGTGTTGCTTTGGGAGCTGCTGTGATGGTGACATCAGTGCAATGCAGGAAAATGCAGCAAGCAATTCAGAGCAATCTCCTTGCTCTAAATCTGTCTCTGTTTAATATTCACCTCTTCTTGCTTAGTATTGCTGGACGTAGTTCCATAACTACAGCTTGCAGATGGAGTGCAGTGGAGCTTAGCGCAAAACTGAGACATGTTAAATGTATAAGCTCCTGTTCAAAAATTTTAGTGTGTTATCTCTTAAATTTTTTTTCAATGATTGAGGAAATCTCACTGTTGCTGAAACAATTGCTTATTTTAGATTTCCAGAAACACCCTTGGCGCGGCATTTGTTGCTACAAGAAACATCCATGCTTCCAAAACAAGCTTTCAGAAAACTGGTGAGTCTGAGAAAGGTCTTCATGTCAGAGTGCCGTTAAGAACTTGCTCTGTCAGACTAAAAGGAGTTTGAATATGGAGTGTGGGATTGTGTGTGTCAGTTGACAAAACGCTTGAGGATATTTGTGTACGGATAGCATTTAGCAGTGAACTGTCTGTTACACAGTCACATCCAGAAGACTTCACTTTAATAACTATCCAAATTATGCCCAAACTGAAGGAGTGGTTGCATGTCAGCTGGGTTACACCATTTAGCTGCTTCACAAGAATTAAATTCTCCTACAGAGTTGTCTGAAAAAACGCCTCTTAACTCCAGTTTCCTGTCTTGTTTGTAACAGTATGAAGGAACGGATGACTTTCCCAGTCCTGCCTGGATGTGACCTTGTGTCCTTGAGTATTTTTGCTGCCAGCTTATTGGTGCTTACAGAAGGCAGTGGCACTGCATAGCTGTATTTTTGGTAGTGATTTATGTATGATTTTTGAAGTGGTTTGGGGTGACGAAAGGTACAGTTTTACAGTGTTATTTACTGTTTCCTAACGGAGGAAATAAAAGTTGTTGGAATTATATTGCCAGACACATTTGAGGACGATGGAGAATACATTTTTATAGCTTATGTTGGACAACTTGCTCTTTAGATGTATTGAGTTCTTTTAAATATATCTGGACCTTGGATTACAAATTAGTCATAATTAGGGTATTTTGATGCCCCCAGTCTAAGTAAATGCTCTTCAAGCAGAGCTAGCATGTCAGTTCTCGAAGTCTAATATAATTGCGTTCAAGAAGAGATTGCTAATAGTGTAGGACATACTGAAGGAAACGGAGAACTAAGCAGCCATCAGTGTTTTGATTGAAGCTGGCTCGTTGTGGTGAGTTGAAGCTCCTTTTATTGGCTATGAATACAGAAGCTGTTACTTATCTTGCACATCCTATGTAAGGAAGAGTGTTGCTTGCTAGATCTTGTGGCATACCTGAGAAAGGTATCTTGGCTTGTGAATTCAAGACAAGCTTACTGAATTCATATGGTGCCTTAATGTGCTAAATCTGGTTGGAAACTTCTCTTTCCAGGCACTGCTGAGGTATCCTCTATTCTTGAGGAGCGTATTTTGGGAGCTGACACCTCTGCGGAACTTGAGGAGACTGGCCGTGTGCTCTCGATTGGTGATGGTATTGCCCGTGTGTACGGCCTGAGAAATGTCCAGGCAGAAGAAATGGTTGAATTCTCTTCTGGTCTGAAGGTAAGCTTTCACTAAAGCGGTTTGTTTAGCCTAGAAATACAAAGTCTTCTTTTTAAGGAGAACCTGAGACTGTGCTTGGAGTTACCCATGTGGATCTTTACAGACTTTACTGCAGCTTCAGCACATAGTAACTGGTTGAAATAATACTTGCAAAAGCAAATATTCTTTGAATTTTTAATACTTTGCAAAAGCAAATGTTATTTCAATTTGTAATACTGTGCTTTCAATATTAGTATATGGTTCTTGGCCAATATCTGAGTTTTATCTGTCCTCATCTAGGACAAATCTGGCACTGGATTTTTATTTTGGTTGCAGGTTGGCTTTTCTGTTCAGTGTTGAATAATAGCCTCTGTGCTTGTGTACCCTGTGTAGTTTGCTGATTTCTTATAGTCCTAAGAGTAGACTAGAGTTAAAAAGGTGACTGTTCTGAGTACTGCAGCATCTCCTCTAGTATTTTTAATGACTTAACTCACCTTAGGCCGAGGAGAGGCCAATGCTTTTTCCTTGTCCCGTTCCTAGGCAGGAGAGAAATGTTGTGTTTGAACTCTGCTTATCCTCTCCATTATTTTTAGAGAGATAAGTGACTTAATCCTAGACTGCTGCGAGTATGATTAATTTTGTAGCAAGCTGAAGGGTGAGGCAGGTTCTCTCACCAGTATGGAAGAGTATAGCAGTCATTGTATGTAAAAGCAGCACATTGACTGTTGTTACAAGTAAGATTGAGATAGATGATGTTGTGTGTTCTACACTGCAGAATAACCTTATCGGTATTAAACTGTCAAAATTTCATAAATGTCGGCGTAAGTTTTCTCAGGATAATGTGATCTTTGTCCTAGGGTATGTCCTTGAATTTGGAGCCGGACAACGTTGGTGTTGTCGTGTTTGGTAACGACAGACTGATCAAGGAAGGGGATGTTGTGAAGAGGACTGGTGCCATTGTGGATGTGCCAGTTGGGGAAGAGCTGCTGGGCCGCGTTGTAGATGCCCTGGGCAATCCAATTGATGGGAAGGTAAGTGTAACTAGGTGTTTGCTAGCTCTGCTTGTATCTGTGTGATACAGACTGCAACAGGTTGTTTCCTCTCTTTTAAGGGTCCTATTACATCTAAGACACGTAGGAGAGTTGGCTTGAAGGCCCCTGGGATCATTCCCAGAATCTCTGTGCGTGAACCTATGCAGACTGGTATTAAGGCTGTGGACAGCTTGGTGCCAATTGGTCGTGGCCAGCGTGAGCTGATCATCGGTGACAGGCAGACTGGGTAAGTCATATGCCCAAGCTAAAAACGCTTCCTTAAACGGAGACTCAAGTACAGTGTGCACCCATGTACAGAGCTGAACACAGCTGCATGGGGGCTGGGAGAACTGCAGGCAGCTTAACTTGCTGATCTCTGTGTTACACAGGAAAACTTCAATTGCCATTGACACAATAATCAACCAGAAACGATTTAATGATGGAACAGATGAGAAAAAGAAGCTGTACTGCATCTATGTTGCAATTGGCCAGAAGAGGTCGACTGTTGCTCAGCTGGTGAAGAGGCTGACTGACGCAGGTACAGATCTTTGAAGATGGTTGGGCCTGTTCTCATTACAATGCTGAATACTACTGTGAACTCTCCTAGCTGCGAGTGTGGACAGAATTATTTTCTTATTAAATTAGTGAACTACCTGCTTTTCTGGACAAGAAATCTTTCTAGGTATTTGGGGGAAAATACCTTCTTTTGCTGCATTGCATTGGAAGACTAGTGTAAGGACCCAAAACTGCTGAATTGCTTCTGGAAAAGTCACCTTCCTTGTTTTTTTTTAGCAGGGTTCAGAAAGCTTCCTCTTGGCAGTCAGACAGGCCTGATGGCAAGCTATTGCCTACAAGTACTTAAGGACTTGGCATTTGTTTCATATGTCTGCAAGTCAGTGTGAATGACCATGGAGACACTTTACTTCAAAATACAAACTTTACAGCCCAAGTAATGGAAGGGATGAAATGATAGCACCTTTTCAGAAGCTGTGATCTTGTTGACCAAGGCTGCATATGTAACAGCTTGCAAGACCTTATGGCACCTCAGGCACCTTATGACTCTGCTTGACTAGCAGGAAAATAAATCCATTTTAAAGAAGTAGTTTGTTTGGTACTATGAAGCAAAGGGTGATAACCTCATTGCAAAAGCCAGGAGATCCCAGACTGTAAGGCTGAGTTACTTCTAGAACCAAAGTGTATCTTAGTGCAAGTTTAAACTTCCATTTTGAATGGGAGAGGAGTCTGCAAGCGTTAGACATTGGCTGCCACAAACTTGCTCTTGCAACTTGTGGAGTTATTTGAGCTAATGGGTGTGTTTGTCTAGTACAGTGTTCTTTCCTGTGACAGTGTAGTAGTGCTCCCTGGGCTTGCTTCAACAGCGAGTACTTCATGTGCGTGTTGTATTTGCTGATTGCAGGCATGGTGAGGTAATGAACTTACGGTGTTGTGTGTCTCCAATTCTTTCCAGATGCCATGAAGTACACTATTGTGGTGTCTGCCACAGCATCCGATGCTGCACCCCTGCAGTATCTGGCTCCCTATTCAGGCTGCTCCATGGGGGAGTACTTCAGAGACAACGGAAAACATGCATTAATCATCTATGATGACTTATCCAAACAGGTCAGCAAACACTGTTTATAGGCCTCGTAGTCGAGCACTGGTGTTTGTAGCTGTAAGATCACCTCAGGTTTACAAATTCAGAATTTTAAACAAGCTGCTGAAGTCTGAAAGCTGTCTTTACACCACGCAGGCTGTTGCCTATCGTCAGATGTCTCTGCTGCTGCGGCGCCCTCCCGGTCGTGAAGCCTACCCGGGTGACGTGTTCTACCTGCACTCCCGCCTGCTGGAGAGAGCAGCCAAAATGAACGATTCCTTTGGGGGTGGCTCTCTGACCGCCTTGCCTGTCATTGAAACGCAGGCTGGTGATGTGTCTGCTTACATTCCAACCAATGTCATCTCCATCACTGATGGGCAGGTAGGACTTCTTCACATGCCAGTACTTCGGTGTAACCTACTGGCAGGTCTCTGAGGAGGCTTCCAGGCTTCTGACCAAGGCAATAAAACATTTCTCTCCTACAGATCTTCTTGGAAACGGAGTTGTTCTACAAAGGTATCCGTCCAGCCATCAATGTTGGTCTGTCTGTGTCCCGGGTAGGTTCTGCTGCTCAGACCAGGGCTATGAAGCAGGTAAGCATGAAACTGCTGCTCCTCCTCCCTCTGGAGATGAGTAGTATGTAGGGTTCTCAACCCGTTTCGCTCTAAAGAGTTGTGAACACAGAGGGAATAGAGCTTTGGATTCCTTAGCGTTACGAAATTACAAAAGAACAGACTTTGGGGGTCTCTTTGATATCTCCATTGCTTGCTGAGAGGGGCAGGGGGGGAGAAAGGAAAATAGTCTCAGCATGAAGTTGTGGTACTTGTAAAGTTTCAGTGTGCTGAACTGGGTACTGATCTAACCAGAAATAGAGAATGGTCTCTTAATCCTGTGCTTTTAGTCCACATACGGAATTGGAGAGGTTTAATATCAACTGTCACCTTTTTGGGGAGGAATAAAGTGCTTATGTTAAAAGGCCACGCAGACAGTGGGATATTTAGATGTGAATTTCATTGTTGGAATCTCAAGATTCGCTTGACTGGTATGCAAGGCAAAGCTGACTGGTGACCAGTGTCAGCTGAAGGTAACCTGCAAACCAGTCGATGCGTTCAGAAAGCGGTCAAACTCGGTCTGCCCTGTGTCGTGTGTTGTAGGTGGCGGGTACCATGAAGCTGGAGCTGGCTCAGTATCGTGAAGTAGCTGCCTTCGCTCAGTTTGGGTCTGATCTGGATGCTGCCACACAACAGCTGCTGAACCGCGGTGTACGTCTGACAGAGCTTCTCAAACAGGGACAGTATGGTGAGTGTCTTGGGCGTGACAGGTCTGCGTTCCCCGTTAGTCTCGTGTGCTAATGAGGTTGGTCTCTGTGGCAGCGTTTACCGTGTCTGTTGTGTGGAGGTGGTAAACGCCGACTTGCTTGAACCGTGTTGAATACGTGGAGTTGATCCTTCCGAGAAGGACTCTGTGTCATGCTGTTGTGTCCTGATGTAAGAGTTACCAGTGGTGTGACGGCTTTCTTCTCTGCAGTTCCCATGGCTATTGAGGAACAGGTTGCAGTCATCTATGCTGGTGTAAGAGGTCACTTGGACAAGCTGGAGCCCAGCAAAATCACTAAATTTGAGAGTGCTTTCCTAGCTCACGTACTGAGCCAGCACCAGGCCCTCCTCTCCACAATCAGGTATGATGATTTATCTTACTTCATCCCGAGGGTATTGACTTGGTGGCTGGAATGCAGATAGTGATCACTGAACTGTTCATTTAGTGTGTCCTAGAACATCGGGCGTTAAGCTGCTTCTGCCAGAACTGGAGCTTAAATCAGCCCCTTCCCACTGTCCTTGCACTGCCATCCACAGCTCAGCTGCTTGTCTCGGTTTTCACTCAGAAATTCAGCTGATGCTTAAAATGAACCCACTGGAATTCACCTCTGCTGATGTGATACTGAAATCACTTAGTTCCCATGGTTTTGACAGCTTTAAACCGTTGCAGTACTGTGGGTTAAGCGCCGCTCACTGCCTTCGCTGTCACCGAGTGGGCTGCTGGGGCTTGAGTGCTTCCATAGTCCTGTCCTGTAAACCGGGTCCTGGCTTGTCATGAGCCACACCGCGTGCCGTGCGTCTCTGGGGCGTAGCTCAGCAGAAGATGGAGCCTTGCTGAGCTGCGTGCAGCTCTTCTGAAAGACTTGTTGACAACCTGCGTTCTTAAACAGGACTAACTTTTTTAGGAGAAGGGATGTTAGGGTAGCTTCAGTGGTACAGCTTCGTGCATTGAAATGTGCATTCATCTGTTAACTTTGTTAGAAATTGGAAGGTTCATTGCAAAGTGGTTTTTTTCTTCGTAGCCTTAGTCAGGGATCGACTCTGTATCTGTTCCTGCGGCAGTTTAACTAAACTCTTTCGACAGGACCGAAGGGAAGATCTCTGACCAGACAGAAGCTAAGTTGAAGGAGATAGTTACAAGTTTCCTGTCTACTTTTGAGGCATAAACTCTGAAAACTGTCCCAGCAGACCACGCTGTTGTCGTGATCCTGTGCTCCAGCTCCATCGAAGACTTCAAAGTACGTGCGACTTGAATGTACAGATCTCAACCAGAATAAAAGTTTCCGTGTAAAGGGCTGGCGTGTTCTGTTCTAAACGGTGCTGCCTGAGCAGCGCACGCCTGTCAGACCGCGGCGTTGAACTCCCCTGGGTGTGGGCTTGCTGAAGGGACCCCGGTAAAGGGGGGGACGTCGGAGCTGTTGGGTGGATTTTTGCTAGACAGCTGGTCTCGGAGGAGGGCACGCAACCGGGGAAGCACTTCACGCCGCCTCGTCAGGGGTGGTAACTAATTGGACCTCCCAGCGTTCTCTGGCAGCATTCCTGGGAGCCGCTGTCGAGCCCGTCCCGGTGCCCGGCTGTCACAAGACGGGTGCTCTCAGGACTGGCTGTCCTTTCCTAGCAGCAGTGACCGCTGGAGATTCAAATGCCACCGTCCTCTGCAGCTGACTCCAGCTCTGCCAAGAAGCTGCGTTCGTTAGTGGTTCATGGCGGAGCTTGTGTCTCATGTCCTGGCTTTTTCTGCATGGTACGATGTTTCCCGCTGTGAGAGCTTCTGTCTGGGATGTGGTAAAGTTCAGTTTGAAGTTGCTCGGTTTTGTGTGGTGTGTTCAGCTGTGCCCGGTGCGCTGGAACTCGGTCCTTCGTCCTCGGTGAGCCGCTGTGCCGCCGTTACCTGTGACCGGGGCGGCTGCTGGGGCTGTGGGCTCCATCCCCAGCTGACTCCTCCACGGGAGCATTCCACCGCCAGGTCCAAACCTGCTGCATGGCCACCAGCTGGGAACGCTGTGTCTGAGCCTCCCGCACAGTCCCAGGCTAACGAGCTGCTGCGTTAATGGCTGGAGTGCTTTGAGAGTGTGAGCGCTTACTCTGCGGTACGGGAAAAATTAAACCCTTATTTTCAGTCCGGAAATGTCAGAAGAGCGCGGTGCTCCTGGAGGAGGGCTTCCCGCGGCGTTGCTCCTGCCTTGCCCAAGCAGGAAAGGGGAGGGGGAGGTTTCAGGTGGATGTAAGGAAAAATCTCTTTACTGCAAGAGTGGTCAGGCATTGGACCAGGCTGCCCACTGCAGTGGTGGAGTCCCCATCCCTGGAGGGGTTCAAAAAACGTGTAGATGTGGTACTTGGGGACATGGTTCAGCAGGCCTGGTGGTGTTGGGATGATGGTTGGACTTGATCTTAGAGGTCTTTTCCAACCTTAATGATTTTGTGAACCCTGTGTCTGCACATGGGTCCCGAACGGGTGCCTGGGAGGCTTCCTGGGCGAGATGGCGTGCGGGGGTGAGATCTTTTTGCTCAGGCTGCTCTGCATCGCTTGTCCCTTCTGGGACAGCTTTTGCAGCTTGCAGAGTGACCGGACCCGTCAGTCACGTGTTGCTGTGCTGCGTTTCACTTCGGTGTGACACCGAGCCCACGGGTGTCTTGGTCCAGGATTGCACAGAGACACAGCAGCTGGTTCTGGTGACAGGTAAATACTCCAAAGTTCTGACTTCTGCCTGGTTGCTGCTGCAAAGTGGCCGGGGACAATTTCCTGCTTGGTGGGGTGGGTCGCTGATTTGGAAAAAATCACAGTTTTGGCGCCGTGTTGTGCGGTGCACGACTGTTGTCACAGAATCCCAGCATGATCGTGGTTGGAAGGGACCTCTGTGGGTCACCCAGTCCAACCGCCTGCCGAAGCAGGGTCACCCAGAGCAGGCTGCACAGGACCGCGTCCAGGTGGCTCTTGAATATCTCCGGAGAAGGAGACTCCACAGCCTCCCTGGGCAGCCTGGGCCAGGGCTCCATCACCCTCAGAGGGAAGAAGTTCTTCCTCATCTTCAGCTGGAGCTTCTTCTGCTTCAGTTTGTGCCCGTTGCCCCTTGTCCTGTTGCTGGGCACCACTGAAAAGAGTCTGGCCCTGTCCTCCTGACACCCACCCTGCAGATATGTAGAGGCATTTATTAGGTCCCCTCTCAGCCTTCTCTTCTCCAGGCTGAACAAGCCCAGCTCCCTCAGCCTCTCCTCGTAGGGGAGATGCTCCAGTGCCCTCATCATCCATGTAGCCCTCCACTGGACTCTCTCCAGTAGCTCCTCATCTTTCTTGAACTGGGGAGCCCAGAACTGGACACAGCACTGCAGATGAGGCCTCACTAGGGCAGACTAGAGGGGAAGGAGAACCTCCCTCGACCTGCTGCCCACACTCCTCTTGATGCATCCCAGGATGCCATTGGCCTTCTTGGCAGCCAGGGCACACTGCTGGCTCATGGTGAACCTGTCGTCCACCAGCACACCCAGGTCCCTGTCCACAGAGCTGCTCTCCAGCAGGTCCATCCCAAGCCTGTACTGGTGCCTGGGGTTGTTCCTTCCCAGGTGCAGGACCCTGCATTTGCCCTTGTTGAACCTCATCAGGTTCCTCTCTGCCCAACTCTCCAGCCTATCCAGGTCACGCTGAATGGCAGCACAGCCTACTGGTGTGTCTACCACACCTCCCAGTTTGGTGTCATCAGCAAACTTGCTGAGGGTACATTCTAACTCTTCATCCAGGTCACTGATGAAGTGAGTTAAACAAGACTGGGCCCAGTACTGACCCCTGGGGGACACCACTGGTTACCAGCCTCCAACTAGACCCTGTGCTGCTGGTGACAACCCTCTGAGCTCTGCCATTCAGCCAGTTCTCTATCCACTTCACTGACCACTCATCCAGCCCACACTTCCTGAGCTTCCCTAGGAGGATATCATGGGAGACTGTGTCGAAAGCCTTGCTGAAGTCGAGGTAGACAACATCCACAGCTCTCCCCTCATCTACCCAGCCAGTCATGTCATCGTAGAAAGCTATCAGATTGGTCAGGCATGATTTCCCTTTGGTGAATCCATGCTGACTACTCCTGATATCCTTCTTTTCCTCCACTTGCTTGATGATGGCCTCCAGCATGAGCTGCTCCATCACCTTTCCCGGGATGGAGGTGAGGCTGACCGGCCTGTAGATCCCTGGGTCCTCCTTCTTGCCCTTTTTGAAGATTGGAGTGACACTGGCCTTTCTCCAGTCCTCGGGCACCTCTCCTGTCCTCCAGGACCTCTCAAAGATGATGGAGAGTGGCTCAGCAATGACATCCGCCAGCACCCTCAGCACTCGTGGGTGCGTTCCATCGGGGCCCATGGATTAGTTGTCTCCGTGCAGGTGATGCTGAAGCTGCAGGGCTGATGGTGGCCGTTGCGTGCATGGTCCTGAGCTGTTCTGTCCCCACTTCGGGTCTGGACCCAACTCAGGCCTGTCTGCCTGTCCTAAAGCGTGCCCTGCCACTGCAGTTGGATCAGACGGAGAAAACTTGGGAGAATTTGTTCCCGGATTCGCGCTTTGGAGGTTTTTTGCGTGATTGCAGCTGGGCAGATGGCACCACAGCTGACAGATGTTCACATGTTTTAGCCTGGAGACGAGAAGGCTGCGAGGGGACCTTATAAATGCCTACAAATATCTGCAGGGTGGGTGTCAGGAGGACGGGGCCAGACTCTTTCCAGTGGTGCCCAGTGACAGGACAAGGGGCAACGGGCACAAACTGAAGCAGAGGAAGTTCCAGCTGAACATGAGGAAGAACTTCTTCCCTCTGAGGGTGACGGAGCCCTGGCCCAGGCTGCCCAGGGAGGTTGTGGAGTCTCCTTCTCTGGAGATATTCAAGACCCACGTGGACAAGGTCCTGTGCAGCCTGCTCTGGGTGACCCTGCTTGGGCAGGGGGTTGGACTGGGTGACCCACAGAGGGCCCTTCCAACTCCTACCACGCAGGGATTCTGTGAAGTCACTAAAACATCTCAAAGCCCCGACTGAAACCTCTCGGGTCCGGAACCGGGGATGTGACGCAGCCGCGAGCGCTGGAGAACTCCGTGCGAGCCCCGCTTCTCCAGTACAAACCCCGGCGGCGTCTGCCGAGCGGCGAGGGGCTGGGGTCACGTCAGTCAGCGGATAAACTCGCTTTGTCCCAGCCGTCCCCGCGCTGGAGCCGGGGCCGCGGGGGTGATTCCTCCTTCGCAGCCCCGCGTCCCGCCGGAACCTCCCCGCAACGCCCCGTCACCCCCCGCGAAGGCGCTGCCGGTTGCGCGGGCACCCTCCGCTCCGAAACACCCCGTCCGGGCCCGCGGCGGTTGGCGTCACCCGTGGGCTTCCCCCGCGGGTGGGGACGGGGCGGGGCCGGGGCGGGGCCGGAGGGCCGCGGGGCGGGGCCGCAGGACCGGTGCGGGGCGTCCCGGCGGCGGCGGCGGCGGCAGCATGCGGGAGGCGCGGTTCAGGGACCACTTCTGGGTGAGTCGGGGGGACCCGGCCGGGGCTGGGGGTCACAGCTGGGCCGGGGGGGTCACCCCTCCCCGGTCAGGGCCGGTGGTCGCGGGGTGCCGTTGATGGAGGCTCTGAGCATCCCCCCCCCCGCAGCCGCTGCCCGTCCACGCGTGTCCCGAGCCCCGGTGGACTTTGCACCCAAAACAGACCCTGGCGAGCTGCCGGTGCCGGGCTGGGGGTCTTCTAACGTCAAATGGCCACCGTGGCCAAAAAAGGGGTCCTCTGACGTCGAGCGAAGCCCCGACTACGAGCGAGTCCCTCGGCGCGCTGCCGCCGAGCCGCGGGGGAGAAGCCACGGTTCGGGGAAAGGCGCAATTTATTCTTCCGAGCCCGAGCTGCGGTTTCAGGAATGGAGAAGTGCGGAATGGCCGCTGCTCCGCCGCAGAGCATCGGCGCGGCGGCGGCTCGGTTCCTCTTGGTGCGCGGGGCCTTCGTTCCAGGTACCGGCAACCAGCAAACAAATTGCGAAACGCTGTCGCTGCGGGCTGAAACCCCCCCGCCGGCCAATGGCGCCCGGGGTCGCCCGGGTGGTGCCTCGGAAGCAGCTCCTGTCTTGCAGGATAGGGGGGAAGATGTGCGGGTGCTGGGTTCGGGGCTCCTGCGTAAGGGGGGTAAACACAGGGCTCTGGGCTCTCCCAGCGTCACAGAATCACAGAATGGTTGGCAGGGACCTCTGTGGGTCACCCAGTCCAACCCCCTGCCCAAGCAGGGTCACCCAGAGCAGGCTGCACAGCACCGCGTCCAGGCGGGGCTGGAATATCTCCAGAGAAGGAGACTCCACAACCTCCCTGGGCAGCCTGGGCCAGTGCTCCGTCACCCTCAGAGGGAAAAAGTTCTTCCTCATGTTCAGCTGGAACTTCCTCTGCTTCAGTTTGTGCCCGTTGCCCCTTGTCCTGTCGCTGGGCACCACTGAGAAGAGTCTGGCGAGCAGTGTGCTGCCTCTCCACTGCTGGGGGAGATACAAAACTGGTCTCAGTATTGTCCTCACGCCTGCCCG
Organism: Opisthocomus hoazin; assembly: GCF_030867145.1. Lineage (NCBI taxonomy): Eukaryota > Metazoa > Chordata > Aves > Opisthocomiformes > Opisthocomidae > Opisthocomus > Opisthocomus hoazin. The sequence continues at coordinate 86,467,421 of NC_134454.1, read as the reverse complement.
CCTCCTTTTATAGCTAACGTGGCGATTTACTGAATAATCCTCTTTCTGAGCCCGAAAGCATCGGTCCTGCCAGCGATGTTACTTGGCTTTTCCCTTTCCGAAGCCTGTGCGCTTCCCCCCCAACCAAGGAAGCGTGCCTGGGGCAGGGGCTGGATGGGAGCGTGGTGGACGTGACTCAGTGGAGAGATGGAGGCCCCGCGGCGGTCGCTTGGCCCGTGGAAAAGGCAGGCACCACCCCAACCCGTCTCCACGCCACGTACCGGTGACTGTTCATCAGCTGCGAGGGCTGAGGAGGGAGGGGGGGGAGCGAGAGATGGGCAGGAAAAACCGAATTTAGACGAGGTGCAGAGGGCTGCTCATGTGGCTTTGGTCTGCTGTGAGAGAGCGCAAGCTTCCTCCTGCAATTTTTCCTCTTAAATTACCTTGCTTAAGCCAAAGAGGGAAGGAGAACTCTTTGCCAGAGCAAGTGGTTTCACAGTGATCAGGACAACCTGATGGGAAAGGGGAGATTTCAGGGGGGTGGTCGCAGGGGAGGGATGCTCCAGTCAATGGGACGAAGTCGAAAAAATAACCAAACTCCCCAAAAGCCGAACCATTTTCAGCGCTGCGGCTTCCAGCTGTGAAACGTGGCGGGTTGTGAACAGCGACTGCCGAATTTCCTTGTGGGGTTTTCTTTTTCCTCCGCCGGGGCGGCGGGGCCGTGCCTCAGGCCTCACCTGGGGACTGGTTCAGCTTTAAACCCCGCCAGTTCTGGTTTCTTTGGCGAGATGTGTGTCCGTCTTTTCCTGCACCGGGACCTGGTGCCTGCCGGAGTTCATGGAGTGATGCTCGTGATGCGCTGCGCTGGGAAAGCACGCTGCGAGTTCGCTCTCTGCGTTTGAGTTCGCTTACACTCCTGGGTCTCAGCACAGGATAAATTCCCTGAAATAAAGGGGTTTGCTCTTCCGCATCCTACTGCAGCCTCCTGCTTGCCCAGAGGCCGAAGTCCGAAGGTGCCCGAAGCGGCACATGAGGGCCAGCGTTGCCCCAGGTGCCCCCGCTCTCATGACACTCCTTCCCACAGCCTGTGCTGCTGGCAAAAATGCTCTGCAAAAATGAAAATACCCCAGAGACCATGCCTGTTTCCTCTTGCCCTGCCTGTAGTGATTGCCAAGAGTTGAGCAAGTGTGGGGGTTTTCATTTGTTTTTGCAACCTGCTGTTCTTTCACTCTACGAGAGCTCTTCCCTCACTTTAACAATTCTCTTGGTGCGTGCCTGGTTCTCCCCAAGCCTGTTCTTGACGAGGATTTTGGGTGACCCAACAGCAAAGCTTTGGGTCTCATCGTTCGGTCCTCGTGGGCACCTGTAAAACTGTGTGTGTGTGGAAATAGAAATGATAATAATGCTGAAACACACTTTAAAACTGATCTGTTGGCTAACAGCTCGCAATCTGGAGGGTGGGTTCTCGGTCATTTTGCTTTTGGTGAGACGAAAGCAGTGCTGTGCTCTCCACAGTGTGTCCCAGGGTGCACTAAGAAGAAGCGTTTGGTAAAACATGAAAAAAACCCCGAGCAAATAATGCTGAAGACTGAGACTCGCTGACTCCCACCGAGGTTGGTCTGGTCAAGAAATTTTTGAAAACAGGAGTTAAGTGTCTAAATCTCTTAGGCACTCTCAAATATTTATTTGTCACATCAGGAAAAAGTGATGCTGCTAAAACAATCCATGCCTCGGGCAAGTCATCTGCAGCAAAAGCAGCACCGGGCGCATTTAATTTCCTAACAAAGCACGTGGCCAAGTGTCTGAAAACACTTATTTACTCCCCAACGCGTAGGAAAGAGCTGTGGCGTCTCTTTTTTTGCAATGGCAGCCACGAAGCGTGGGGGAGCAGAAAGGCTTTGCCCTCTGCTGCAGAGCAAGGGAGCGCTGGTGTCCGCAGAGGAACCCGCTGCCACGGGTTACGGACGGTGTTTTGCCAGCGCTGCGACCCGCTGTATTTCTTCATCGCCATCATTTTGCTTTTTTTTCAGCCTCGTGTGTCTGGCCGGGGACAAACTCCCTTTTTCCGCGTCCCCGCTGTCAGGGCACGGCAGGGGCTGCCGGCCCCGGGCTCCCGGGTTGATTCCCCGGCTGCTGACTCGCGAAGTGACGCTGGCCGGGCCGTTTCACTTCCCCGTGCCCCTGCTTGTCCTTCTCCAAACGGGGACGGGCTTGGCAGAGCTCATCGGCAGCGTTACAAAACCCTCGGGTCGTCGCTGGGAAGGAACAAGGTGGGGTTTGCGGGAAGGAGTAACTGCATCGAGCGGGAGTAGGTGCGTTGGCACAGGGGGGAGGAAACTTCAAAAGGAAGATTATTAATCAGAAAGCCGCTTTCCGCAGGGTGCCGTGCTCAGGCGGGTGAATTTGCAGCGAGTGCTTTTCCTCCCCGCGATGAGTTTTTTCTGTCCTGTGGTCCCTGCCTGGTTAGGGGATGGGGAGGAACTGCAGCCTCTCACGGCATCTCCTGCTCTCCGCACCCTGCTCCCTGCAAGCACCGGTGCAAGCGTTTCTCTTGGTCTCACCAAGGCCAATGGGATCCTGGGATGCATCAAGAAGAGTGTGGCCAGCAGCTTGAGGGAGGTTCTCCTCCCCCTCTACTCTGCCCTGGGGAGGCCTCATCTGGAGTACTCTGTCCAGTTCTGGGTTCCCCAGTTCAAGAAAGATGAGGAGCTACTGGAGAGAGTCCAGCGGAGGGCTACGAGGATGATGAGGGGACTGGAGGAGCTCTCCTACGAGGAGAGGCTGAGGGAGCTGGGCTTGTTCAGCCTGGAGAAGAGAAGGCTGAGAGGGGACCTTAGAAATGCTTACAAATATCTGCAGGGTGGGTGTCAGGAGGACGGGGCCAGACTCTTTTCAGTGGTGCCCGGCGACAGGACAAGGGGCAACGGGCACAAACTGAAGCAGAGGAAGTTCCAGCTGAACATGAGGAAGAACTTCTTCCCTCTGAGGGTGACGGAGCCCTGGCCCAGGCTGCCCAGGGAGGTTGTGGAGTCTCCTTCTCTGGAGATATTCAAGACCTGCCTGGACGCGGTGCTGTGCAGCCTGCTCTGGGTGACCCTGCTTGGGCAGGGGGTTGGACTGGGTGACCCACAGAGGTCCCTGCCAACCCCTACCAGTCTGTGATTCTGTGATTCTGTACTGATTGTGAGCAAGAATAGCACAGCCATTTATTGTTGCATGGTGCTTCTGACTGCTGAAATAGTCATCCAGCTCCTGCTGTGTTTCTCTAAGCAGATAAGGCTGAGGAGAGATACTAAGAGCTCCACAGAAGTGAAGAACTTTCAAGCGATGGTCTGTGACTTGTGCAGTGCCCCAAACCTTTTGTTTCTGGGAAGGCTGGGACAGACTGCTCAAGGGTAGGAAGGCTCTGCAGAGGGATCTGGACAGACCGGATTGATGGGCTGAGGCCAGCTGTGTGAGGTTCAACAAGGCCAAGAGCCGGGTCCTGGACTTCGGTCACAACGACTCCAGGCAACGCTGCAGGCTGGGGGAGAAGTGACTGGAAAGCTGCCCAGCAGAAAAGGACATTGGGGTGTCGGCTGACAGCCGGCTGAACATGAGCCAGCAGTGTGCCCAGGCGGCCAAGAAGGCCAATGGTAACCTGGCTTGTATCAGGAATGGTGTGGCCAGCAGGAGCAGGGAGGTGATCGAGCCCCTGTACTCGGCACTGGTGAGGCCGCACCTGGAGTGCTGTGTTCAGCTTTGGGCCCCTCATTCCAAGAAGGACATTGAGGTGCTGGAGCGTGTCCAGAGAAAGGCAATGAGGCTGGGGAGGGTCTGGAGAACAAGTCGTATGAGGAGCAGCTGAGGGAGCTGGGGCTGTTTAGTCTGGAGAAGAGGAGGCTGAGAGGGACCTTATTGCTCTCCACAGCTACCTGAAAGGAGGACATTGTAGTGAGGTGTGGTCAGGATCTTCTCCCACGTAACCAGTGATAGGATGAGAGGCAGTGGCCTCACGTTGCGTCAGGGGAGATTTAGATTGGATATCAGGAAAAATTTCTTCACCAAAAGGGTTACCAAGCACTGGAACAGGCAGCCCAGGGAAGTGGTGGAGTCCCTGTCCCTGGAGGTATTTAAAAGACATTGAGTTGTGGCTCTTAGGGACATGGTTTAGTGGTGGACTTAGCGGTGTTAGGTTTATGGTTGGACTTGATGATCTTAAGAGTCTTTTCCAACCTGAATGATTCCATGAGTCTATGATTCTCCCATGCCATTGGCTTCACAAGGTGTGTGTTTGGAGGGGATTTTCCACGTCAAGTGGGGTAGAAGACAGAAATGTCAAGCTCAGCAGCTTTCCTTTCAGCTGTGACTCACACAAGGTCATAATGTGACTTTAGACCCCTACTAGAGCACTTTACCCCCTCTTTTGTCTCAAAGTGCAAACAAAACCCAGATCATCGAAACAAGAACATGAATTCCTTCTCATGAAGTCCATCAGGAGGATGGCACAAACCCAGGCAGCGGATCGGGAAGGGTGGGGGCACATCCTGCTGAGCCACGTGGGCTCGAGAAACATCAGCTGCTGCTTTGTCACCTTGAAATCATCTGTTTGGAGTTTCCATGGGCTGTTCTCCAAATAGCATGTGGGCTCAGAGCTCTGCCCAGTGGGGAGGACTAGGACAGCCACCCACTGCGGGGCGGGAGGAGAAATGCGTGTCCTCCTGCATCCCTCTGGTTAGGGAGGGCTTGGTGTGACTTCTCATCCTCCATACCTGTCCTTGGCTGAGTTTATTATGTCTTTAAATCTCGTTCTCTGCACCCGTGTCTCTGTGCTTGCCGTGTTGCCCTTCCTCTTTCATTGCTCCCTGCCAGCCCTGCCTTTGGGAAGTCCCACGGGCAGTCACGCTGGTCCTTTTTATTCTTTCTGTGCCAACATCTGCCCAGAACGGTTCTGTGAAGGCTGGTTTCACAGCATACTGCCCTGCCAAGCTCCTTCTGGCCCAGGAGCTCCTACTGCTTGGAAGCAGCTCTTTTAGAAACCTCAACGGTCTCTGTTACCTTCTGTGTCTCCATAACACCTTGCACTGTGAGGTCTGGTCCAGCCATGGGCACTTAGGAAATTCATACATGCTGGAATTAAATCCTTTCTACTGGAGGAGGAAGAGTGATAAAATAAAGCGCTTAGCACACGTTTTTGAGGGATGCTCCCCATTTTCCCCCCGGCAGCTCTGCCTGGCACGGCCAGCCCAAGTGTCCCACGCAGCAGAGCAGGACGGAGGAGCCTTCAGGTGCCCCCGGACACGCAGCGATGTGGGTCTGACCACTCCGTCCTGCCCCGGCTTGCAGTGACCGACAGTTGTTCTCCGCATCCACTTTATTTCCTTTGAAACTGGGGATAGGAAATCAACTTAGGATGTTTCTGCATTTTGCAGCTGTCATGAAGACCGACTTTGGTGCAAGCGTGTTTCCTTTCTCACAGATTCGATAAGCAAACGCAAACTGAGAACCGGTTGTGGGTTTATCAGTAATATGCCCATGTTGGAGAGAACTTTGTGCTTTGTAAAGAAACGGAAACTGTTCTGGTTTCTGCTTAGGTCCTTCTCACAGTCCTGTCTTCCCGTGCATCTCACGGACGGAGCAAAGCGGATCTGGGATTCCTGGGGATTTCCTGCAGGTCCCACCCCACCAGATCTCTGCTTCATTTCTTGCTTTCTGGCCACTGATGTTCGAGTCCTTGACTCCTTAGGGAAGGCCACATGATTAAATCCTTCATTTCTCACAAGTGCCAGCCCTGTTCCTCCTCGTTTCTTGCACGGGGTACGAACTCCTGAGAAATCCCCCCCACTGCCAGCCACGCTTCGATGTCAGTTCTCTGCATACTCTCATCCTGGCTTCGAACCATTCACTGGATCTCTCCGTCCTGCCATTATTCCTCTTGAAGTTTCTTAATAACTGTTTGTGGCTTTTTCTTCCTTTCCCCGAGTTTCATATATACTCCTACCATTGCTTCCTTTCTGCAGCCTCTTTCCCTATATTCCTTGCTCCCATATGTGCTGTTCTACGCAACAGCCAATGGGTCCCCTTTGCAGAAGACGACAGATAGCACCTTCTGCTCAGCTCCCTGCGTCTGCTTCAGGCTTCTTCCAGGGAATCACAGAATCACAGAATGGTGGGGGTTGGAAGGGACCTCTGTGGGTCACCCAGTCCAACCCTTCTGCCAAAGCAGGGTCACCCAGAGCAGGCTGCACAGGACCTTGTCCAGGTGGGTCTTGAATATCTGCAGAGAAGGAGACTCCACAACCTCCCTGGGCAGCCTGTTCCAGGGCTCCGTCACCCTCAGAGAGAAGAAGTTCTTCCTCATGTTCAGCTGGAACTTCCTCTGCTTCAGTTTGTGCCCACTGCCCCTTGTCCTGTCGCTGGGCATCACTGAAAAGAGTCTGGCCCCGTCCTCCTGACACCCACCCTGCAGATATTTAGAGGCATTTCTAAGGTCCCCTCTCAGCCTTCTCTTCTCCAGGCTGAACAAGCCCATCTCCCTCAGCCTCTCCTCGTAGGAGAGATGCTCCAGTCCCCTCATCATCCTCGTAGCCCTCCGCTGGACTCTCTCCAGTAGCTCTTAATCTTTCTTGAACTGGGGAGCCCAGAACTGGACAGAGTACTCCAGATGAGGCCTCCCCAGGGCAGAGTAGAGGGGAAGGAGAACCTCCCTCGACCTGCTGCCCACACTCCTCTTGATGCACCCCAGGATGCCATTGGCCTTCTTGGCAGCCAGGGCACGCTGCTGGCTCATGGTTAACCTGTCGTCCACCAGCACTCCCAGGTCCCTCTCCGAAGAGCTGCTCTCCAGCAAGTCCGCCCCAAGCCTGTACTGATGCATGGGGGTGTTCCTCCCCAGGTGCAGGACCCTGCCCTTGCCCTTGTTGAACCTCATCAGGTTCCTCTCTGCCCAACTCTCCAGCCTGTCCAGGTCACGCTGAATGGCAGCACAGCCTGCCAGTGTATCCACCACACCTCCCAGTTTGGTGTCATCAGCAAACTTGCTGAGGGTACATTCTAACTCTTCATCCAGGTCGTTGATGAAGAAGTTGAACAAGGGGAAGGAAACAACAAGTTGAACAAGGGAAGGAAAGCTCATGGTCAGAGCATACCTCTTTGTATTGTCACACACTAAGGAGCCCTGCTCTTGGCTCAGGTCTCCAGGGTGGTAAATCCTCAATAGTCATAGGGAAAAAATCCTTTTTTTTTTTTTTTTTGTCCTAAGGTGCTTCCAGGAACAGGTATGAGGAAAGGATAGAGTAGATTTAGTCAGCCTTTGTCCTAGCCCACCTACATCATTGTCGTGTGTCTGGTTTTTTTTTAATAAGCAACACAGCACAAGGTACGTTTTTAAGAAGTAATTTGAAGGAAAGCAGTGATCCTTCAGAAGTCTGTGGGAAGTTTGAGTGGCACTGTGGGGCTGAGAGCCATGGGCTGGAAGATGGGGCTTGGCTACATAGATGGTGGAGGGACCTCTCCATGGCTATGATGTTTCGGGGGGGAGTGAAGAAGCTGGCTGTGTGTGAAGTGCTGGAGGGCATACAGCAGTGGTGGTGGAGGACCTGGTACTTAGAGAAATGATCTTTGCAGTGGTGTTTTATATTGACGTGTGGGACAGTGTTGCTTTCTGCAAGGACAAAGACAAGGCTGTTGCAGCAGCAGTCATTGGGTGCATCCATACATTACTGTGAGGACAGTGAGAAGCCCATAAGTCAGTGACCCTGCGCAGAAAGGTCTGATAAATTCACCTCCAGCCCAGACACAGGCTCCTACAGCCAGATGTAGGGTGATGCCCGGAATAGTGCAGGTCAATGCTAACCAAGATCCATCTCCACGTCTGCAGAAACTGGGAGGAGCATTAGTAACATAGGCTGCATCTAGAGACTTGGAGGGTTTTTAGTGTTTGATTTCGTTAAGTTAGAGCTGACAGCTAAGCTCCTGGAAGGAGATGCTATGTGCTGTGGGGGTAGTTGTGCTTAGACCAGGGGGGAGCAATAAGATGTGGTAGGACTGAGCTCTTTGTTTTTCTGAAAGTCATAGAAATGCCATGTCCCACATTGCCACCATTGTTCTCATTCTGGGGCCTCTCCCACCCCTCAGAGAAAAAGACCTGATTTCGTAAAGAGGCACTTGCACACTTGCTCCCATCTGAGTGGTTCCATGTACAAATGCCACTGGAGATGGCAGTGGCCATGGACTGTACTGACAAGGATGTCACTCCTGCTCTTGTGTTTTCAGAGTACGGATCTGACGAGCACAGTTGGCTACGACAGCATCATTCAACATCTGAATGATGGCAGGAAGAACTGCAAAGAGTTTGAAGACTTTTTGAAGGAAAGGTATGGAGCTGCCTCTGAAAATGGGTGGGGCTGAACCTGGGAAGTGAGGTCATGGCGCTACTTCTACTCCTTGTATTCCCAGTTTGGTTTCTGTCGTGTTTAACTGTCCACTACAGTAAAACACCTTTGATTTTTGACTGATGAGGAAATTGTTTTCTTACACTGTCCTTTCCTTGCACGGCTGGTGCTGTGGTATGAAGTCCGTACCCAGGAATCCTCAGCTGCGAGGCAGCGACGGCGCCTAGGGCTTGATGCTCACTTTTTGTATTGTGTGTTAAATCAAAGAGAGAGAAATCAGGAGCAGTTTAATAATTCAGTCTTACATGTTGCCAGACATCTGTACTGATGTGTTTGCAGCTGTTGGAGGCCTCCCCAGGCCACATGCTCTCCCGAAATTCACCTTGCAGAAGATCAGGTGAAGGCCTTGGCATAGCAGGGGCACAGCTTTGTCCTGAATTTGTCTTTGTACATTATGGACAGCCCACAGCTTTTACGTTAAAAAGAAGAAGTAGCATTAGGTATTACGTTTATTAATCAGAGGATATGACCTAAGTAGAGATTCTGTGGCTACAAAAGGGACAGCTGAGATGGTCTTGCCATGCGTTTTGACTTTATGTTTCATCTGGTCAGCAATGGCTAAATATGAAGAGCACCGTAGAGCAACCCTGAATAATGTAATTTTTGTATTTAGAACTGGAGAAAACAAACCTCTGAATGCAAGACTTGGTACAAAACAGCCTGGAACAAATATAATGGGGTGAAGAGGAGGAGAACCTGCAGTTAAAAGTGTCTAATGCACCTACATCTGTCTAGGCTGTAATCCCAGGTTCCAGGAAAATCTGGGCTTTCCAGCTGCCCAAGGAACCCATTGGCTGAACCCTGAGAACTGTGTCCCACTCATCTGTGATGACAGAAAGAGCGTAAAAAGTCTCCTCCACACCCTATGCCCCGTTCCTCTTTGCTGTTGAAAGAGGTGTAGGTTCCCACTGACGTGTCTAGCCAGGAGGAGATTAGAGGCTGGGCCTGAACTTGCTACTGGCAGCCCTCTCTGAACGTGGCCCAGTTCTCCATCTACAGCATGGCTGTTACATGGTCCCAGCCATGGAGAACATGCCTGTTGGATTTGGTGCTTTGTCTCAAAGCAAAGTTCATGGGAATATTTTTAGATACAGGAAAAAAAAATCAATTTATGATCTTTATCTTTTCCATTTGCCTACAAGCTTTTGGAGTTTTTGAAGAGTTAAAGTTAGGTGAACCACACTGCCAAACTCTAGAAATCAACAACATAGGCATCTACATCTGCGTTAGAGATACAGGTATTTTAGGAACTGCCTCCAGCAGTACTTGTTTGTCTCCACTGACTGCAGACAGCTCGGGCCGCTTGCCCAGGTGGAGATAGTGACATTTGACCAAGCAAGTCCTGCCCTGGTTATCTGTACAGATTTCAAAGCAACTGCAGAAAGCTGGTTGTTCTTAGACTGCAAACACATAAGCTTTCTTTCCTGCCCCCCACTCTTTCTTGCAAGGGGGGAGGGCAATACGATCCTCTTCCAAGAAGGGAGGACAATACAGTCTCTCAAAGGTGTTATTTATGTTACCTCACAAAATCTGGCCTCTTCCTCAGGTCTTCTTCCTAAGGACCAGAGGCGGGCAGGAGAGAGTCCCTACTGCCTCATTTTAAATGGCCCAGCTGAGCTTTGGGGTGCATGTACGGAGGCTGAGTGGTCTTTGGGATGCCTGCTCCCTTCTGTCACACATTTGGTTTAAATCAGCCAAATCAGATTCAAAAATACTTTGTGTGGAGGGACTGACGGATGCTGATGGCCGAGATGCAGAAAACATGTGATCGCACAAGCCTTGTTCCCGTAGCAAACGGAGCTAATAACTACCCAGGTGACTCAGCTGCCTGCATCTGGCCACCAGATGCACTGGCTGCTTAGTCCTCGATCTCCTGCAGAAGTGGTCCTTGCACCCATCGGCCATGGGGAGGTGGGGAAAGCAATGCATCGTGTCCACAGGCACAGCCAAACAAAGTGTTTTCACTAGAAGGGCTGTTGGGTAACTGCAAACGACAGTCTTGCTTCAGCCAACTGACCAGGGCAGGTCAGAAGATAGGGAGGCTGTTAAGAGCGGGTCTTGGCCTCTGCTGCAAGCAAGTATCAGTTTCTGAAACGAGAACTTCCTCTCATTTCTCTCTTTCTGCAACAGGGCAATTATAGAAGAAAAATATGGCAAAGAGCTCATTAACTTGTCAAAGAAGAAGCCCTGTGGGCAAACGGAGCTGAAGTAAGTTCAGTCCTGTGTGTGTTTTGCTTTTATGGGCATCCTTACTTGGAGCAGTGAAGGAGGAGGAGAAGGAAGGAGGCTGTGAGAGACAAAACAGTGTTGAATCGTGATTGGGACGCTACCAGAAGATGATCTCAAATCAATCTTGCGAATGAACGGTGCACGGTTGGGTTGGCTTTTGCCAATAATTGAGTTAGACTCCACCAAGTTCCCACCAGCCGTAGACAAACCAAAGAATCGTAGACGCTCAGGCAAGACGTGGTCTGGTGGTTCCGCAGAGGGCTGAGGATCATGAGACCTTGGGTTGGCTCCTGACTGTTTTTGTGGCCAGAGGGAAGTACAGGTACTTCCCTGACTCAGGCCAAGCAAATCTTCAAAGCCCAGCGTGTTGCCACCCCGCAGGGGTGCTGTGGCCACTGCTGTTGGCTCTGTGAGTGGGTCTCCATTTCCCCAGTGACCCTTGGCACCTTGTGCTTCCTGCTTTGCTTCTGTACTTTATACATGCCCGGTCTGATATTCTCTTATCATTTATTTACAGTTTTATATTGAGGTGTCATATAAAATGTTTCTGAAATCTTTATTGTACAATATTAATTGGGAGAAAAGTCCCCTACATTTCCAGCCACTGGCCAATGCACCGCGTAGAAGGTGTTCCTGCGTCCCAAATGAGACTTTTAGGAGGGTGCCTGAAACATCTGTCATGAAAGTCAGGATTTTTAATAGCATCCAACTTTCAGAAAAATGTAAAGTAGATCTCAAACCACGTGAGCTACGTTACACTCGCTGAGAGAGAAAAAGCCAGAGGTGTAAAGAGGGGTAAATAAACCTGCTTTGAGCTGCTTTGGCTGGCATCAAGTGAGGGACTTGCTGTCTGGTTTGGGAGAGGTCCTCTGCTGATGCCTGCGCCTGGCTGTGCTTTCCCAGTCTGTTTAATGCTCTGCCTGTTTTTCAGCACGCTGAAGAGATCCCTGGATACTTTCAAGCAACGTAAGTAATTCCTCATGTTTGTCACGACACTTGGCAGCACCAAAGCCTGCAGGCAACTGCTTGGGAAGAAAATTGCAGAGAAAGCTCCAGAACAGGGTGATGCTGGGGTCAGGCATAGGCTGTCCTCCTGGCCCGGCTCATCCTAGCGCGTGGGGTTTAGGACCATGTGCTCCAGGGCTCTGGTGGGAGAGGGACCCACAGGGCATCCTTTTGGGGATCTCTTGGGCTTTCGGGGCTGGCTGCAGCTCAGAGGTCATGCTTGCGTTGTACGTCAGGAGCTGTGCGTGGGAAGCTCAGCTGGAGTTTGTTGGACTGGCTCGCCTTGCCCTCTTCACACACATATGCAGTAATTCACACCTCAAATACTGTGTTCGGTTTTGGGCCCCTCACTACCAGAAGGACACTCAGGTGCTGGAGCGTATCCAGAGAAGGGCACCGAAGCTGGTAAAGGGTCTGGAGAACAAGTCCTATGAGGAGCGGCTGAGGGAGCTGGGGCTGTTCAGTCTGGAGAAGAGGAGGCTGAGGGGGTACCTTATCGCTCTCTACAGCTACCTGAAAGGAGGGTGTAGTGAGGCGGGTGTTGGTCCCTTCTCCCAGGTAACAAATCATAAGACGAGAGTCAATGGCCTCAGGTTGCATCAGGGGAGGTTTAGACTGGATATAAGGAAAAATTTCTTCACTGAACGAGTGGTCAGGAATTGGACCAGGCTGCCCAGGGAGGTGGTTGAGTGACCATCCCTGGAGGTATTTAAAAGATGTGGAGATGTGGTGCTTAGGGACATGGTTTAGTGGTGGACTTGGCAGTGTGAAGTTAATGGTTGGATTCGATGATCTTTAGGGTGTTTTACAACCTTTATGATTCTAATTGGCACATCTAAGAGATGATGCTTCAGCCACCTCACATTGTCCATTCTCTGCCACGTGTCACAGCCCACCGGGGTACAGGCAGACAGCATCCATACCTGGAGGGCTCGCACTCTGCTCTCCTGCGCTGGGTCCGTCCCTAGCCCCAGCCAGGTTTGCCTGCTGCCCTGTTCCTCGGTGGACGTCCCTGACAAGGCTATGGCATTGCAGCAGTTGACTTTTCACAGAATCACAGAATCACAGAATCACAGAATAGTAGGGGTTGGAAGGGACCTCTGTGGGTCACCCAGTCCAACCCTGCTGCCGAAGCAGGGTCACCCAGAGCAGGCTGCACAGGACCGCGTCCAGGCGGGTCTTGAATATCTCCAGAGAAGGAGACTCCACAACCTCCCTGGGCAGCCTGTGCCAGTGCTCCGTCACCCTCAGAGGGAAAAAGTTCTTCCTCATCTTCAGCTGGAACTTCCTGTGCTTCAGTTTGTGCCCATTGCCCCTTGTCCTGTCACTGGGCACCACTGAAAAGAGCTTGGCCCCATCCTCCTGACAGCCACCCTTCAGATATTTGTAAGCATTTATTAGGTCCCCTCGCAGCCTTCTCTTCTCCAGGCTGAACAAGCCCAGCTCCCTCAGCCTCTCCTTGTAGGGGAGATGCTCCAGTCCCCTCACCATCCTTGTAGCCCTCCACCGGACTCTCTCCAGTAGCTCTTCATCTTTCTTGAAGTGGGGAGCCCAGAACTGGATAGAGTACTCCAGATGAGGCCTCACCAGGGCAGTGTAGAAGGGAAGGAGAACCTCCCTCGTCCTGCTGGCCACACTCTTCTTGATGCACCCCAGGATCCCATTGGCTTTCTTGGCAGCCAGGGCACACTGCTGGCTCATGGTTAACCTGTCGTCCACCAGGACACCCAGGTCCCTCTCCGCAGAGCTGCTCTCCAGCAGGTCCACCCCAAGCCTGTACTGATGCATGAGGTTGTTCCTCCCCAGGTGCAGGACCCTGCATTTGCCTTTGTTGAACCTCATCAGGTTTTAGGCGGTTTTTAATAGTCGCGGGTTCGAAACAGCTCTGGGGGTTGAATTGTGAGCTCCAGTTTAGGTTAGCTCCCTTGATCAGCTTGCTGGGGTGGTGTTTCACGGTACGGCTGCTCACCTTCAGCAAGATGAGCCTGAGATTTTTTTAGCATTAATTTTTCTGTACCCAAGGTTGGTTGTCTGCTAGCCTGGGGCAACGCCTCCCTCAGATTTGTGCTTCAGGGTGCGATGTGTTCAAATGTGCCTGAGTTCATCCATGGGAGCGGCAGATGGGACTGTGCTGCTTTGAAAACCTCCTCTTGATACGAGTCTTCTTAGACTGAGGGGCAGGCCCCAGCACGACTGATCCTTACCTAGGCAATCGCTGCTTGGAGGCTGCTTCCAAAGCGCTGCTGCTGTTACATGTCTCTGCAAGGGGACGCGTGATGTGGGGTCAGCTTGATGTCAGCTACCACAGTTGACTTGAGCAACAGAGTCCTTTTAGGAATATACAGATATTTTTTAATTTTCTTTTTTCTTTGCAGAGATAGACAATGTGGGGCAAGGTCACATCCAGCTGGCGCAAACCCTTCGGGAGGAAGCGAAGAAGATGGAGGACTTCAGAGAAAAACAAAAACTGCATCGGAAGAAGGTCAGGTGCCACGGGAGCATGCATCTTTGCCCCAGGGTGTCAATCCGGCCCCAGTGATGTGCTGCTCCCGGCCGCTGTCTCCTGCCATGCCCCAGCCCCCACCATGCCCTTGGTGCCTGCCGCTGCCCGGAAGTCCTGAGCTGCTTCCTACGTGTTGCAACCATATTGGAGAACTGCGCGGCAACCCCCAACTTCCTTCTTCTCACTGCTACATCTTCTCCTTTGGGCACCTTTTGGGGCCAGCTATAGCAGGGGCTCAGCTCCAGGGACTCCAGCCTCGACCAGGAATGTTCTCAAAGCATACATATAGTGCTGTATGATCTCCATGGGGTCTGCTAAAACTGACAAGCCTTTTAACTTCTTGCTTGAGATTGCTTTGTCTGGAAAATGAGGGAAAGCTGCTAGAACCAGGGGCTGGTTTGGACCTAGTGGAGGAGAGTGGGCTTCCCAATTATGCCAGACCCTATGGAGATGATACAGTACTATAGAATCATAGGATAATAGACAGTTTGGGTGGGAAGGGACCATTAAAGGCCATCGAGTCCAACCCCCCTGCAGTGAGCAGGGACATCTGCAACCAGATCAGGCTGCTCAGAGCCCCGTCCAACCTGGCCTAGAATGTTTCCAGGGATGGGACATCTCCCACCTCTCTGGGCAACCTCTGCCAGGGTTTCACCACACTTAGTGTAAAGAATTTCTTCCTTAGATCTAGTCTAAATCTCCCCTCTTTCAGTTTAAAACCATTTCCCCTTGTCCTGTCGCAAGAAGTCCTGCTAAAAAGTCTGTCCCCATCTTTCGTATAAGCCCTCTTTAAGTACTGGAAGGCCACGGTAAGGTCTCCCCGCAGCCTTCTCTTCTCAGGCTGACCAGCCCCAGCTCTCCCAGCCTTTCCTCACAGCAGAGGGGTTCCAGCCCTCGGATCATTGCTTGGGGCAGAATCCCCTCCCTTGATCTGCTGCCCACACTGCTTTTGATGCAGCCCAGGGTATGGTTGGCCTTCTGGGCTGTAAGCGGACATTGCTGGCTCGTATCCAGCTTTTCATCCACCAGCACCCCCAGGTCCTTCTCGGCAGGGCTGCTCTCAATCCCTTCATCCCCCAGCCAGTACTCATAGTGGGGGTTACCCCGACCCAGATGCGAGACCTTGCACTTGGCGTTGTTGAGCCTCATGAGGTTCACACAGGCCCACTTCTCGAGCTTGTCCAGGTCCCTCTGGTGGCATCCCGTCCTTCTGGTGTGTCAACCACACCACTCAGCTTGGTGTCATCTGCAGATTTACTGAGGGTGCACTCAATCCCACTCTCTCTGTCACTGATGAAGATATTAAACAGTGCTGGTCCCAGTACAGACCCCTGAGGGACACCACTTCTCACTGATCTCCATCTGGACGTTGAGCTGTTGACCACTACCCTATACTACTATATCTTGCTAATATTTCACTTGTAGAGCTCCTTTGCATACATGCAAGTGGAGGCTTAGGTAGAAGCATAGTAGATGGGTTTTGTGCAGATGCTTGGGGTGCACAAAGGTCCTTAGACCCATCTCAGTCTGGTCCATGCCTCTTCCTTTCCTAAGCCATGTAGTCCATCCTGGCTCTGGGTCTGTTGTCTTCACAGATAGAGCTGATAATGGAGGCGATTCACAAAAACAGGAATTTGCAGTACAAGAAGACCATGGAGGTAAAGCAAACGTGCTGCTGTTTCTTGCCATATGGGTTAACGCTGCTAACATGCGCAGCACTGGGGCAGACTTAAATTTGAGGTTCTTGCTCCGCTGCTGCAACTCTCTACGTTGTGTCTGCACGAGTGGTATGCAGGGTGTGCTCAGAAAAACTGAAGAGTACGCCAGCGACACGGCCGGTGGTAGCCTCGCAGGGCTGGATGTGAGTGATTTATGTGTCATGGACTCGTTGCCATGAGCTTTCCGTCCCAAACGGAGGGCAGCTTGTCCTGTGAGGCCAGTTTTGCCCAAGCGGTGGGGCACGTAGGACCTCACGTGCCGTCCTCTGCTCTGCTGGCAGCCTGCACCCGCCTCGTCACTCGTGGGCTGTGCTCTCCTCCAAAGCCTCTCGCGTGAGCTGTGCTTGCATCTCGCTGCGTTGCTTGCTGACATGCTCCCGCCCCGTTTGGTGGCAATCCTAGGCCAAGCGGCTCTACGAGCAGCGCTGCAGGGACAAGGATGAGGCGGAACAGGCTGTGCACCGCAACGCCAACATGGTGACGCAGAAGCAGCAGGAGAAGGTACGGAGAGGCGAGTGGCTGTGGGGCAGCGGGACAAAGGGAGGTTGTCTTCTTGCCGCTCTCCTGCCCCATGGATCCTCTCCCCACTGTGGGTTTTGGGGTGAGACGGGAGGGCTGGTGATGTTCCCCGGTTGGGCTGCGGTGCCGTCGGTGGTGCACCAAGGCTCTCCTCTACCTTTCTTCTCTCTCCCATTTTTGGCAGCTGTTCCTGAAGCTGGCTCAGACAAAATCAGCTCTGGAGGACTCCGGTGAGTATGGAAATGCAGCGTTTGGAGGGTGAGGGGAGCTTTTCCTGGGGCAGGGGGTTGTGAAGCCATGGCATGGCTCTCAGGTGACCTCCAGCTCTTGGGTGCCAAAGACACTGGAGGTGGGCACCTGGTCTGGAGAAGACTGCATGGCCCCACCAAGGCTGCTCCCACCATTTCCCTATGGCAGGACCCTCTGCCTTGCTGTGCGTCCCCGTGTCCCCTTGCAGCGCCCACCCACAGCCAAGCTCACGCGTTACTGCTGCTTTCTCCCTGACGCCCATTTTGGACTTCACACATTACCTTCTAGCGAAGGGATTTTTTAATTAATATGAATCAGATGACAACATGATTTCCCTTGCAGACAGGAGTTACCAGCAGAGCGTTACCACGCTGGAGAAAATCCGTGAAGAATGGCAGAAAGAGCACATCAAAGCTTGCGAGGTAAATGCCCCAAAACGCCTTCATGCGGCAGCGTGGTCCTCTGGATGTCCATCCCTTGCTGCAGGAGTCAGGGACGGCGCAGCTTTGCCTTCTCTGCATTCCCCTGGCAGTGAAGCAGCAGGATGTGTTGCAGCTAACCCCGCGTTTGTCTTACCCTTAGCTTCTGGATTCAGGGTCCCAATACCTCAGGGTTTCCACTGGTTTTTTACTTTTATTTTTTCCTCCCAGCATCTTTTAAAATTTACAGAGTCAGTGCACTAAGCAGTGACATTTTTGCTCATTACCTGCCTGCATGTTCGGTGTGGCCATCATCTTGGACGGTCACGGTCACAGTCACGGTCATGGTCACCTCTGCACACCCGGCGATTTGAGGCCAATGTGTTCTATAGCTGCAACACCACCCA
Source organism: Opisthocomus hoazin (assembly GCF_030867145.1). NCBI lineage: Eukaryota > Metazoa > Chordata > Aves > Opisthocomiformes > Opisthocomidae > Opisthocomus > Opisthocomus hoazin. The sequence continues at coordinate 86,449,961 of NC_134454.1, read as the reverse complement.
GCAGACTCTGAAACTCTGAAAGACTTTAAATAGAGGCTGCTGCCAGGCTGGGCGAAGCCATCCCCGTGCACCAGCAGCCTTTTGCCTTGTATCTCACAGAAATATAGAATCACAGAATCGTTTGGGTTGCAAAGGACCTTTGAAGGCCATCTAGTCCAACACCCCTGCCGTGAGCAGGGACATCTTCACCCAGATCAGGTTGCTCAGAGCCCCATCCAACCTGGCCTGGGATGTTTCCAGGGATGGGGCATCGACCACCTGTCTGGGCAACCTGGGCCAGGGCCTCACGACCCTCAGTGTAAAAAATTTCTGCCTTAAGTCCAGTCTAAATCTCTGCTCTTTCAGTTTAAAACCATCACCCCTTGTCCTGTTGCTACAGGCCCTGCTAAAAAGCCTGTCCCCATCTTTCTTACAAGCCCTCTTTAGGTCCTGAAAGGCCGCAATAAGGTCTCCAAATGGTGACTCCATGGACCTCTCTCATGGAGCTCCACTCTCACGGACCAAGTGGTAGTGTGGGAACCCCTGCGAGTGGTTTTATCACCCTGGGGCAGACTGTCTCAAAGAGAAGTGATCTTGCAAGGATTTCTAGCACGTGCTGGGGAACTCCAGGGCTGGTGGTGAGAGGACCGTGCAGCGGCTCTGCTGCTGAGCTGTGTCTTAGAGCTGCCTGTGATCTGTGACCAAGGGATGGACAGGACTGCAGAGATCAAGGTTTTACCCCAGGTCTGCTGCAAGCTTGCAAAAGGTCTTCCTATCCCCAGCCACGCCAATCCCTTCCCAGGCTGTTTCTCCTCAGGCCTCTACTTTTCTTTTTCCTTTTGAAATGGAATTTGCTGTCTGTTTTGTGTGGCATGCGTTGGTGTCTCAGTGCTGGTGTGCTTTTGGTGTCTGGGGTCTCCAAAAGCCTCTCTGACGGTGGCACGTGGAAAGCAGTAGTTTCACTTCCACAGACGGAGATTTTCCCCTCGGTATGTTGCAAAGGTCATAACTGATAACAAGTGCATACGTACGCTCCGGGATGAAAGGTTGTCTTCTGTGGAAATGCGTAAAGGCACTTGGAACTGAAGTATACCAGACAGCAGATTTCAAAAGACTTGGGTTTAAACCTGCTGGGAAAAGGGCTGGGCGGGAAAGAAGGAGAAGAGCAGCCAGCTGATGCACCTCTGTTTTCGTACATCCCCAGTGCTTTTTTGTTGCTCCGTACCTGTGGGAGGGAAGGGAGCTGGGGCCGCAGGACCACGGCGTGCCCAGGGAACATGCACTGCTGTTAGAAGCTGCCTTGGTCTCCCCAGAGGCAGTGGTGTGCCGGGTGACCCCTTCCACATTGGTCCTGCAGACCTTCCCCACCTTAACACTCATCTTTGAAACACCTGGTTGCATAGAGGCATGATTTCTCCTCTGGGCAAGCTGGAGGGCTCATGGTTTCCATGTTTCCTGCAGAAGACCAACACCACCTGCGCCTCGCTGCGGACAGTCATCTTTGTGGTGGCACTTAGGGATGAGAAGCAATCAAGATAAACAAGATTTGCTCTTGTTTTAAAGACGTTAGGTCTGTGTCATTTCAGTTCTTTGAGACTCAGGAGTGCGAGCGGATCAACTACTTCCGCAATGCCCTCTGGCTTCATGTCAACCAGCTCTCCCAGGACTGCGTCCAGAATGATGAGGTATGTTAAATGAAAATCTTCATTTTTCTGTTTGGAAAGGAAAGCCCAATGTGCTTTCCTATGCACTGAGCTGCGTTATGTCCGAGTTGGCCTGTGGCCTTTGATCTGTCACCAGACACCAGCGTGAGTGTGCAGGCAGAAGGTTTTGGCCAGAGCTCTTGCAGATGAGATTTCCTCTGGGATTCCCATGTTTTTTGAGGGTGGTGAAACCCTGGTAGAGTTTTCCCAGAGAAGTGGTTGAAGCCGCATCCCTGGAAGCATCCCAGGCCAGGCTGGACAGGGCTCTGAGCAACCTGATCTGGGTGAAGATGTCCCTGCTTGTTGCAGGGGGGGTGGCACTAGATGGCCTTCACTGGGCTGTCACCCTATGTGTGATATACAATTGGACAAAACCCTCTTGTTTTTTGACTTGATGTATAGAAATGGTTTTTATTTCCCTTTTGCAGAAATATGAGAACATCCGAAAGAGTTTAGAAATGTGCAGCATTGAGAAGGATATTGACTTTTTTGTAAATTTACGCAAAACTGGAAGTTTGGCCCCAGGTAAGAGCTCAGTCCAGTCTCACAAAGTAGTGCTGACTTGCTCGTACTCCTCATGGAGCTGCTGCTCTGATCAGCATCAGTTTGTATACAAAAAACATTGATTTTGCCACATCCCTCCTTTCATTCACTGGCATGCAGCACTAGGCTCTGCCACTTATCACCAGCCCCTGAAGATAATCCCCCCTTATCGTAACATTTTATTTCCCGATCCGGCATTTTCCCAGAGAGGGGAAAGACTTAGCAGCTGAATGTTGGTATGACAAGTAGTTTATGGCTATAAAAGGTCTGTACTTTACTATTGTCAACTTTTCCTAGCTCCTGTTGTTTATGAAAACTACTATAATACGCAGAGAAATCCAGCTCCTGTGAGAAGTCCGGCTCCTGCACCTATATCAAGGTAAGGGGCGTAACACGTACACTTGCAGTTGCTATTGTAAAATTATGCTCCCCCCCAAAAAAAAAGTGGATTTTGTTGCTTTCAGTCTATTGGAGGCTTGACTTGGGAGTGTTAGAGGACAGTATTTCCCACCCTATGTAGTCCGTCACTTTTTACAGCACAGGTTACGGCAATGTGCTGCCTTCTACAAGCTGTTCAAGGACCCCCTCAAGCCCAGTCAGAGGTTTTTGCTCCCCCTTGTGGGGTCATTTCTCCCTTCTCATGGGTGGGAATGTTATTCTGAAAGCGCTTGTGGTGAGGGTGTGCTCATTTTCTCTTGTGCCAAGCCTCTTCCAGAAGTCCTTTGCACGGAGGTGAGGGGCTGTGGTACTTGGACAGCAGAAAAGCAAGGCAGTTTCATGTCTTGCTCTCTCTGGGAACAATCTGAGCTCCCTTTCAGAGCAGCCTTTTATACCAGAATGAAACCTTTTCGGCTTCCCTGCATGGTTCTCCATGAGGTTTGTCTATCTGAGGAGAGATGGATCAGTGAAAACCATGTGTGGGTAGAGGGAGGAACAGCAGAGCCAAACTGACTGCCCCGGGACAAAAGCTGGGCGGGGAGGACAGGGTGAAGGATGGTTCTGCTGGGGGGAAGGTGAGGATTCAGGGCCAAAGACTCTTGGTAAAGATGAGTGTGCCACTTTGGCTGTCACGTCAGGAGAGGAGTCATGGCCAATTATGGCTTCCTGATGTCTCACTCTGGGCAAAGGCATGCGAAAAGGCATGCCCTGAGGCTCACTTGTGACTGTTTCCCCAACTTAGTGTTTTTTGCTTACTTTTTCCTCCCCCCCCCACCGTATCAGCTTCAACTCCCATGTCTGCCAAGCAGGCTGTCGGTGGTGAGCCCACCATGACATGCCTTGGTACCAGGTCTCCATAAAGCTTTGGGAGGGCAGCTGGGGAGCGCCGAGTCAGGGCAGTGGGAGTCCCGTGGCCATGCAGATTCTCAGCTCTGTCTTTCCTTCTGTGCAGGAGGGGACCTCTACCAACCCCGACCAGCACGCCAGGTGAGTTACTTGCTTTATGGGGTTTGTGGCCCCACAGAGAAACTCTCTGCTTTTGCTCTTCCCCATCAGATCATGAGCTTTAGCTCTCTAAAGGCATTGCTTTAGGTGAAGCTCCTGCTTTGAGTCTGGTCCCCACTGACAGATGCTCTCTGGTCCCCACTGACAGATGCTGTGAAGTAGGGCACTGACTTTGGAGGCAAGGTTTCACCCAGGAGAAGTTCTGATCAAAGCCCTGTGTGTAGGCATTTCGGGAGCTTAAGGATGTCTAAGCTTGGGATCCCACCCATCTCTGCTGTTTGGGCCCTTCTCTGCTTCAGCAGCATGAGCTGTATCATTCCTAGTGCCACTTCAGTGATGGGATACTGCACCAGGACTCGGTGAAATGAGGTCCTGCTTTGGCTCTTGGGCAAATCAGGCCATCTCTTTGAGTCTCATTATCCCCTACCTCCCATCCCTTTAGCACGGGTGACCAGCACATGGTGTTTCTGTTGTGTGTAAAGCTTCGTAACGAGCACTTCTCATGAGCAGACCTAATTTTTTTGTGCTCTGCATTTCAGGGGAACCTGATTACACCACAATTGATGGCTACAGCTTGATACATCACTAACAGCCACAGTAAGTACTCACATTTGATGAAGAAAGGATTTAATATGAGATGCAGCTACACAGAGGAGGGAGAGTGGAGAAAGAAAGGCCACTGGTTAAGGGATGACATTTTGAGGTGACCGACTGGGAGTGATGATCTTGTCAGCCCTCCCATAGCTCGTGTGAGCTGGAGCTGTGGTTTAGACGCTGTTGATCCTGTTCTGTAGGTTCTCCAGGCAGAAGACACTGTTGGTCTGGCCAGCGTGGCAGAGGTGGTGTTTCCAGTTATTCCCAGCCACACAGAGCTGAAATGCTTCTGCATCTTAAGAAAGTATTTGAGGACTCTGATAATTATTTGTACGTTCAGAAAGTGCCTACTAAAAATCTGTGCCTTTGATCAGCAAACTCCTTGGACAGATACCCCATCTTCACACTCAGGGGAAGAAAAGGAGTGTAAGCAATGGACCCAGACACAGAGGTGACCTGTGTCAGAAGAAGTTTTTGAAGTTCTTCTGAAGTGCAGCCATCTGGGAGAGATAACTGGAGAAGTCCTACGTGCTGAGGGGAGCATTGCGATGCTTTGGGCACGATGAGTGGTGTTCGGGGCTTACTTATCCCACTCAGATCTCGGGTCACGCTTTCGCCTGTTTCTAAAGTCTTTCATTGGTGGTGATTAAACTTGTAGTGTTAATTCGGTGATGTCTCTCAGGAAGCTTACTTAGAGGAGCACCAATGGTTACACCATGGGTCTGGCTTAGCTGTAGCTGTGCTCCTGGCTTAAGTGCTGATACTGGGAGCTGATTGGCACCTTGCCTGGTGCGGCAGCCCACAGCACAGCTACCTCGTGAGAGGCTGGGCCGCCACAAACCTTCTGGGAAGTCCTGCACCCAACAGCATTGTTGAGGATCTGAAGGAAGTCAGTCAGCTCTCCCAGCCGCCCCTCTGATTGAGGGGCTTGCGGTTTGTTAGGCTCATGGTATAGCTTGTCCCTGGTAGGCGCTGGAGACCCCTGTCTGATTAATTTCTGGGAATCCCTAACCTTTGGGCTTGTTCTGACCACTGGAAACAAACTTAGCTACTAACGCTGCGCTGGAGCCATGAAACTTGTTTTTTGATCAGGTCTCCTCAAAGTTCGTGCCCTTTTTGTTATGGTATATACGACTATGGCTTTGATTCAGAAACTCACACGCCTTGGGGCTGCTGGTCGCTCTGAGGTCCCTGTGGGCGGTGTTGCTTAACAGCTCCTCAGTGCCTTACAACGCTGGAGATGGTGACACAGGACATGGGGACCAGGACACAGTTGGGGTGTCTAAACCTGATGCCAGGTGACTAACTTCGGAGCAACAGGAATTGCTAGTTGTATGATGTTCTTCAAGTTGAATCTGCGTGACTTCAGCATGTGCCTAAGCCCACTGGCCCCATGGCTTCTACTGCTTTCCCTCATGCAGAGAAGATCATGGTGAGCTTTAACATCTGTCCTGCTGCATTACAATGAACCATGCGAAGTTCACATGTCAAGGAATCAGTTGTCCTATTTTATTTCTGAAAGACCATATGTACAAATATTCTTCTGAAAGAGCCTGCTGTAGCCTTAGTTCTTCAAATACATGTTTTAAAAATAACTTTTGAGACTCGTGTGCTGGGTACATTTTTTTAAAGATTGTCCTGTTGGTTTTCTGTCGGGGCTGGGGCTGGTACAGCTTCAGAGCACCCTAGGATGTTTGGGTGGTGTGAGCTGCCTCCCCTGGAAGGAAGCCCACAAAAGCGTATCCTTCCTCAGCCTTTATTCCAGTGCTTGCTCTGTGCCAAGATGGTTGTGGGAGAGAACACCCCAAAGAGGGCTGGCATGAGAACAAGTACTTGTGATCAGCCATGAACTGCAGACCACATAGGGCCCTTTCCCCTGGAAGAGTATCTGCTCTACAATACATTGCACAGTTTCTTTATTGGGATTTTTCATCTGACCAAGAACAGCAGGTGGTGTTAGGCTTTTCTGCATGTCGCGGTCCCCAATGAGGCTGAAACTTGGCTTGCACAAACACTAAATGCACAGAAGTAATCCCAAAACAGGGGTGCTGATTCTGAATACAGCAACCCTTTGAATAAACCTAAAGCCAAACAAAACCTGGCTTGGAAGAGGTGTGTCCAGACATGGAGCTAACAGGAAGGAACTCTGTGTGCCCGTGAGTACTGAAATGGCTTTTTAACTTCCATATCTTCCCTTGCCTGGTTGTCTTCCATGTGGTGCAGAAGACTTTGGCCTCCTCCCAGCGCCCCGTGGAGGAGCCTAGCCTCCTCCTGGGCCCCTATAGTGAAGCTGGGCTTCCTCACAGATGTCTGGCAGGAGGCCAGACCCCTATAGAAGTGCCTGGCCTCCCTACAGACCCTGGTAACCACCTGTGCAGCTCCTGCCTTCCCTCCTGGGGCTGCCCCCCAGGAGAGAGAGAGACAACAAATGCCTTAGCAAGACAACTGCTTTAATAAGACAGAATAAGAGCAGGAATACAGATAGTAAATCTTATGTCCCTTCAGATGCTGGGCACCCTGCCTTCGGGTGGAATTGGATGGAGCTCTCCCTTTTTGGTCCTTTGAGCTCATTTATAAATTACTGAGAAGAAAACAAGCCTGTTCCTAAAGGATGTTCACAAGAGAACTTCTTGGTGCATTTCCATATACATGCAAGGTCAGGCAGGTGCCATAAAGGCCGGTACCACAGGGTATCGTGTTTCTCAAGCCCTAAGTACAAGGTCCAATAGAGCAGAAGTGGCCTGTTCAAGATCGTTGACTCCTCAGCTACAATGTCTGCTGCAAAGTGGACCTGAGCTCTGTGAGGGCTCATCTGTCTGGGGACTGGGAGACGTCACTTCTGCTCCCAGTGGGGCTTGGACTCGGCTCCATCCGTGGCTCCCTGGGGACGGCTGGGTGCCAGGGCAGGGATCAGAAGGGGCGGAGGTGGCTGGCCCCCTGGGCTGAGCCAGCAGCTCTGCTGGGGCCGGAGGAGCCTCAGGTGCTGCAGGACAGGCTGCCCTGCTCCAAGGGCGCTTCCAGGTCCTGCCACGGCACAGGCAGAGACCTCCTGTGCACAATCCTCACCAGCAAGGGCTTGGCTTCCCACCCCAGATTATCTCTAGCAGCAGCCTAGCCTCCCCATAAATCCTTACAAGGGACCCTGACCTCCTCCCATGCCCCTGTGGAGGAGCCTGACCTCCCCATAGATCCTTATAGGGGAGCCTGACCTCCCTTCAGGTCTTTCTAGAGGAACCTGTCCTCCTCCCAGGTCCTTACAGGGACCTTAATGGGGAACGTGGCCTCTACAGAAGGCCCTATGGAGGAGCCTGACCTCCCTATAGATGCTTATAGGGGAGCCTGACCTCCCTGCAGGTCCTTCTAGAGGGACCTGTCCTCCTCCCAGGTCCTTATAGCGGAACCTGGCCTCTTCATAGCGCCCTGTGGAGGAGCCTGACCTCCCCATAGATCCTTGTAGAGGAGCCTGGCCTCCCTGCGGTCCTTCTGGAGGAGCCTGGCCTCCTCCCAGTCCCGCTGGGAGAAGCCCGGCCTCCCCACAGATCCTTACGGGGAAACCCTGCCCCCTCCCGGCTCCCTCCGCAGACAACGCGCCGCGACTCGGTATGTCCCTCCGTCCCTCCCGTACCTGCCGCGCTGCTGATTGGCCGAGAGCGCCCGGGGGGGTGGGGCCAGGCCCGCCTTTTCCACCACCTCCCCGACCCGGCGGGGCCGCTGGGCAGCGGGCTGGGGCCATGGCTGAGGCGGTGAGGGCTCCCCGCAAGGCCCGCGCCAAGAGCAGGCCGAAGGTAGGGGGCGACCAGGGGGCGGCGGGGGGCCGGTGGCGGCTCCGGCCGCAGCCGTGAGGGGGGTTGAGGCCTGCGCGGGCGGTGCGCGCCGTGAGGCGTTGGTCCGGGGGGGTGGGGGGGTGTGTGTCTGTCTCGTCTCCGGGGGCTGCCCCTCGCTTTCCGTTTGCTTTGCGAAGGGGGGGGGGCGGCTTGGGAAGGGCTCGGGCGGTTGGCAGCTGGGGGGGGGGACGCGATAGGCCCCGCGCTGTGAAGGGTGCGAACGAGGGCGTGCGGCCTGCTGGAGGGGCGGCGGGGTGCGGCGCGGGAAGCCGTGGGGTCACCGGCGTTTGGCGGTGTTTGGGTGCAGCGTGGGCCGACGGGCTGGCAGCAGCTCTCGCGTGTGGGTTTGGGTTTGGAATGCTCGGAGCGTGAGGCCGCCTGTTGCAGATGCAGGGTTTCTTGACAGGGTGGTTTGGGGTGGAAGGGACCTTACGGATCATCTGGTTCCAACCCCGCTGCCATCAGCAGGGACATCTTCCACCACACCAGGGTGCTCAGAGCTCCATCCAACCTGGCCTTGAACACTGCCAGGGAGGGGGCAGCCACAGCTTCTCTGGGCAGCCTGGGCCAGTGCCTCACCACCCTCATGGGAAAGAATTTCTTCCTAACATCTAATCTAAATCTGCCCTCTTTTAGTTTAAAGCCGTTCCTCCTTGTCTCATCGCTCCATGCCCTTGTCACAAGTCCCTCTCCAGCTCTCTTGCAGCCCGTTCAGGTACTGGCAGCTGCTCTAAGGTTCTCCCCGCAGCATTCTCTTCTCCAGGCTGACTAGCCCCAGCTCTCCCAGCCTTTCCTCCCAGCAGAGGGGTTCCAGCCCTCAGATCATTGCTGGGGCCTCCTCTGGCCCCGCTCCACCAGCTCCAGGTCTGTCCTGTGCTGAGGGCTCCAGAGCTGGACGCAGGACTCCATTCTTCGTCTTTGTTAGTTGATGTTACAGTTGTAAAGTATCATGTTTCCTAGTTTTTAATCCTGTTGTTAGTGTGTTCCTTGTTCAGGATGTTCGTACCGACAGCGTTCTGAAGGCTTTACTTTCCTTGTGGCTGTGCTATGCAGGATTTCAGTAGTTTGCGAAGTGTTTTGCCTCAGTGTGGAGTCAAAATGGGAACGTCTCCCTTGATTGCATAACCTCTTTTGTGTTGTGAACTGCACCACATGGAGCAAAGGCATTGAAGTCATGGCTGTCAAAGCCCTCTGAAAATAAATTAATGGATTAATTGATCACTGTTTTGTAAAACAAGGGTTAGATCCACGTATCAGCTGTGGCTGTGATTCCTGATCTCAAGGCAAGTAAGGATTGGAGGGAAGAGCAGTCCCAGAAGAGCAAGTGTGTCATTGTTTTTGTTTTGATTCAGCCCCATAGCATGAGCAATGCAGTTACCTCTTAAGACTGCTGTTTAAGAGAATCGGTTCCCTGCAGCAAGACGGTGAGTCATGGATGACACCAGTCGTTCATTAATGTTCATTAATGATGTGTGTGCAGTGACTCCAGTGGCCGCTGTCTCTGGCCGTCCCTTCCAGGTGTAATTCACCGTGAAACGATTCACTGGCGGTGTCACATGTGAGAATCCAGAATCCTTCAGTGTTACACATGACCCATTCCTGATATTTTTGTTGTTATTATGCTCAGCTCTGTTAATACACAGGGGTGTTTGAGGTTGCAGTTTGGGGCTCAGTCATGCTAAGGACTTTGCCATTGCTGTGCCTCAGAAACAGCCATAATCCTTTGAAAGGCTGAAATTCTCATGAGCTGGAAGAAAAGCTGGCTCAGCTGCAGAGCTGCCAAGTAGTGGAACGGAGCCCAGGGCTTCCTGAAAATGATAGCCCCAAAGTTAAGCTTGTCCAGCACCAGTAGCACCAGACTGACTGGAACGCAGTGAAGTGGCAAAACCAGTGAACCTGGAACTGGTGAAGATGAGGCTGTGTGTCTGTGCATGTCGGTGGGAAGCACTCAGTGACTCCTGAGGGGTTCTCTGAAAAATAGGTATCCGTAGAGCTTGAGGTGCCATTCACTGACATGCTAGGAGAGGAGAATCTTAGAATTAAACCATGAAATGGTTAGGCATAGGAGAAGGGTAACGAGCTGGTGTCATCTTTGACTTAAAGACTAAACCTCAGAAGAGAGAACAGCAGGTTTTGCTTTCGTGTTACTTCAGAACCTGATTTCTCTTATCCTTTCTTAGATGAAATCCCTGTTAATCATTATGACATTTTTTGCCTGGTTAAGGGAGAGCAGAAAGGCACTTGATAAATTTTAAAAACAACTGTTTTATCTAGCAGTGGCATTTGGAAGGAATACAGGATGCTGCTGAAAGATAAAGGGAGTTTTTTCTGTACGAGCACTGCAAGAGGGAACTTTTAGATTTTAGAAGGGAAAGGGCCAGCATATATTTGTAAAATATGTGGATCAGTGCACTGTTAAAAATATGATCTGGTGATACAGTATCCTGTGGAAATTACTAACTTTGGGTTATTTATAAGGAGATGTTTATTGTAAGTCCCAGTTGAAAGAATTGTGCTGATCTGTTTTTAACCTCTCACCTGCAGCTTTAGCTGTCGTTGGAGTGTGTCGGAAGTGTTTTGTGGTCAGAGTGTTTACAGCTTTTAAAACACTGGAAAGCACAGTCCGAAAACAAAGGCAGCGTGTTGCAATTTTATAAACAAGCTGCGAGGAGATGTTTGAAGTAAAATTAGGCTTGAGATTGAGGTTAGCTAGGGCCTTGATTTTCATGTATGCCCTCTCATAAGGCAAAGTCACGTCAGGTGTTTAGTGAAAGTGTATGTGATACTGTCAGCAGATTTCCAAATATATCGTCTCTTTCCCCAGTCATGGAAGACCGTTGAGAGCTTTTCCTGATTTCACCTGTATTCTTTGTCGTATTATCCAAAACTGGAGCGCTGTAACCTAACTCTTATTTTTGCTCTGAATAGACTCATAGGTATACAGAAACTGGCAAAACACTGCACCTTTTTTTTTTGTTTGTTTTACTAATTGGCAAATGGTTTATAAATTGACAAAATCACCGTTGGTTTCCTATGCAAAATTTTTCCCATGCTGTGCTTTGGGAAAGATGCTGATCTACACCTTAGATTAGGTTTATGGGAACTGTTTACCCCCAAACTGGTTTTAATTTAGAAGTGGATAATTGATTTATGATTTTCATATCATTGCTGAGTTTTTCTCTACATCTCTAGTGTGTAACACCTATTGAAAACGGGTGTTTCATTGATTGTACAGATGTTGTGATTGTGATGGTTCTAGAATGTCATGAGGGGTGTGTTCTAGACTTTCTTTGTTCTGAAATTACTTTTTTGAAAATAATTTTCCATGCATTAAAATATTTCTTTAAAATGTAATGTGAATTGCAAAGTAACTTTTTCCTGTAACATGGTGAAATCTAGTGACTCTTTTAGATGTCAGGGTCCTGTTATTTTATTATTTTATGTGTTAATGAAACATTCCGTTCTGTGATATTTATTGCTTTTTACATAGAAACATTAACATTTTTTTCATGAACTGACCAAGAAAATAGACACTGATAGACAGTCTTCAAAGGGCAGCTAAAGAACAATGTTTGGTGCATTTGGTTTTACCTTTGATATTATGAAAATTAATGTGCTAAGAGGGGCTCTTGGAGTTGTGACATTGACAAATACTAGTTTTGGTGATGGTGGGATTTGGGGTGTAAGGGGGCAGAGATTCACATGATAGTGACACTTGATTTTTTTTTTTTTCCTAGGAAAAAAAGAAAAAGAGTAGTGAGGAATCCCAAATACAAGAGTCTGATGATGTCTTCCTCCCTCCTGTGGCAGAAGTGTCTTCTCAAGCCAGTGAAGTGCAAGTGGAACATCCTGGAGATTTTACAGAAGTTCAGCTCAGTGACGAAGTAGAGGATGGAAAAACTATAAATGATGTGTGCGACATCCCCCAGAGTAATTTGTCTTCAGCAAACGAAGGGTCTTTGCTGGTGACTGAAGAGCCTCCCACAGATACAGAAGAGTCCAAAGCTGATCCTTCCCGTGAGGAATGTTGGGGGGATGTTGAGAAGAGTGCAAAAAGCCAGTTGGGCAAACCTGACAGCCCTGTGGAGGTGGTTGCTAGCGGATCAGGAAACTCTGATTTATTGAGCAGTACCTTTCATTCCAGTGCTGCTGGCTCTCAGACAGCAGTGGGCTTTGTACGGGATGAAGGAACTGAAAATGTGCAAGATGTTAAAAATCCTCTTGTCCGTTCTTCAGAGAAGCTTCCTCTTCGTATTTCGCAGGATTCTGAGAAACCCAAAATGCGTGTTCAGCGATCAGGATTGAAACCGATTTACCCAGGCTTGTCAGCTGAGTTGTCCTATGAGAGACCAACCGTAATGGCAGTTAAACCGCTGTTGCACAGTGAAAGGCTGTACCCGGAGCTCCCAACCGAACCAGAACTGGTGCCATTTACCAGAGAGCAGCTGAAAATTTTTGAGCCGTGTTCATGGTTGGAGAACGTTGAGTCCTATGTGGAGGAATTTGAAAGTGTTGCTCATCAGGACAGGCACGAGTTTTATGAACTGCTCCTGAGCTACATGCGCTGCAGGAAGCAGCTGCTGCTGGCCGAGGCGGAGCTGCAGGCTATGATGACAGACTGCCAAAATGTGAAGGGGAGGTTATGGACCTTTAAAGAAGAGCAGAAAACTGTCCAGGTGCTGTTGCTGAAACTACTTTTGAACCCAAACTATTTGGGTGTGATTCCAGACATTAATTTTACTTGCTGTCAATTTGGTCATATTGAATCTGCTTTGTTTTAGGAGATGATTGCCTTTGCTTTCTGTCTCTCCACTGACCCCTGGTACTTCAGAGTACCATCCTGTTTAGACTTAAGACAGTTTGTTGTTTGATTTTTAAACTGACGAGTGTAGGGTAGTGGGATCTCTGTTAGCGATCTCTTTTGGAGTCACTCATGTCTGTAAGTGTGGATGAGCCTGTGCACACCCAGGTCTGCCCGTAGTGTTGGGTGAACTTTGTGTCACAGTGCTTCGGGTAGGTGCAGGGGATATGTGGTGGAGGAGGAGGACTTCAGAATGGTGGTAGCGGTGATGTCCCATCTGGCCCGCTGCCCATAGTGACAATTTTCATTGACGTCATTCCTGACTGTCCTGCTGTCAGGTGGCAGCTGCAGAGGAGCTTGAGTCATGCTCGAGGGCAACCCTGTTGCTCTAGGCAGAAAGGAGCATTGGGTCCATCCATTTCCAGTAACTGTGGCTCCAGAAGTGTTGCTGTGGTTTTAGCTACTTCCAGGGTGGTCATGGTACTCTGTAGCCTTTCTGTCTGCAAATCAGAGGGGTCTGGGGAATTCTTTGGGGCACACATCAGACAGTTTTTCCCCCAAACTCGTTCTATGTTACTTGTTTTGGAGCTGGCTGTTACAGTGGGAGTGAAGGAAATTGTTTTGGCACTCTGATGCTGTTTATAGCCAGCATGTTATCGTTTATGCCTCAAGTTGCATCAGGGGAGGTTTACATTGGATATTAGGGAAAATTTCTTTACTGAAAGAGCAGTCAGGCATTGGACCAGGCTGCCCAGGGCAATGGTGGAGTCCTCATCCCTGGAGGTGTTCAAAAAATGTGTAGACGTGGCACTTTGGGTCATGGTTTAGCAGGCCTGGTGGTGTTGGGGTGATGGTTGGACTTGATGATCTTAGAGGTCTTTTCCATCCTTAGTGATTCCAAAGTTACCCAAGGGTGACAAATACCTCTGTATGTCGTGGCTTTTACTGTTGTTTCTGTGAGTGCGGTGCCTCTCCTGTGCAGTTCCTCAGAGTTGAGACATTGAGAGACATCCACTGAACAGATTTGAATATTTTCCTGTTTACTGAGAAATATCTCTGAACCTCGCTGGACTCTCAGTTTTGTATTGATCGCTTTCTACACTGAAAAGCAATTTTGGCTTCATTCTTACATCTGTGCTGGTCATGGTTGGTTAAGCTTGCAGTTTGCTGTATTCCATCCCAATTCACTATGTACGTATTGTATGTCCAGGAAAAATTGTTGTTGTTATACCCGTTTAAAATTCTTATTCTACTAACTTAGGAAACACAGGGATACTTTCAAGCTGAACTTCCAAGGTGCTGGCTCTGAAGCGTGTTTTCTGGTTGCAAAGAAAAATGGCAGGAATGTTATGCAGTGTAGTTTTCTTGTGCTGAAGAATTAGACATGAGGCAGAGGAAGTCTGGGCTCAGCTTTTAATTCCAGTTTGGGAAAAACTTAGTGCAGTTAATTTCTGAAAATTTTAAACATACAATGGGGAACTGCTACAAATATTCAGATCTAGAAGCTTAGAATAATATTTGTGTTTTTTCAATACATATTTTAGCTTTAAAATAGCAGATCCAAATATTTGTGGAAATCTATAAACTGAGAAACAGTTGCACTCCCTGGGAGTAGAGAGACCTGGTTTTGTTCACATGTGTCAGTGATATAGACAAGTCACTTCATGTCTATTTCTAATTCTGAGTTACTGAGGGTTTACAGAGCAATTTTGTCAGAAGTCAGGGATAGGAATCTTCAGTAGCCAGCAGCTCTAAAAGGTACATAGAATGTTCCAGTGTGTTTGTCTTTTCCACTGGTGAAGTGGCCCCTTTTATGAAAGCGTTGAAATCTGTTGAGGGGAGACTTATGTTGAGGTTGACTTCTGTAAGCACACTTGACCCAGCAAAATGACAAAGCCACTTAAATGAAGTGATTGCTTTCTTTTCAGGGTGTCTGTGCAGATCAGTGCAAAGTGACCGGTCACCATCGCTACCAGACAGTGGAGCTGAATGAAAGTGTGTTGGGGGAACTGAAAAAGCTGTTGGAAGCCAAAGCGGAGCACGTGCATCAGACACTGGCGCTGCACTCGTACACTTCGGTGTTGTCCCGGCTGCAGGTGGAGTCGTACATCTACAGGTTGCTCAGCAGCTCGTCCCTGCTGAGATCAGTGGCTCTTCAGCATCAAGAACAAGGTGTGATGCTGGTCTGGGCTGGGTATTGTTCCTGCTTTACTGCTTCTTGGAAGGCCATGTGAAATCTCACAGCTCTAATACTTAGAAATCTTTTTGGTTTTCATCCTAGGTGCATTACTTATTTGGGTTTGTGCCAATATAATCTTTTAGCTAAAGTATTCGTCCACCTCCCACCCCAGATATTTATCCTTCCTAGTCGTCCTCCCTTTGCCTCTCACCTCCCTGTTAGTTTATGTGCATGGTAAATGATGGTTCTTAGAAAGTTTATGTTGAGGGAAGGCCCCTGTTACGAGAGTCACCATAGTATATTCTTCCTGTAATTAGCATCCAGTGCTTAATTATAAGATTAAATAAAGTACTAAGTAAGTGTTTGTCAGATTAAGCAAGCAGCTATGTTGAAATAGCTTGGTATCTAGAAACACAGAGAACAGGTTTGCTATGTAGGCCCAAACCCATTACATATGCTACTACTCTGAGAGCTGCTTGTCAAAACTCTGTAATTCTGTTTTTAATTTACAGTTTCAAAGCAGGTGGAAAATCTGTCTTCAGACTTGGGCCACTTGAAGGAATGTATCAGCGTCCTTTTCAGTTTCACTCGCAGAGTTATCGAAGATGCTCAGTTTCAGAGTGACCTTTTCATGTGGCTGCGGAGACTGGTGAGGGAGTAAGCGTGGATATATCTGTTTGATCCAACATGTGGGCTGAATCTGGGAGTCATTCGTGAAGGAGTTACTGTTTCTCTCACTGTCCCACATGCAGTGATTTTTTTGGGGGTTTGTTCTACTTCGGGAGCGGAATCTGTTAGTGAATCTTTAGAATGAATTCCCTTGTCTAATGAAGACAGTGGAGGTCAACGGCATTATTGAGGCCTCTCAGCACTGCTAAAAGTGGACTTAATATTCATTATGCTTTTACTTATTTTGAAAGTATAACTATTCAGACTTGTAATTTTTGAGAAACTTTTATTCTTGCTGATTTCTAAATAAATTAGTTTTTAATGCGATAGTGGAGTAATTAATTTTTTGAAGAAAAAGTTTTGTGGCTCATGAGCTGAGCAAGCAGGCTTTTAAATACCGTTCTCCTGTAACTTGCTCTGAAAACTGAGGCTTGCTATAAAGCACAGGAAGAGAAATGAAAAGACAGTATTACTCTAGTTAGCGAGACTGTAAAGGAATGAACCTTGAAACTGTTTGCAAGATTCCAATATACTTCCCTCTAGGTGTCTGTGTTGCAAAGGATCGGCTGTCCAGGTGACCATCTCTTCCTCTTCAACCACATCCTTCGATGTCCAGCTGGGATCAGCGAGTGGGCTTGTCCACTCATTCAGGTGTGAATGTTTAATTCTTTATTGGTAGAAAGTTGGATGGAGAGTGGAGTGGGTGGGAGAGGGCAGTGTCTTGTGCCTTGTCAATCCCTCATGACCAACACCGTGTTTCCAGGTGTGTGGAATCATGGTGACAGTGAGGGGTTTGTGAAGGGGTGTATTTACCTGTGTTAGCCTAACCATGAGCAGGTTAAAAGGGAAACACACTTCTCATTCTTGCTTAGAGAGGCTCTGTGAAAGGGAATCAAGTTGTTGTGGTGTGCTTCAGAAGGTGTCGTGCAGCAGCAGGTTTTGGGAGAGGTCTCCAGGAAGTGGAAAGAATATTTAGGTTTGAAGCAGCAACTGTATATGAGACAAGTGAGACTGGAGGCAGCTCTGTGATGTAGAAGGGATAAGGAAGAACAGGTTTTTATATCTTGCGTGTTGAAGTAGGAGTGGTTTCCCTGGAAAGTTTATTAGCTAGGTAATTTCAAGGGCAAGAATTGACTTTGTACAGATCGGAGGGATTGCAGATATCCAGTTACCAGGATGTCCTGGCAAAGAATATTTTTGCTCCTTCAAGAGGGGAAGATGTTGGAAATCTAGCTGTAGGAAAAGGATTGCAATTACACTAACAGGGGAAATGCAAGCAATGAAATAAAAGGATAGAGCAGAATCATTTGGGTTGGAAGAGACCTTTATGATCATTTGGTCCACTCTTAACCTAACGTGATGAGGATCCTAACTTCCCTTGTGCTCAACATCCCAGTTCCCCCTGGTGCTCAGAAGTACACGTGAAACAGAGAAGTTGTCTTTTCTTTGGTGCTTTAGATATTTTTTTTTTCTCCTGTAATTTCTGTAAGTAGTCCTTTTGGAAAACTCCTAATATTCACTGTAGCAATGCTTTCTCCAGGGTGTGGGTGTTCTCTTTTATGGACACGTTCTAGTCTGGAAAAAAAAACTACTGAAAAATGTGAAACTCAGAATTTGATTTTTTTTTTTTTCTAATAAAGCTAGTTTGGCCTGTGTTGTACTTATTTAGATTTACTGAGATTTTTGCATTTAATTTCAGATAAAAGTCTTGGATAACCCATCAGGTGTCTTTCATTTCATGCAATCTCTTGCCTTGCTTATGTCTCCTGTCAAGTAAGTATGATTTTATAAATGTATTCTGGTTATTTAAGAGTCGAAAACATAATATATGATCTACTTGTAAAACTTTGAAAGTTAATTGCAGGCAAAGTCATGAAAGCAGGCACGAAGAAGAGATTTACAGTTTAATTTAAACGCTTTGTGCTCATTCATCTTCAAGTGCAGTTGTGGCAGTACGTTCTCCTACTGTGCACAGTATGATGGAGCTTGCTTTCAGCTGTCAAATAGCTTGTGAAGGCTGATGTACACATGTGTTTTGTTACTGTGGCTTCTGAAATAAAATTCTTGCCCTTGGGAGTCCTGTTTGTTGGAGGCTATTATTTTGAAGGGTTTGGTTTTCACATATCCTGTCTAGAGCTGCCTGGGGAAACAAATGTATCCTGAGGGCCTGCGTATTGCCAGTGTTTTGGTGCTTGCATTTTGAACAAGGGCTACCTTAAGGTGTCTGGACTGATGCTCTTGACTGTTGATACAGGAACTCAGAGCCTCTACAATGGCTGTACTTACTGGTGAAAGAGCTGAGACTTGTCTGTTACAGCTGCTGCGTGTCAGGAACAAGTTTGAATTCTGAATTTGATATGTGAAATCACTGTCATACAACTGGTACTTAGCTTGTAATGCATTTATATTATCAGAGTATAAATTCAAGGAGATCAGGAGGGTGATACTATGCCGGAGTTTTATGGCACTGTGTGTGAAGTTCTGCCAGTATATTTCAAGTTGGATGTTTTTAACTTTTATATAAACCGTTCTACACGTTCATTTAACTTGGTGGTATGTCTGAACACTTAAGGATTTACATGGTATAGAGTCCAAAGACTAGTATCCCAGACTTAAGGTGGTGTAATACATGGAACTGGAGCTGGCTTGATTTGAGGCAACTCTTCCCTGGAAGGTCTTTAGTTGTGGTAGTTCAGCGTTCATAAGACCAGTCTTACTAGTGTTGACATGGTGTCCAGCTAATGCTGCTGTGGAAGTCATATGGTGGAGCTGGCCTGCACTCATCCTGTTTGGTGCTGACTCACCAGGTTATAGCTTAAAGGGTTGTTGTAGAATACCTCTTCTGAAATGGAATATCCTTATTTTGATTTTTTTAAAGGATTTTTCTTATGCATGGGCAAGAATAGTGTTATTACTTGCATATTTAGATGTGCTTGCTATACAGGGCTGGTAGCCCTCTATATTGTTCAGAATGTTGCTTGGGAGATCGTTTGTTGAATACAGCAGATTGGTGCGAGTCTTGGAGGGTATTAGGTTATCACAGAATTGTTTAGAATCATAGAATCGTTTAGGTTGGAAAAGGTCTTTAACATCATTGAGTCCAACCATAAACCTAAGACTGCCAAGTCCACCACTAAACCACGTCCCTAAGCGCCACATCTCCACATCATTTAAATACCTCCAGGGATGGGGACTCTACCGCTGCCCATTCCAGCGATTTGCAACCCTTTTGGTGAAGAAATTTTTCCTAATATCCAATCTAAGCCTCCCCTGACACAACTTGAGGCCACTGCCTCTCGTCCTATCGCTGGTTACTTGGGGGAAGAGACCAACACCCACCTCACTACACCCTCCTTTCAGGTAGTTGTAGAGAGCAAGAAGGTACCCCCTCAGCCTCCTCTTCTTCAGACTGAACAGCCCCAGTTCCCTTAGACTCCTCTCACAGGACCTGTTCTCCAGACCCCTCACGAGCTTCGTTGCCCTTCTCTGGACACACTCCAGCACCTCAGTGTCCTTCTTGTAGTGAGGGGCCCAAAACTGAGCACAGTATTCCAGGTGCAGCCCCACCAGTGCTGAGTACAGGGGGACAGTCACTTCTGTACTTCTGCTGGCCACACCATTCCTGATACAAGCCAGGATGCCGTTGGCCTTCCTGGCCACCTGGGCACACTGCTGGCTCCTGTTCAGCTGGCTGTTGACCAGCACCCCCAGGTCCTTTTCTGCCAGGCAGCTTTCTGACATACATGATGATTGCTTGTTCTCGTATCTGTTTTCCTACGATCTTCTCTTAACGAAAAGATGGCTTAATTTGGAATTTTTAGTTTTCTAATTTTTTGTAAACTTGATTTTGCATTTTTAATCAGAAATCGGGTGGACTTCATGTGCCATATGAAACCAAATGAAAGGAAAAGTTCGTCTTCATCTGGGAAAGAATCTGGAAGCTGGACCCTGGTAGATGAAGGAGGAGAAGAGGTACAGCAAATGACTTGTTTTTTCTTGCCTTTATGCTTTTGCTCAGGCTTATTGTATTGATTTTTGTGAAATGAAGAAAGAAAAGCTGACTCTTGCAGTTAAAAAAGCATTATTGGAAACTTGGATCTATTTTAGTCTCCCTTTATCTCTGTGATATAAGCGCAGATAGTGGATCTTCCAGGAATGAGTATTAACAGACAGAATTTAAGCATCTGAGCTATTGTATGCAAAAAGAGCATGGCAGAAGACGTATGTTGGAATAGGTGCTTCCCTTCAGAAACTGGGTTGGACTAGCAGAGCGTTGCCTCTACTGCTGTTTCCTAGCTGATAAGGGCTTTTAAGTAGAAACACACACAGAAGAGGAATTTAGGAGCTTGTGTGTGTGTAGGAGAGTTCCTTTGGACTTTCTTTGTTTTCTTTTTAACAAGCAAACTGTAATTAGTACAATAGTGACATCCTTTTACCATACATTTTATTGTAAAGATACTAAAAATACCTGTATTTGTCTATAGGATGAGGATCCTGAAACAAGCTGGATTCTGCTTTTGGAAGATGACTTGATTGCCCTCTTGTCACAGTTTCCATTTCATGAACTCTTTCAGCAGTTCCTTGGGTTTAAGTCTGGAGGTAAATCAGCTGCTAAAGAGTTATTCTTCATTTTGCTTACACTAATTGTATTAATGACTGAAACTGCCAAGAGTGCTACTGCAGTATGAGATTCTCTGAAGTAACAATGAACATATGCAATAGCTCACAGACTAAACAGATGAGATGGAAGTGTACGCCATGTGTGAGAACTTAAAAACTTACAGCAATATGAGCATGCAAAACGTGAAGAGTCCTTTCCCTTAGTTTTGACCTGCTCAGTAGTTACACTCACAGGTGTGTTTTCAGAATGATTTTTTTCCCCTTTGCCCCTCAGCTTTAATGTTACTGTGTTTTTTCTCCAATTAGTTATTCATTCTTTATTTTGCTAAATCTCTGGACAAGTACATGAGGATGATTGCTTGCTAGAAGTCTCACAGCCTGCATAGTTTATTTGTACTTTCATACTTAACAGGTATTTATTGTTCATTTCATAATCAAAATAAAAATTTGGGTGCACTATATAGCTGACAAACAGTGAACTGTTTCCAGCAATATGATGAATTGTTGCTCTGAGTGCTTGTTAAGTTACTTGAAAAGAAATGCAGAATTCACACATTTTTTTGAGATGTATTTTTCTGTCTCGACCTAAGGTGCTTATTTTCCTGAAAAGACAACTCCCCAGGAGATGATGAAGATTTTTGCTTTTGCAAACTCCTTAGTGGAACTTCTGGCTGCGGGACTAGAAACATTTAACAGAGTGCGGTACCGACAGTTTGTGAAGCGAATTGGTCAGCTGATCAAGTAAGACAGCATTTTCTCTGTGATATGATTAAATCTTTTTTTGTACAGTCTGGTTTGAAGTTCAGAGCTGCTAAAAACCCCACAGCACCAAACAAGTGAAAAACCCCAAACTGCACTAACCAGAACAAAAAACTCAAAAGTGCTTGGGTAGATTTTGCTCGGAGAGTTGGTCAGTTTAGAGTTAGCCGATCTGGGAATCTGAAATCCCAGGGTCCTGGACTCTAAAGCTGCCTGTGAAGTGGAGAGTTGCAGAGTCTAAATGCTTTGGGTACAAAGGAGTGAGGTGAGCTCTGGAACACCAGGCTGACTTCCATCAGAGATGTGCTGAGGCTTGTCTTGTAAAGTCACTGAAATCCAGCAAACAGTTTCTCAAATAACCCCTGTTTATAACCAGTGTTACTACTTGCTTTCTGTTGTTGTCCAGAATTCTTTTAGGGTTTTTAATTCGCTCCTTGAAAATAATCATATTGTTGCAGTAAGCAAATGTAATTGAAACCTAGGAGTTGCTCTTTATTATGAAGTCTCTAACAGTCATTTTGTATGGCTTCTATGAGTGTGTTTTCAAGGGCAATACAGTTAAATCAGGAACAAAATCCTTGTTTTTCTGTGGGTTATTGGAGCAGTAACTTTCTCAGTATTATTGTTCCTGATTTGAAGATCTGGTAGGAAAAACCTGACAGTACAAAGTGTACTCTTAAGCAGGTATTCTGTATTGCGGTGCTGGGCACAAGGGATTTCTCCTCCAAAAGTGCATGCCAGACACCCTGTTGCTTCAGGTTAAATACAATCACACATGTAAATATTCATTATATTTCTAAGAACTACTTGGCATATTCATTACTTTTCCAAGAACTATGTAAATATCTTTCACGCATGTCTGTTAGCATCTTTGGGTGGTCTTTGGGGGTCCCAAGATAAAGGCCCATCCTCTTCATCATGATGTTCTCTGATTTACCTTTGTTTCTGCACAAGCTCAGTTCTAAGATCATGCATGTCCTTCAGGTTGTTTGGCTCCGGTCTTGTTGCTCTCTTGGTGCCTCCTTATCTCTGTAGCTTGGCACATTTGCCCTCCCAAGGCTGAGCTATCTCTCTGTCTTTTATCCTACAGTTATCTCAGTTATTTGCTGAGAACCAAGACCGCTTTTGTTTCACTTAATTATTTTGTCTAACAACTAAGTGATAGCTTGTGCCTATGTCCATCCACTACATTCCTTAATGAGAAAACAGGGATTAGTGTAACAGTTACATCGTTAGATCACTGTGCATGCAGGAATACAAGTTACAGTACTAAAGGCTACTAAAAACTAGAAAATATTAAGGCTTCTTTGCTATAGTTTCATGTTTCTCTATCATCCTGTATGAGCTTTTTGTGTGTGTTGCCATTTCAAAATGCAGGATTGCCTTAAGGCTCCAAAGTTCATACACAAACTAATTTGGCATAACTAAATATTACACATTGCCTGCAAAACCAAGGAAGGCTGAGACAAGAATTTTAGATTAACCCTGTCTGAAGAGAGGAGGGAAATACTATTTATATGGAAATCTCTGGAAACCAGATGACAGAGGGATGAACTTGTCTCTTGTGACTAGACTCTGATGTAGTTGTGCTTGTCTGTGTTTTTATATGGTGATGATGTTCTTAATGATCCTTCTTCAACTTGTTTATTCTGCTGTGTAGGATGACACTTTGTCATGTGAGTGACCACTGGGCGCAATATGTTAGTAGCAATAAACACTATGGATCAGTAGTGCATCCCTACTCTGTGGAAAAGCTGCAGCTGGAGTTTGATGAGCTGTTTTTTAGAGCTGTTCTGCATGTTCTGAAGGCAAAAAGGTAGGCTGTCCAGGGTGATTGATACTGCCTTCATCTGGGAGGTGTTAGATATTTGAAACTGAGAACTGCAGTAGCTTTAAATACTTAATGGTTTAAACAAGGCTACAATGTGCAGGATTTTTCAGCGCATTGGTAGCATGAAGATGGGGAGGAATTATGCCTTGAATTCTAGCATCTGACTGAAGCTCTGAGGGCTTGTTCTGCTCAGAATGAGGTGAACTCAGACTTTGAGATGCTAAGACACATCTGCACATTCTTGTTGCTGTTACATGGCAGAGATGTGGGCGTATGTCTCCTTTTCAAATGTTGGGATTTATCAGAGTGAAACTCTATCTGCCTCTTCTAATCCAACAGGTTGGGAGTCTGGTTGTTCATGTCCGAGATGCCTTATGGAACCTTATCCAGCAACATGCTTTGGAGGCTATTCTTTGTCATGCACTGTGTGGAGAGCGAGCATCTGGAAAAGCTCTGCTCTACTCTGCAACCTGCTGACTGCAAACAAAGACTCAAAGGTAGAAGTCTTACGCTCAGAACCAGTTCTAATCAATTCGGCTACTGCTGCATCAGCTATGGGCTTAACTCTTTGCAAGTTCCACTGTTAAACTCGCCCTCAGCAGCATGATTGGTCCAGAGGCCTGAGAAGTGTCTTGTGCAGTTCATGGGCTTCCAGCACTTGTTTGCCCAGACTCATTTTAACAGGAATTGGCGGATCTGCTGTCCTCTTACTTTTCTCTGTGACAGTGACTTCTACTGGCTGCTTCAGAGCGCTGCAAGAGTGCCATGCAGTAGGTACATCTTGTGTGTTCTTATGTCGGGTCCCACCTTGACCTTTGATGGTATTTGGAGAGTGAGATTTAAATCCTGAAATAAAGAATTTTGTGTCACTTAAGGTTTTTTTTTTCTGAGCTGTTGACTGAGCTGTAGATATTTGTATAAACACCCCAGTCGTCCTTCCTGCTCCTGCCCACCCACCCCCCCATTTGCTACTTTTGGCTTCACTAACTTACATTGTGGGACATCTGCTTATCTTCCACAACAACGAATGTTTCCCTTACCTCATGCCTTCTTTTGATGCTTTGCTTGTCCTGTATGCCACCTTTTCTTTCTCTTTCCCCTTGACTTCTGCCCTGTGTTGATCTCCACAGTGACTGCAGTGGCTTCAGCTATAGCAGAGTTATTCAGAAGCCAGCTGGAATGCTACTTTCCCTTTGACTTCATGGAAAATATTTTGGGACTTGATTGACAGGGATACGGGTAAACAACGGACTAACTCCCTACTTCACAGCATGTTTGCTGTCTTCAGGGAGAGCAAATCTCACTGTTAGTCAGTTTTACTTTTCAGCTAGCTGGTGGGCCAGATAGCTGTCACTGCATCAACCAAGCCTTCTGATGGAGAAGCAGAAGAAAATGGTGATCTTGAGAGGTTACTGAGCATATTGACTCTGTGCAAGCTCAGCTAACATTTAAGGCAATTTATGCAGAGTGGGAGAGGGTTATTGAGACTGTAGCTGTGTAGGCTTTGCGGAGTTTTGGCTGGCAAGTGCAAATCAGTAACAGACTGTTTCAGCAGGACTGTTTTTTATTTTTGTTATTGCAAGAAATTTTTACTGCATCTCAAACAAAGAGAATGTGATATGATGTGGTGGGTTGCAGCTCTGACAGTACAAAACACTAAGTTTTATTTTGTTTTGTTCAGACTTTGTTTTGCTTCTAGCTATCTTCTGTGTTTTTAAAGTCCCTGGTATGCTGATGTAGGGTATTTTTGTCCTCTTCATTCTCCTCAATGAGTTATGTCAGCACAATCTATTTTTCACAGTTGTCTAGACAGGGAATATCAACAGTTCTTTCAGTGAAATCCATCTAATCTTCTGAAATAGATTCTTTTGACTGACACCAATATAATGCTGACTTAATTTCCTGTAATTCATACTGTACAAGACCATGGCATTAACCTTGTCTTGGGAGATAAGCTTTTTTTATTGATTTCCCTTCCCAAATTAAGTTTGAGAAGTGTTAAGAGTGGTGAATCTACAAGTGGTAGCAAGCCTTAGTAATTCATGGAAGCTTTAGGCTTGCACATACAGAGGTGGGAGCATAGCTGCTTTTAAGGGATAGGTAGAAAGAGCATGATAAAATGAAGTGCAGTGATGGAGCTGCACTTGGTAGGACAACTGCTTGTTCCCACCCTTCAGTCCCATGCTGTGGCTTGGGGTGGGTTTCAGGCTGGTGCGGGGTCTGCAGCGTGTGGACCCCGTGGGCGACCCCAGGTACAGTGACGAGGAAGGTGCAGCTGAAGCAGGAAGCGGGAAGATTTCAGCAGAGAAGGTCCAGCGCACACGTGCTCAGCGGCTGGAACCAGCCATCTGCCCTCTGCTTATGGTCTTTGTCCTTAACTTCACCAGATTCCTTTTTGCTGTTCTGTTCCCCTCCAAACCCCTTCTCTGTTCCTTAGCTGGTCTATGTCTAACAAAACACAGATGCACACATCATGGTGCGAATATGACAAATGCTGTCATAGTCGTTTGTAACGTCTGTGCACTATCCTTTCCCCACGCTGGGTCATTCTGCTATGGCTTTATATATAGTGATGGCATAGT